>NC_034590.1:42912058-43024676 GCF_900095145.1 Mus pahari | reverse complement strand
CTTGCCCCCAGCTACTGACTTTGAGCTGACTTTAGTTGGAGCTGTTTTTGATCCCAGCTGTTAACACTGAATGTCATCCCAGTCTGTTCCTTCCAGCCCTTCCATGTTTGCATTCCTCTGTTTTGTGTAACTTCCCTATTTTCTTCTGAATAAATAATCTGATGCTCGATTTGAAAGGGTGCATTCAGATACCACATTCTCTTGTGTCCGTGTCTGTTTGTAACCCCACATTTATGGAATCCTCGCTCACCTGCAACCAGAAACCCGTTCCACGCAGATCGGGGACCTAAGTAAACCCAGTCTGCAGCACCCTTGGTCTTGTGAAGATTATATGCCCCGGTACAAGGGAATGCCAGGGCCAGGAAGCAGGAGTGGATGGGTTGGAGAGCAGGGCAGGGGGAAGGTATAGGGGACTTTCGGGGAGGAAACTAGGGAATGGAATAGCATTTGAAATGTAAATGAAGAAAATAACCAATAAAAAATTAACATTTAAAAAAGATGACACAGAAGGACTCTAAGGAGACTGTTTTGTTTTGTTTAGTCATTACAAATTTAACAAAACTTAGATAATGAAACAAACAACTGTTATTATTTAATTATAAACTAGAACTTACTTTTCCTTTGTCTGCTTCTTTCTTGTTTGTTTGTTTGTTTGTTTCTTTCTTTCTTTCTTTTTTATTCACTTTACATACCAATCCTAGCCCCCCTTCCTCTCCTCCCAGGCCCACAACTGCCACCCCACCCACTGGTACAACCATTTCTGGCACATCACATCTTATCAGAACTGATTGCATTCTCTCCCAATGAATCCAGGCAAGGCAGCCCAGCTAGAGGAAAGGAATCCAATGGCAGGCAACAGAATTTGAGTCAAAGACAGCCCCTGCTCCAATTATTGGGGGACCCATATGAAGACAAAGCTACACATTTGCTGCATATATGTAGGGGGCCTAGGACCAGTCTATTACATGCTCTTTGGTTGGTGGTTCAGTCTCTGTGTCCCCATGGGCCCAGGTTACCTTACTCTGTATGTCTTCTTGTGGTGTCCTTGATCGCTCCAGCTCCCTCATTCCTTCCCCTGACTCCTCCACAACACACACTGAGCTCTGCCTAGTGTTTGGCTATGGGTCTTTGCATCTGTTTCCCTCAGTGGCTGGATGAAGCCTCTGATGACAGGCTCCTGTCTGCAAGCATAACAGAATGTCATTAATAGTGTCAGGGGTTGGGTGAGCCTCAAGTTGGGCCAGTCAATGATTGTCCATTCCTTCAATCTCATGCTTCATCTTTATCCCTGTCCATCTTATAGGCAAGGCAAATTTTATACAGAAAGTTTTGTTGGTGGGTTGGTGTCCATATCCCTCCAACAGAATTCCTGCCTGGCTAGAACATGGCCACTTCAGGTTACATATCACTCAATACTAATAGTGTCAGCTAATGTCATTCCCATATCCTTATAGAACACTTCCATGCTCCATGTCTCCAGCTTGTCCCAGAGAGACTCCCACCACCAATTTTCCTTCTCACTCCCATCACTCTCATTCTCACCCCCTATTCTTCTCACATATGAATCCCACCCTTCTTCCCTTCCTGAACCCCTCTCCCATCCAGTTCCCTCTCTCCATTCAGTTCCAGTATCTATTTTATTTCGCTTTCTAGGTGAGAATCGAGTAGCCTTCCTTAGGCACTCCTTACTATTCAGCTTCTTTGGATCTGTGTATTTTAGTGTGGTTGTTCTATATTTTATGGCAAATATTCACTTATAAGTGAGGACATACCATGTGTGTCTCTCTGGGTCTGAGTTACCTCACTCAGCATAATAGTTCCATTTCTAGTTCCATCCATTTGCCTATAAATTTTATGATGTCTTTGTTTTTAATAGCTAAATAGTATTCTGTTGTGTAAATGAATAGACATGAATGTAGGGGTAGAGGAGACAACTTCCTGAACAGAATACCAGCAGCTCAGGCACTAAGATCAATAGTTAATAAATGGGACCTCATGAAACTGAAAAGTTTCTGTAAGGCAAAGGACAAAACAGCAGCCTACAGAATGGGAAAAAAAATGTTACCAACCTACATCCAACAGAGTGCCAGTACTCAAATTATATAAGGGACTCAAGAGATTAAACACCAAAACCACAAATAATCTACTTTACAAATGGTGGACAGAGATAAAAAGATAATTCTCAACAGAGAAATCTCTGGTGGCCAACAAATACTTAAAGAAATGTTCAATGCCCTTAGTCATCATGGAAATGCAATCAAAACAACTCTGAGATTCTGTCTTATACCTGCTAAGATGGCTAAGCTCAAAAACTCAATTACCAGCACATGCTAGTGAGGCTGTGGAGCAAGGAGAACACTCATCTATTGCTGGCAGGAGTGCAACTTGTACAAGCACCTTGGAAATTCACTTGGCAGTTTCTCAGAAAGTTGAGCATGGCTCTGCCTCAAGACCTAGGTGTACCATTCCTGGGTATATACTCGAAAGATGCGCCACAATGCCACAAGGACCCTTGCTCTACTATGTTCATAGCAGCTTCATTCATAATAGTCAGAAACTGAAACAACACAGATATCTGTTTGTTTCCTTTTAAACAGGTCTGGATGTGTAGATGTAGATGTCGATATAGATGTGTAGATATGGATACTGACCTCAAACTGAAGATTATCTGGCTCAACCTCCTCAGTGATGAGATTAACATTCTGAATTTCTATACTCTGACACTCATGAACACATACATATATTGAATACCTTTAAAATGTCCACTGACTGATCTGTCAATTCAGAGATCTTTTTTTTCAATACAAGCAAAAATAATAATGCATGCCCCTATCATGAGGGACCTGTCAAGAATCTGAAGCCCCTATCATGAATATTATGTTATAATTTCAAAACTTGACTGTGAAAAACATCCATTCACAGATAGTAAATGATAAACTGATAGATAACACCTAGGTTTCTATCTTTGAATTTCTCATAGTGATAAGAACAAGCACATGATAAAGTTCTAATAGGAAAAAATAGTAGGATAAATGCCAAATACACTTTTATAATGAAACAAAGGTTAAAAAAAAACACATGCAAATGTAGAAGACCAGCACAATAAAATGTGAGTGGAAGTCATCCTTAGGTCATATGATTAGAAATAATGTTTTTGGTTTGTTCACAATAAACATGGTTATCCAATAAAAGCAAGTTAAATAAACTTTATTCTAAAATCTCAATGAAATTGTCTAGTTCTATTCAGCTCTATCGGTCTGGTAGTTTTATCCCACAAATTACTTTATGAATGGAAAATTCTTGGGTACTATGCAGGTGCTCTACTTAAAATGATTTAATTCTCAGAAAGTAAGACACTCCAAATGCTATTCACAACTTGTAAATTTCAGGCTAATGCCAGTTTCTCAAACTCAGCATTTAATTTTGAGGCTGTATGATGTGATTCAATAGTCATTAATGAATTTCAAATACTTCAGATTAGCAGTTATAACACCAAACTCTTTAAGTCGACATTAAATCCCAATGTATATAACATATAGATAAATATTATACATATAGTAGACATATAGAGAGATATGTCTACTATGTGTGTACTGAATGTAAAATGAGGCTTGGGATTTCCTTAATCGTTTTTCTATTTGTGAAAGACTAGAATTATCCTGTTTTTGTTTTTAGATGTGGGAAGATA
The DNA here is from genome assembly GCF_900095145.1 of Mus pahari. Classification (NCBI taxonomy): domain Eukaryota; kingdom Metazoa; phylum Chordata; class Mammalia; order Rodentia; family Muridae; genus Mus; species Mus pahari. The sequence continues at coordinate 43,020,988 of NC_034590.1, read as the reverse complement.
AATATTTACTAACTGCCCACTGCTCCAGATATGCTGTTCTCAGAACTTAAACATATCCTCTGAAGTGGTACACAAGTGTGTTTAGTTCTCAGCTCTTTCCACCCCAGTGATGGTGCAGACTCACCTTCCGCATGTTTAGCAAGAGGAATTGAAGTCCTCTGTCTCTGGTGCTTCTCTCTGTCCTTGTAAAACATGCCCACTGCCTTCATCACACAGTTGGTCCAGAAGAGAAGGCCATGCCCAGAGCAAAAGATCATTGGTTTCCAAAGCCATTTGTCACATGCTAATGACTTGTGACTGGATTATGAAAAGACAAAAGAAACAACAAACAAACAAAACCTGATTAACCATTCAAACAGAACAACACTCTACAGTTCAGATCAAATCTCAGCAACATACTGTTCTCCAGCTATACAGTTTTTAACTTTCCAAGTTAACCTACAGTTGACCCTGGAAAATCCTAGCTATAGTTCCAGGAGAAACTTGGACTTTATAGTCACTGAGCATGGGATGCCTATTTTAGCCAATGGACTTCAACAGCTTTTTAAAACTAGCTAGGGAGGCTCTAACAGCTGTCTTATATGCTAAACATATTACACTATTGTCATGTAATTATACTTCAAAGGACAAGATAGGATTCATTTTCCATCTAAATTCATGCGAAGATGAGCTGTGCAGGCTTTCAATTCTTCTGAATGCAAGGAAATGCGGCTGTGTAAGGCTCTCCTGTTCTTGCATGCCATTAAAATGCTGTCAGTTTGTAACAACAGGATTGCAAAAGGCCCCTGATGTCATCAGACATTATGCTAGCGTCAGCCAAGGAATCTCTGACAATTCAGGCCATAATGGCCACAGTGTGTTCACTGTTGGAGAATGATATACAGGGGCCGATGGAATTTCCACTAATATAATTATGCTGTTTGCTGTGCATAAATACCCAGAGGCTGAACAAAAGATTGAGTTTCTTTTCCAAATTCATAATCAGCCATGAAAAAAATGCAACAACTATTTTGAGACTGTCACAAAAGTTGATTGGGTACAGCACGACATTGGTGCTTAAGACCTTTTTTTCCCCCATGATACAGCATGTCACTCCCTTAGAAATGCCATGTGGCTTCACAGCATTATGTTGTGGTCGTCATAAAAAAGGAATGGGGTATCATTTAGTGAATTGGGAATCACTGAAGGAAACTTATTCTGTAGAATTCGTTTAGCAGCAATGGAGGGATAAATGGGCTGAGCAAATCCTTTCTAGAGTGGGGCACTTAAACCAGATTTCTAAAGTATCTGGAGTCTTCACACAGAATTTCTATGCTAAGTAGCCAGCACCCAATCCAACCAAGAAATCTCAAGGACTAAAGAAGGTTCATTTTCCAGTCCTCTAGCCATCTAGCAGAGAGTCCTCTTCCCCCACATGAGTGGGTTTTATACTGCTAAATGATGTGATGAAGCACAGTTAAGTACCATTATGCTCCTGGCTTCTAGCCATCAAAATGGGGAAGAAGAAATCCTATTCTTTATACGGTTTTGCTTAGTGGTTTCTTAAAGATTCACTGTCCCCAGGGAGAGGAGCAGTGGTCCAATTGTGTACACTTTAAACACACATGCACATGGACAGGCACCTTGCCTTATCAACATGTATTAATTGTGCATAATAATGAGCTTTATTGGGACATTCCCATACATGTATATAATATGCTTTCTCTATGTTCACCCAAATATTGCCCTTCTTTTCTGCCACTGTTCCCACCTGCTAAACCAATGCTACAAAACAAATTCCCTTCGGTGAGAATCAGTTCCCCTTCTCCCTGAATAGCCCCCATTCTATTTTTTGTCAGACAGATGGGGGTGGAGAGGAAGGGAAAAGAAGAAGGGGATGGGGATGGAGAGGGAGGGAGAGAAACATCTCATTGAGCTTTATTAAAGTCTCTTACAGAAGCATGGGTAAGGGAGGGGTTGTGTACAGTCACTTGAGCATCTTACCAGAAAGATAATCTTTAAAGAAATGACCATTAAAATGATCTTCTCTCCATTCTTTATTAGTTCTTTAATTTTGCCATTACAGTTCTCTGACATTTCCTGATTAAGTAAACAACTGCAAGGAAGGAGACAGCAACAGTAGTCTAACTGTGTTTCAGTAATTCATCAAGGGTACGATTAATTCAACAGTGGCATTACTAAATGAAAATGAGCAACAATTACTCTTTTATTATAAATACAAATGGTTGTCCATCATCCTTATTAATTATTGTTATTATAGTATAATAAGAATATTTGATGGGGACTGGATGTTAGGCAGAGAGCTGTATTCTTTCTCTCCCTCAAATACAACTGCTTTCTTTCTCTCATAGAAGTTGTCTCCACAAAACAGGTCTGGCATACCTCTTTTCTGAAATGAATGAATCTGCTTACAAGTACAGAATGTTTTTTTACTGCACACAGATTTGGTATGGCTTAGAATAAAACCCTTTCAGATGGCCTTTTCGTTTCCCATTTCTCATTGTGGTTTGTCTGATTTTTGGCAGTCTTAGGATTGTACAAACTAAGGAGGAACACAGAAGTAGGGTCTAATGCTCTTACTTCTGAGGGACCCAAGCTAAGATAGACAGACAGGATTATGGTCATATTGGGCCCTTTAACTCCTGAAAGTGGTCAATGCTTTTGCCGGTAATTATGTCTATTTTGTTCACTCACCCTAGAACATTCTTTTATGCTTTATATTTCTACACTTGGTCAGACAACTGTAGCTGGAACTCTTTTTCTGAAGAAATCTAAAGAAACATCTACTCCATCCTTATAGGGCACCAGTGACAAAGCAAAGTTCAATTCTACCAAAGATTAACGAGACAATCAATGCACACTCATTGGGCTTACTTACAAACATGAGTGAGGTATGCTTGACAGAAATAACTAACAACCACACCAGAAAGTCCCACTCCAGTATGGATAAAGATGTTCCCATAGATGCAGAGATGGAGTCCCCTTTGAGTTAACCTTCCACCCTCTACATACTCTATTATATCCACAGACTAAAAGGCCACCTGCAATAAGACCAGAGACATACACAGCTAGCTAAAACATCCAGGAGAGGGTGGTTGGGATCTCAGATGAGGCCCAGTGATCCTCCTCAATCTCATCCTTTATGATGGAACTCCCGTGGTCAACAGGCTTGCTGGGGTCTATTGATGGAGATAACTGTTATTCTTGGAGGACTCTACAACAATGAACCCCATTCAGGTATTGCCTTAGCTAATCTACATTATTTTGACCTTCTGACCTTCTGTGCAGTTTTAAAATGTTGCCGTTGTGGAACTCAGTACCTGTTGACTTCAGTTGTTGATCTTTATGTTGAATCATATTTCTATGAGTGGAGAAGTCCACAGTTGTCTAAATGAACATGGGCAAGAGATTCCTTCTCGTTCAGCTGGTAGAGGGCCTTTAGTTACTTATTTTCATCTTAGTCAACGCTAGAGAGACCAATCTTTTGAAGACCTGAAAATTAAGCAATACAATTAAGGAATGCTGGGAAAATAGTCTCTCTGTAGCAAATCCTGTGTGTGTGTGTGTGTGTGTGTGTGTGTGTGTGTGTGTATGTATGTATGTATGTATAAGATTGAGAGAGAATTAGCGAATGAATGAAGGAAGGAAGGAAGGAAGGCTTTGTCTCCCTTCTCCAACACGAACTGTCCTAACAAAGACCCATGTAATTTCATACCCCAAATTAAACAAATCTATATAGATCAGCTGGCTTAGGAAAAAATCCCTTTACTTATAAAAGGCTCTTCATTTCATACTTCTCATTCTGTCATTCTGGGGAATAACACGATTTAAGGAACAACACAGAAGTTAGCGTTTAATGTTTTTACTTTGGAGATACCCAAGCTAAAACAGACTAGGACACAGTATCTCTTCAATCAATATTTGCTTTGTGGTTAATTTATTACTTATCCTTCTAAAGCTAATAAGATAGAGTCTTGGTTTGCTGTCTGTGGTGTTATTTCGAGGTCTGGAATTTGTGGCAGGTGGGACCTAATAAAAGGAAATTATGTCATTGGGGAATGTCCTTGAATAGGATCTAGTGATCCCTACCCCCTCTTTCATGAGTACCATGAGGTGAGTTTGTTCCCACTTATGTCATGGCCACCATAGCATGATGTCTTACTACATAACCCAAGGCAAGTGGGACAAGGGACAATGGATTAGAATCTACAAAACCAAGAGTCAAAGTAAATCTTTCATGCTTCTAAATAATGATCTCAGACGCTTCTTTTTACATAGCTATAGAAAGTTGAGTTGTATACTAAATTAATAAGGTTCTTTTATTGTCAAAATATCAGTTACAGAACTTCTTGAATATTTTCTGCCAATTGAGTCCTTTCTACATACAAGAGAAAATTATTTGATCTTAAATCTATCTAACAAAGCATCTATCATCATTAAAAGTAAATTTCAATGCTATAGAGTTGTTTATAATGTGCTTCCCTTAGTAACTTACTAACTTAGTAAGATACAATAGTTAACTCAGGAGTTCCTCTGGCATCACCCTACATAAACCCATATGGCTTGAAGTGGATCTGGAGCAACACTATCTTATTGGCAAGAACAAAGTATCTTGAGATATCATGTCTTCATCTACAAAGCAAGAAGAGATGAGAAAATAAAAGTAAAAATTGATTTCCTGAATTTGTCCTTTCCTCACACAAATAGTGTATGTATAACCTGGAGTCACCACACAACAATACACAATGCAAGGGCTGAGAAAGATGGGTTAAGACACAGTATGGCTGCCTCCTACAGTTCCAGGGGGAGGAGTCAGGGAGATTATACTTAAAGAGCAGTTATAGTTCACTTCCCCTTAGTCAGAATGATCCTTTTTTCCCCAAGTTCAACATTTTTGGGGGATATCTATCATTGGAATAGTTCAAAATTATACTGTGTATTAGAATTGGAAAGAAGCAATTTATACAAGGAAGGAGAGTTTTCAAGTGCTGTATCAGTAAGTGTAGAAAGGAAACAGGCAAGAAGAGCACATGGAGGTCAAAAGAATTCTCAGGACACAAGCCTACTAAAGTGTTAGCTGATAGTAATACTAATGAAAGACTGCATGCATATGTGTACATGTGTGTGCATGTATGCATTTGCACATATGTGTTGGGGTGAGGATTCTGGTATCAAACATGGGTTCTTGGTCATACTAAGTATGGACACTTGTCACTATATGTAAACAGACCACACATTAGGGTGGGAATGGAGTATTTGGGTATCAGGCATGAGAATGGAGCTCTGGGCATCAGGAATGCAACCATTCTAAGTTCTGACTATGGCTGGGATATGGATGTCCAGAAATAAGAGTATAATTAAAAGTTAAGTGGGAATAGGCATCTTCAAGAGTGAAGAACAAGAATTCCCTACAGCGTTGCATAGAATAGCAAACTGGAGATGAACTTACCATAAGTTTTCAGAATTATAAAACTTGTCAAAGTCTAGTGTCTTATAAAATAGTTGACAGACACTCCAAGTAGGTAAATAAAACAACAGGATCAAAAGAGCTGGAAATGGCAACCATAAAGTTTTAATTATGTTTTTAAATGTTTAAACATATAATGGGAGAACTAACATCCATAAAAAAAGGAATAATGGATTATAAAATAAAGTAATTGACTATATGGTAAATTAAGGAGAATTCTGTACATAAAACAAGTCCTGCTTGGTGAAAATTTAAATTCCCCCAAACACGGTTGAAAGAGTAGATTAGAAACCATGTAAAAGAAAATTATGGAAAGAGGCAATAGAAAGATGTCAGAGATCTGAAATGACAGAAAAGTCAGTAATATATTTGAAGACAGAGACGGGGCACTGATGTGCATCTAAAGGGAGATGTATGGGCAAAAATGAAGGAAAATGGCGGAAGGCCAATATTCATTGGTGAGTAATATAAAAGATGAGGAATATTGAGAACAGTAAAGGGCAAGGAGGGACAGTATCAACAGTCCTAAGAATCATAAACTAGGATTTGTTTAAATTCACACCTGGGGTTTTTGAATGGATACCATAGCTTCTCAGAATGCATATAAAGGTCCATGAGGCATGTTCATCAGACAAGAGTTTTGAAACATATTGCTGGCTGTGATTATATGTCAACACCATTGAATATGTGGTTATAAACAAAGAAATCAGGGTCAAGCACTTGACTTTGATTCAGAACATGAAATCCTGTGGTACGACTTCAATTTTGCCTTTAATTGAAATCATAAATTCCTAGCATCCTTTCTGAGTTTCGGCCCTGGAAAGCAGGAGTATGAGACCGGGGTATTTTCCTGCAGGAGCATCGTGCTCGCGCCATACATTCAACCTCCTGATCCCCTTGACTGTGCCTTGCTAGTCTATCATCTTCATCTTATCTTCATCTTCCATATAACAAAGATACCCTCAAGGTGCTTCACGTTCTTTCCTGGGCCTTTATGCCTATCTTGGCCACAGGTGAAGAGCAGTGAATTTAGAACTAGTGTTGATCTGCAGGTTCTTTCCAACTTATTTCCTGCGTTTCATCATCTTGCAGGAAAAGGGGGCACTTGCCGTTCTGAAAAAAAAGTGAGAGCGTTCACAGACTAGGAGGTAGCTGTCTGTCTCAGCGTATGCAGTATTCAATGTCTCAGATTCTTTTAATGGAAAAGACTAACTACTGTATACAACAAAGAAAATGCATGTAGTTAATACTTTAAAGCAAAACAAAATTCTGTGCGTGTAAAGCTTGATATTAATGTGGGTGAGTTCAAGTTACTGTAGTTATTTCTGTTGAAAGCATTCAGCTGTAAACAGCCAGTTAATGCAATATATTTGGTTATGTGTAAATAAGTTTAATAGCTGAAATACTGGTATTTGAATAGCATGATATTATTCAACTTTTTATCATAATTTCAATTTAATATCAGAAGATTTAGTTCCTTGAATGCTTTTTTTTTTTTAATAGCACAGATTTCAATGTTATCTGAATTTCAGAGTGACTGAAAGAACTCACTATGAGAAAGATACCTTTTATATTCTTCTGTCTGTTTTAAACCTATCATATCAAGGGAGAAGGAACTTGATATCAAAAGAGTCATTGGTTGGCTTCACAACGAATCACAGACAGTTAGTTTAGAAACATATGATAGACCATGAAAAGATTTCAACCATGCAGGTAAAGGAAGAAATGTTGTGAAGACATCATTGTCAAGGCTTTGAAAATTCTAATACTTAATAGAGCCCTGTGGAAATTACAGTTATACAAAACATCACAGTAGAAAAGAGATGCCAGTGGAATGAAGAGCTGTGGGCTACCACCGAATAAGCTGCTGCTGGGACTTACAAACTCCAGGCAAGGACTTGCAACCTCCTTCAGAATCATCAGTTTCTGGTTTCCCACACAGCATGTGTTAGAGGAAAGTAGAGAAACCAGGCCTCTCAATGGCAGAATCGAGGCTAGGCTTGTTTGTTTAAACCTGCTTTCTGGGATTAACTCTATCTTACTTTGTGCATTTTTGGCTGAAGGTTAGACAAGGGTCAAGTAGGAGATTTCAACACATCTGATAGAGGTTTGTTCTTTTCAAGAAGAGGAAAGCTTTCACGCATTGGGCCTCATGCCTCTTCTTTGTCCTATTTGTATGTATAAGGAGGCTTGGGGCAGGATAGGGCAAATTTAAACCCCAATGCACAAATCTATAACATTCATTATCTATCTCTGGGAACTAGTCTACTGCCCTCAGAGGGCACTGTTTAAACACGTGGCCTCCCATCCACTCTCCCGCTCCTGCAGGATGGCTTTAGGGGATTACAAAGCATAAGGGCACTTTCTTATTTTTATTTTTAATTTATTTTTGAGAAATTATCACAGTGAAATAATTAAAAGTCATGTAAGTGCATATCTGACATATTTAAATGATACATTTACTTGTTCTTCTATGAAAATAAGTCTATAATGACCTTAAGTGTATTTGAGTAGATGATTGATCCTTCTTTAAATATTTAATTGTGTAGTTGATTTCAGTGTCATGTACTTTTATAAATATCTATGTTTGGAATTAAAAGTTCTACCAAACACAAAGGTACCACTGTTCACAAGTACATTTTAGCAGAAAATGTGAACAAAACTACAAAGAATGACAACAGTTAACCAAGCCCTTGTATTGCTCAGTGCTTTCCCTGAGAACTGCAGCCATCCAAAAACACCTCTGTCCCAGGCCCGGATTGTCCACTGGCAAAGGGACTGGGAGATAATGTTTTTGTCTAAATTTTCAATCTTTTTATGTCAGTCTGTTGTCTTTAGATTTTAGTTAGGAATTGTTTTATGAAATGCCAGTAAGTCTTTCTAAGGCTATCTTTTTGTTCTTTATATTCAGAATTTAACCATCCATTTCCTTTTCTGACTTCTTCTCTAGACAGTAGCTAACTTCAATATGGAACCCGTATCTAACCCGTTCTGCATCTTTAGGCTTGGATACCCTGCTGTATGTGTTCCCCAAGTGGAGAAATGAGCACTCACCTCATGCCTCATCGATGTGACTACACACAACTGCCATTTTTCATCCCAATATACCCTTAGAAATATGCATGACTTAGGATCCACCCAGCTCGGGCCCTCAGACCCATTTAGTGTCAGCAGCTTTTAGGCAGAACTCTGCTCTCTTTTAATAGTCACATGATAGTAGCAGCCCTAGCTCCTAACTTCCCTTCTACTTCTCTTGAATGTCTCGGACATCTGTAACAGCAGACAATCAAATAGTTACAGGCTTCTTTCCCACCCTGCTGTCATCGGAACACAAAGAGGAGACTATTGTACAATTGGTCTAAATACTAGTAACAGAGTCAAGTCGTAGTCTGTGAAACAAATGCAGTAAATAAAGCAAGTCAGAAACTGAAGCTGTCTGAGACCCAGACAGAAGGAAAACAAGACAAATAGGCTCGAATGAAGTGACAGGTCAAATTGAATGCAACTATATAATGATGTCATAATTAAATATTTTCTTTTGCATTACTTTATAATTAAATCCCAAAGCTAATCACATTTTAAAACAAACCTCTGTGAGCATTCCTCAGTCTGGATGTCTGTGTGAGCAAACAACCCACAATGCCCTAGTTCCTGGGTTTTATTTTAAAGTTAGAATGACCATGCATTAAAGTACACATCAAACTTCTCTCATGTACACTTATTTTATTAGATAATTGTTTGGGATTAACCATATAATTAAAATTATAGCAATCACCTATCCTATTAAAGAATAGTTACAGAAAAATGACCCAAATTCAATAGGAGACAGAATGAGCCCAGCTTCTTACTTTACTGTACCTTCATCAATAAATAAAATCCTTCTGAGCCATATTACTTCTGCTTTTATTTTACGCAGTTATTTTCCATCTTTTGAAAAAGGATTAACTATTTCTAAGACATCAAACACAAACTATTCCTTCTTGGCCTGTCTTTTCGTGAACTCAGTTTATCTTTTAAATTTCACATGTGTTTTTCTCAATGATTCTCCTTCCCTAAATACTGAAATCCAAAGAGACAATTCATTTCCCCGTGGTATTTTCAATGATGTAGTCTTTTTAGTCTCACTATCCACTATAGTCATATTCCCCTGGGAGCCTGACTCTTACCAGGCCAGGTGTCACTTCTGATTTTCCTGCCTTGCCCATATTCTTATATGTTTATAGTCATGCAGACTTACTATTTGTAGTCTGATGCCATCCTATTTTGCTTCTTCATGGCTTCTCCAAGCAAAACAATTCCAAGAGACATTTATCTTCTTGAGTTATATGGCAATTTCCCACCAAGTTTTGGAACAATTAGTAATATACTGTATTTCATCCTTTGCTCATTATTTCTTGGTTGACTATAGTGGCCTGCCATTAGCTAATAACAAGGTTGCTGATTCTTTCTGTAAAGGGGCAGATAGTAAATATTTTAGATGTTTCAGACCTGATAGACTCTGTTTCAACCAATGACCTCTGTTGGAAGCAGAGCCGAGCAAGTACCATTTGTAAATCAAGGGCAACGACTGTGTTTCTAATAATGTCTCCTTTACAAACACTGAAATTAAAAGTATATGGGCATAGGGATGTAGCTCCATTGAAAAGTGTTTGTCTAGTATGAACAAAGACACCAGTTCAGGTCCCAGTTGTTAATTTATGGGCCCTGTAACCTGTGTCTGCAGTGATAATCCCAACACTCTTAAGGTGGGATCCACAGTTTAAGAGCATTCCAGGTTACATAGCAAACTTGAAGTTTGTTTGGGATGCATGAAACACTTTCTCAAAATAAAATAAAATAAAATAAAATAAAATAAAATAAAGGTAAAGTAAATAAAAGTAAAGTAATGTTAAAAAAAAAAAATAACCTAAATAGGGCAGGAGAGATAGCTTAGTGAGTAAAACCCCTTGCCTCCGAGCCTAAAGACCAGAGTTTGAGTTCCAGGTCTTCCATGTTGAAAGGAGAAAACTGACTCCATCAATTTTTCATTTTATCAAATATAGCACACACACACACACACACACACACACACACACACACACACATTTTTAAAATCAAGACCATAATAATGACTTTCCCATATTATAAAATAATATTACTTTTCATTTAAAATGTCTTTAAATTATTGAAAAAAATGCACAGAACATTCTTAGATATTAGTTATCTTAGTTCACAGTTGTCTTTTTTTTATAAGTTATATTTAAAAAGTTGATAACAATTATGCATCATTTTTTCACTCTTTTTTTTAAATTATTCTTTTCTTTATTTACATTTCAAATGCTATCCCGGAAGTTCCTATACCCCCCCCCCCGTGCCCCTGCTCCCCTACCCACCCACTCCCACTACTTGGCCCAGGCCTTCCCTTGTTCTGGGTCATATAAAGTTTGCAAGACCAAGGAGACTCTATTCCCAGTGATGGCCGATTAGGTCATCTTCTGCTACATATGCAGCTAGAGACACAAGCTCAGGGGGTATTGGTTAGTTCATATTATTGTTCCACCTATAGGGTTGCAAACCCCTTCAGCTCCTTGGGTACTTCCTCTAGCTCCTCCATTGGGGACCCTATGTTCCATCCAATAGCTGGCTGTGAGCATCCACTTCAGTGGTTGCCAGGCACTGGCATAGCCTCACAAGAGGCCACTATATCAGGGTCCCTTCAGCAGAATCTTGCTGGCATGTGCAATAGTATCTGGGTTTGGTGGCTGATGATGGGATGGATTCCCTGATGGGGTAGTCTCTGGATAGTCCATCCTTTCATCTTAGCTCTAAATTTTGTCTCTGTACCTATATCCTTTCATGAGTATTTTGTTNCTTATTCTAAGGAGGAATGAANTATNCACNNNNTGGTCATCNTTCTTGNTTTTCNTNTGTTTTGCANAATGTATCTTNGNTATTCTAAGNNTCTGGNCTAATANCNGCTTATCAGTGAGTGCATATCTAGTGACTTCTTTTGTGATTGGGTTACCTCACTAAGGATGATATCCTCCAGATACATCCATTTGACCAAGAATTTCATAAGTTCACAGTTGTCTTAGTTATCAGTCCACACAAAAGCAGAGCTCATGAGCTTATGTTTTGCTGAGTCCTGGGTCATAACCTCCTTTAAGACAAAAACTGACTTTTATAATTTGCCTGACTTCCCTTATCACTAGAAGTGCAACCAACCACCTTGGCCTAGAGCTGAACACTCACCCCTCACCCACCTTGCCATGCCAAAGAGGAAAGATCTGGGACAACTGAGAAATGTTTCGATGTGGTGTGTCTGTGTGTGTATGTGTGCATGTGCGTGTGCGTGTGCGTGTGCATATGCATGTGTGTGTGTGTGTGTGTGTGTGGTATGTGCAGGAATGCAAAGCACAACAGGCATGTAGAGTTCAGAAGACATCTTGGTAGAGTTGGATTCCTCTCTTCACATTTCATATCGGAGTCCTTAAAAGCAAACTTGACATCCCCCAAGAAGAGAGGATGTAGCTGTAACTTGTCTCACAACCTGAAGAAGTTATGGGGACATGTACACACAAACACAATATCCCTTGGAACTTAGCACACCTCCCCCCCCCCCCAAAAGGGCAGAAGGCAGCTCTGAATTGCAGATGTCACTTTGAATGGAAGCTTCATATGGTCTCCGTGGGAGTTCGTAAAACCCAGCACTCTCCTCTGTGGGAGTTCTTCACTCTTAGCGTGATGGCTCTGTATTTAATTACACTGTATATTTTGTTCTTTAGTGCTGCCATCCTGAAAGACAGAGATTCTGGAACAGGAAGAGATAGGAGTCATTTTCTAGCCTCGCTGATAAGGGCTATCCTCAACAGCCACACCACAGGCACACACACAGAAACACCCCCTCTACATTATTTATCTGGAATGTTCACTTTGAATTATAGTACCGAAGGGGGGAAATACTCATTTAATGAAGAGAGAGTTTGGTCCAGTTTAAAAGCCATAATTTTGTATGCATGTCAGAAAAACACATAATCTGGACAATAAATTCACCCAGCCAGACTGAGGGCCCACGTGCCACTGGGATCTGTTTTTCTTTTTAACATAATGAGGCGACATCCCTTTCCTTGGAGAGGAGAGTTCAATAGTTTAATTTTTGTTAACTGAGATCCCTTGTACGAAGGTAAATTACATTGCCGTTTCTATTACTATCTCTGTTAATTGTCAAGCAATCAGAGTTGATGCACTCATCCAAGACAGCGGAGAATTTCCCATAATGCTACAAGATAGAGCCTGACAAAGCACAATAATCTTTAGTTTATTGATGTGCTACCAGGCTGTTGAAAGCAGCAGAACAGTAATGTGCTTTGGTTGGGAAATTGGGGTCTAGGGAGAAATATTAGGAGTTAAAGAGAGAACATCAGGCCTTCCTGAAAAAAAATATATTAGGAGTTAAAAGGGGGGGAAATGTTTGTGGTGGGATTTTAGATTTTATGAAAAACAAACAAACAAACAAACACAACAACTGAGATCTTGAATTCTGAGAGATAACACTTCTAGGGTAGACAGATGAACTTTAGACCAGTGGCTGAAGGAGACTTATTTGTGTGTGTGTGTGTGTGTGTGTGTGTGTGTGTGTGTGTGTAGGGAGTCTGATACTATATTAGAAATAACACACGGAAAATAGAAATGTCAAGCTTCAAACACACACACACACACACACACACAGAGAGAGAGAGAGAGACAGAGACAGAGACAGAGACAGAGAGAGATACAGAGAGACTGAGAAACTGAGAGAAGAGACCAATTAACTCATGAGAACTCTCACAGCATGACTTAAAGGCAAAAATTGCAAAACTATGGTAGTTATACTGAATAGATCTAAATGTGGCTTAAAGGGTTAAAAATAAAGGGTCCAGAATGCTCTTTCAATCTCCTTCAAAACTGCAACTCCAAACAGTGGGGAAAGCTAACATGCTTTGCGCCCTGAGTTCATTGAAGACCTGTATGATATCGTGTTGAAGGCTGGCTTTGTCTCATCAGATACCTTCTCTCTCTGCCCTGTACTTTTCCAGCTTTGGAATTTGATAAGGCATTCAGCCTCAGACTTGTCCTGTGGACCTCACCCCTCACCTCCCCACTCCACCCCTCAGGACTTGAAACCACAAGTCTCGGGGACAGTGCTCTCACTGTGAAGCTGAAAGTCATGATGCTGACATCCAAGTGCCTCCCTCAAAGTCCTTGTAGACTGGACGTTTCTATTTTAAACATCTGGCTCTGTCCGTGCTGACCTTAGGAATCAAGTTCCCAGCCAGTTTATCATTTACCACAGACTTTGAGTTTCTAATTGCCCAAGCAGCTGACACCTTTGCTTGCTGAGAGCTCACACAGAAGCCAGCCCTGGAGTGATGTAATCACACTCAAACAGATTTTACAGTCGGCGGAGATCATGAAAAAACAATCTCCCATATATAAGAGGGAATGGAACTTCACACCATCCCAAACAAAAGCTATGTTAAAGATAGAAAAAGATACCGCATTTCTTCACTGACAGTGTGCTATTGTTTTGTTTGTTTTCTTAACAACAACAAAAAAACAGAATGAAAATAAATGGGTGGCGTATAACTCTTGGAAGGCGCATGAGAGGTAGGAGTTCTATGTGAAAGAAGTAGTGTGTGTGTGAAGAGAAAGACAGAGACAGAGACAAAGACAGAGAATGTGAAGAGGAGAGACTGTGAACCCGTACCTTGCAATAAAGGATGGCACGGTGATAAATGAGTGCTCTCAGCTGAAATTGATGACTTTGTGTTCCCATCCAGTTCATGCAGCAGTCACCCAGATGCTCTGAAACACCTTAAAGACACAAGGCACAGAACATCTCAGGTGGGCTCCCAGGCAGAGTCCCCCTCCATCACCTGGGGCCTACCAAAATACGCTGCTGGCTGTGTTCCAGATACCAGGGAAAGAGCCATGCAAATTCTCTCCTGCTCCTTCCTTACACAAAGAGGGTCTTTTTTTTTTTTTTTTCCTATTTCAGAAGTCCAGAAGTCTTTTAGACAAACTTAGGAGTTAAACTGGCAAATGTGAAGTGATGTTGTCCTCTTAGTCCTCAAGCCTCTCTGTCCAAAGTTCTCTGGAGAGAAGACACATGCCACAGAATGACAGGGCTGCATGAAGCCATCTAGAGGCATCTGTACATGCCTGCCCAGCAATGCAGAGCATAATCAGCAAGGGCTTTGCCATAACTGTAGCTTAAATGAAACTTCCCAAGTTACTCACAGGATTCGATAGGACACGCTGACAACGTGCCTAATAAAAGCACTTCTGCATGAGGCAGAGGCATTTCAGTTAGGCCTTCAGCTTGCCATGATAGCAGATATTCTCTGATACTCAAATCCCTGGTGGGATGTCGACAATCAAGGGAATACAACCAACCCCGTAGGCGAAAACGATGAGATGTGGTTGACACTTTCAGGAATTTTAAATAATTAAATTATCTGTAAATGACTTTAATTCTCAGGAAATATTAATGTTTATGTCAAATAAGAACCTTGGGACACCCAGTCCTGAGGGGAAGGATTATCTTCCCCTCAGGGCCCAGAGAACCCTATAAAAGAGATGTGGCAAGACCGTAAGAGCCCCAGAGAATGAAGACTCCCAAGACTACATGCACAGGGCTGCACCAGTTTTCTCTCAGTGAGTACCATTGTGTATTTAAGCCACTCCTCAGGGCAGGGCCTGTGCCCAGTAGTAGGTGGCAAACAGAAAAAGAATTCAATGGCATTTTTGGAAATTCTTTGTCTTGCAATGGTTTACTAGAAATATTCTTTTCTTCATGGATCTTTTCTGCAGGGAATGCTTTCTTACTTTGTGTTTTTAAGAAATTTATGCATGTGAGTATATGTGTCTCTGCATCTATACATGCTTCTTGTGCCCTTTCTTTGGCTCCTTTTTCTCTATTTGTTTTGTTCTATAACAGTTTGTTTGCTTTTTATTTTTTCTCATTCTACTTTGTTATATTTTTTTAAATGATTGTTTTCTAGTGAGGGAGAGAAAAAAGGATGTTGATTTGGATGACAGGAGAGATAAGGAGGATCTAGGAGGAGCTGAGGGAGGGGAAACTAATTAGAATATCGTATATGTAAAATCTATTTTCCATAAAAAAGAGAAAAAGAAAAATATATTCAATCTTTTAAAAGATAAAATGTACTACTTGAAAAAAAATTTTATTTAATTTCTTAATTTTAGATTTTTTTTAATAAAGACTAGGGATTTATTGATATATTTTAAAGATATTTTAATATAGGTTTAACCAGGAGAGTTAGGTGGGAGGGAAGTGATTAGAAGAAATGCAGATGCACCCAAAGGTGGGTACAAGACCACTGGAACTGTTAAAGCGATATTTTATCATGTATGAAACCTATGGCTCTCCAAAGAAACTCATATGTCCCCTGGACCGGTATAGAAAGGGCCCCTCTCGAGGTTTGCTTCTCCCCGTGTTGGAAACAACACTGTTGTATCTAGGCTAATGATGTCTATAGGAACATGTACCTAGAAATGTAGGCATTGCCCAAAGAAAAATTATAAGGTATGTGTGTGCCATCACCCAAGACATGGGTTACTTACAACCTAGTGCTAGCTTGTCTTAGTTAATAAGGCAACTTCACTCTTTGCCTACCCCTTCCCTGTGAATGAAGGAAATTACCACTTGTTTTTACTATTAAAGAACCACATTATTTATGCCTTCTAAAGGACGTGACCACGTACAGCTAAAGCTACAACAGTGTACTCTGTTCCTCCTAGAGTAGAGACAGTGATGAGATGGGCCACTCCAGTGTCATGGATAGTGTTTCCAGGGACGATTTCATCTCTATCCAATTTGTCAGCTCCCAAGAGAGGCAGCAAGCATAGGACTAAACTATGTTGAGAAACTTTCAAAGTATTCTTTCTTTCTTTCTTTCTTTCTTTCTTTCTTTCTTTCTTTCTTTCTTTCTTTCTTTCTTTCTTTCTTTCTTTCTTCCTTTCTTTCTTTCCTTCTTTCTTTCGATCTTTTTTCTTAAACTTTGACAAAAGCAGAGACTGCCCAGCAGAGTTTCTGTCTGTTTTCTCTAGGACTCTACTGAGCACACCTCACATCGCTTCAGCCCACTAGCTAACATTTGTTCCATGACCTTGCGCTAAGCATGTCCAAGAACATTTTCACCATCTTTCTTGAACTATGGCGTTAATGTGATCATTCTTGGGAAGAAACTCTTTTAAAAAGGTTTTCTTTTTAGCGTGTGCCAATTATATAGTTATTGGTTTCATAACCACATTTTCATGCACATACATAATATACTTTGTTTATATCCAAATACACACTCCCAATATGCTTCCTGTGCTTTTTCTACTCATCTTAACCCCTTCCCTCTTCCCAAATAACTCCTGTTCTATATTTGTGTCTTTCTGGTGTGTGTGTTTGTATGTGTATGTGTATGTGTATGTGTATGTGTATGTGTATGTGGTGTGTGTGTGTGTGTGTGTGTGTGTGTGTGTGTGTGTGTGTGTGAGGGGGGGGGAGGCAGGCTCAATGAGTTTTCTCAGGGATTTGTACTTAAAAATGTGCGCACCCTTAAAGTGCTTATGTACTTTCCATTTTGCATATACAAGGATTTCACAAAAAAGATACTCATGACTCACTCAATCAGGGGTGGCTTTGCTTTGGAAATACTTGCTGTGACCTCGTTCCCTGCTGAAGGCATCTTTCGCTATCCTTTCCTTTTGTGGCTATGCATGCTTTGGCTTTGCTCTTATGGAGAGGCAAACCCATTGCATTTGGTTACAAGTTTTGTTGTTGTTTGATTTTTAAGTAGAGGGAATGCAGTTTTTTTTTTTTTTTTTTTAGAAAAGGTGAGAAAATTTCCCAAGAACAGGAGAGATAAAGCAGATAGCCTCTGCTTACAATTTGGCATGTAGCAGCATGAAGGGTTAAGGTCTAGTCAATCTGCCCATGTTCTCTTTGCTCACATTCTCTTTGCTCACTGGGAAGTTTAAAGTCATGTGGACTCATCCAATCCTGAAGCACCTCCGAGAGATATTACAAAACCTCAGTCCCTATCTCCCAGTATGCCATCACTCCCAACAAAGCAGACATTGTGAGGAAGTGGAAAACAAACTGAGTGAGAGGTTCATTCCTCGTGGATCTTTTGCCTCCTTCACTGCTTGATACCAGCATATCCTGTTTAATCTGAAATGTTGTATTGTGACCAAAGGGCAGCCCAATGTTGCTTTTTAGTGGTAAAGCTATCTCATAAAAAATACTTGCACCAGCCGGGCAGTGGTAGCGCACCCCTTTAATCCCAGCACTTGGGAGGGAGAGGCAGGTGGGGCTCTGAGTTCAAGGCCAGCCTGGTCTACAGAATGAGTTCCAGGACAGCCAGGGCCACACAGAGAAACAAAAACAAATAATACTTGCACCAACATCCCTCATCCCTATTGATAAACACAAAACCCCTCAGCTTTCCTCCATGAACATGGCTCCTATTTTAGTATCCCTTGGAATAGTGTCTCAGAGTCCACAAGTCCAAAGCAAAGGTGGAGTTTGAAAGTAATAATTCTAAGCTCTCAGTTCAAATGCGCCCCTTAAACAGACTCAGCCTTCCTCATCTCTCTCACTCCTCTCTTGACATTTCCTTCATTCAGGTCAAGGTAAAGGCTTTTTCATGTGTATGTGCATGTGACTTGATTAAATATTCCTCGTAACACTGACAGAATTCTCAAGTAAGCCCCAATTCTCACTAGCCCCTCAGAATCCCTTTCCCAGCCGTAAATGACTTTGCAGGTCCAAGCACTGAAAATCTAGGGATTTGTTCAGAGGGAGGAAGATTTAGATCGATCCTACACAACCCTTCTGTGTTTTCTACTTGAACAAATCTTGGATTTTCTCTTTTCAGAAACAGCCAAGGCTGTATTGAAGAAGTCCAAGAAGATAAAATTAACTGTCATATATATGGAATCTTCAATGGGCACCTCCCAGTTTCAGTGAGTAGAAGTCATGTACAGTTATACCCAGGAAGTACAACCCAGGCTCTGTAAGACTGTTGTATTCCTTGTATTGAATAAAATAATAAATTATTTGAGTAGTTCTATTATCTATCCTTAACTGAAACATACAGCGCCTGTCCTATTCCTTCAAAAAGCTTGTTAATATGCAGTCACCTGGTACCACTGCTAAGTTTTTAAAGGTCACCCATGTTTTATTCATAAAGGGTGGTTTTCTGGAAGGGAGAAAGGTTACAATGTCATGTAATACCATATTCTGATGGAGGCTTTGCTCTTCAAGATACATTTGAATGGATTGCATGGGGGAAAGAGTGAGATTTGGGGACAGGATATGAATTGTTACAGAGATAACAATAAGCTTTATTTGGATCAAAGGCCTTTAAAAATAAGTGGAAATGCTTGTTTTGTGTTTTAAATATCATATAATCATTGGAAACTTGTGTTGTTTATACAAACATTTGATTATCTTTTTAGGGCAGCTACAATACAGATAAATAATTCTCAGTTCCCTGGGAAATAACTATGGTCATGTGAATAGTTCCATCCAAATAAACAGGATTTTCAAGTGTTAGATGGCACTCTAAACCCTGGTGGCATGGTGTGAACTATCAGCTCCCTCTTCTTTCACCATAGGAACGAGGCAGAAAATGTTTTACATAAATAGGTTGTTTCTAGGGTCATGGAGTTACTGCTTGGAGTACTACTGGGTATCACCCTAGAGATTTACACAAAAGATTTTCCATGAAGGAAAAAATGAATGCTTGCTGTGTTAAGTAATAAAAATTTGAAGTTCTTAATGCAGCGTGGCATTGCCTTCACCTGGCTAAGATATTGGTCAAGATACATGTTTTATACATCAGAAAACCTTAGAGACATCCTTTATGGCCAAATGGCCAAGCTTAACATGTCATAGGAGGCTTAAAGTCCATCTACCTCATGGTGTTAATTCCACATTTCGAAGTCATGAAATCTTATAAAAACAGAGAGAGAGAGAGAGAGAGAGAGAGAGAGAGAGAGAGAGAGAGAGAGAGAGAGANACAATACATGTATGCATATACATATCACACGTATGCATATGTGCGTGAGAGTGAGAGAGAGAGAGAGAGAGAGAGAGAGAGAGAGAGAGAGAGAGAGAGAGAGAGAGAGAGAGAGAACTATGTATTTTTTACTTACTCCATAGATATTTGTATAGCACATGGTGATCTATATATTATGAGGGATTTGGCAATCTTCTCCTCCCATTGCATTCTCTCATGTTTTTATGTAGAAGACAACAACAGCCCTGTTGAGAAGTTTCCTTTACATTTCTCAATGTATCTCAAATTCAAGCAAACAAAAAAGCTCAAAGAAAGATGGGCTCTGCCATTCTTGATCACATAATTGATTCTGGCAAAGGTATATTCTTGGTCAGAGTTTTAGAGATGCTTGATTGTAGCTAAATAAATAGTGGCAAATTTTCAGCTTCGTTCATATGCACTATATCCTTATAATATTAGGAATTAGTCCCTTCAAAGATATAATAATCAGCTGTCTCCTCTTTCTCAGCATCAATGGCTAAATGACTTTCAAGACTTTCTATGGTAGGGTGCCTATTTTTGTCAATTTGATTCCAACTAGAGTGAGTTACCTAGGAAGAGGGACTTTTAACTAAAGAATTACCTATGTGAGATGTCTGTGGGGGCATTTCTTAATTAGTGGCTAATGAGGAAAGGCTGGCCCATTATAGATGATGGGACACCTGGACAGGTGGTACTGGGCTCTACAAGGAAGCAAACTAAGCAAGGCCTGGGAATCAAACCAATAAGCAGTGTTCCTCTGGCTTCGCTTCTGTTCTATCAATAAGTTTCTACATTCATTCTTAGATGATGAACTATAATGCGGTATAAGCCAAATGAGCGCTTTTTTCTCCAAGTGACTTAGTTAGGTTTTATTACTGTGAAAGACACCATGACCAAAGCAACTCTTATAAAGGAAAACATTTAATTATGGCTGGCTTTCAGTTTGAGAGGTTCAATCCATTATTATCATGGCAGAAAGTATAGCAACATCAAGGCAAATGTGGGGCTAGAGGAGTTGAAAGCTCTACATTTTGATCCAAATGCAGCTAGGAGAAAACTGTCTTCCAGGCAGCTAGAAGAGTCTCAATGCCCACCCCCAGTTATTCCAACAGAGCCAAGCCTACTCCAACAAGGCCAAACCACTAGTGCCATTTCCTTGGGCAAGCATATTCAAACCACCACACCAAGCTATATTTGGTGAGAACCATCAGAATGTTATCTCCATTTAAATCCCATATGCACAAACATACACATCATATAGAACATACACAATATAAACAAATACACATGTATTCACACATACCTATACACATAGTGAAAACATCAACATGTTTTGTGTGTGCATTCATACAGTCTTATGCACACATTCATATGTAGATTTTGGTTGCTCATTCAGCTCTTCATCTTTTAAATTTAATTTATATTTTAACATTTGAATCTTAGATTACTATAATTTCAATACTGGTGGCAAAATAAAACTGTATCTCCTCGCTTCTTTTTTTTATTTGATTTTGTTTTTTTGTTATTCATAACAGATCTCTTTGGGTAGCCTTGTCTGTCTTAGAATTCACTCTTTGGATCAGGCTGACCTTGAACACAGATTTCCTGGCTCTGCTTCCTGATTGCTGGGATAATGGGCATGTCCCACTTCTGACCTCCTTCAACTTTATTTTACATGTTCTTCTCTCTAGAAATTCTCTTTCTGAGCAGGAAAAAGTTTTTTTGTTGGTTTATTTGTTTTGGTATTGGGAATGAACAGGAGAATGTTCATATTGGTCAGGTCACAGAACCCAAAGGATCTATGTTTGGATCCTGAAATCTATGTTTTTTGTAGCATAATAGCTGGCTGGCTGTAGACTGATCAAATAGCTTAGTTGTATTTATAGTTTGTTCCTGAGCTTGGAAGTTTCCTTTTTTGATGTTTTAGGAACTTGCATACTCCTGAAAACTTGTACACAAACCCTCTTCCACACATCCACATCCACAGAAATATCATCAATGAGAAAGGCAGAAATTTAGAAATAGGCAAAGAAGAGGTCTTACACCACATAGCTCTTAGCAAAAGCCTTTCTCCATCAGTCACTGCCCATTCGTGTTTCTTTACTCTTTGATTCAGTAGGTTTCTCTCAGTCAGTCCTTAAGAAGCATATTTTCCATTGTATGGAGCAAAATTTCATCAGTAATTTGCCTGTGATTTCACTTAATTCCAAATAACGTATTAGTGGTCCACTATCCAAACATATGCGTTGTTGGACCAACAGTGATTTCCTTCTTAGGTTTTTTTTCCCTATGTCTCAAATAAAATCATATTCCTGGCCTTACATTTTGTGAGTATTTCATGCCTTAGCGAATGCAAAAGCTTGGGACAGTACTTAACATGGCCAAGTTCTCAATATCTATTGGATATCAATGTATCTTTTACAAAAATATAAGTGCCTTGCTTTGTTGCTTATTGACAAAGGACAGTCACAACAGGTGCCTCAGTGCTCAATGTAAATTAGAATAGGTGTCAGGAAATTAACATAATGAAGACTAATTACTAACTTGAGTCCCATGTTGATGCACATCAGGCAGTCTTCTGTGAACAGTGCCCAGGGACCTGTGACTCCTTCTATCGTGTGCTGCCTTGGAAAGACAGGGCAGGAAGTCCATGGCCAAGTAAGAACACTCAGAAGTCACCTGTGCCCACCTTCCGAGGGCTGCACCATGAGCTGCAAACAGGGATGCTTATAATGGGAGGGAAAAACTGAGGAAAAGTCCACTCCTTAGTCCAATTCTTAGCCAAGTTGCTATTGTTTAGCACACTGCATGCAAACAAACAGGTAGTTATAAGTGCAGACACATATATTCCTACACCAACAAAATGACATGAACACATACTATTTGAGTGACATGAGGCATCACTTTTGTTCTTTTTTTTTTTTTTAACCCATGCATTTGGGTCAGGTTGTCAACTTTCAACTCCAGAATGCCACCTTGTGAACTCTGTCTACATCCATTCTATACCTCAATCTTCCCCTCTATCTCTGTCCATTCCCTTACTCCCGATTAGCTTTGTGACTTGTTCTTTATTATTTCCTCTCTCTCTCTCTCTCTCTCTCTCTCTCTCTCTCTCTCTCTCTCTCTCACACACACACACACACACACACACAAGCATATGCACACACACAACCTCCTGTGTCCCTTTAGTGAGGATTGTAGGTACAGCTATCCTGGGCTCAGCACTTGGAATTGTATACCATATCAAAAAGCTCCTCCCTAGAGAAACCTGATTTTCCTTTCCCCAGTATCCATTTCTACAGCTTTTCTTAGGGATTGGGCCTTGTGAAATTTCAGCCATCCACATTGACATGTCAACTGGTCTTTTCCTTACATAGGTCTTGGCTAGGCAACCATATTGTTGAGATTTCATCGGTGCAGGTTCTATGGAACATAAAGAAGACACTACCTCCCCGCAGCTTCCAATCAACCCAATATGTTTGATGGCAGCCCGGTGGGTCATTTTGAAACAAAAAACCTAGTTAGGAAAGGTTCTCAGACACCTGACTCAACCAAACTGTGACTTTACTAAACAGGGGTTTCTTTAAGTTGCTAAGTTTGTGATAATTTGTTTTATAGTAATAGATAAAAGAAGTATCTAACCTGTCATTCTAGTTAGTGTTTAGATTTCCTAACAAACACACATATATATCTGTATAGGTATCTATGTACATATGCATACATGCACACATATCTATATATATAGACACATATATAATAGCAGATTAAACTAATCTTTATTTATTTGTAATTCATCACTAGTTTCTACAGGGAAGTAGAATTTTCTAGATAACTACTGAGCACTTACTGCTAGACTTGAAATAATGTGAGCCAAAATGGATCCTGAGATACTCAGGTCTGATATAAAAGGAAAAGAGGTAAAATTAAGGTTGGGAGAAATGGGAATATTAAATTCTACAAATATTAGTTAAGGTAAATAAGAGAGAGAGCTGTGTCAAATCTTAAGGAATATATTGGATGCTAGCAAAACCTCTTAGGAGAGAAGCGTCTGTTTTCTCTTAAAGCAGCTTAAAAATCTGGCCAGTGAGGGAGGGCAAAACTCAATGTCTATATATGGTTCTTTTTGTAACTAAAGCAACACATTCTCTCAATTTGAATTTATACAAATCAGATGCAGTTCCTTGACCCTTCCTCTTGACCCCCATTTTCCATCCTCTAATAGAACAGAAAGAGGTCCATTGTGAGATCATGAACCTTGAAGTGAGGCTTAAATGGTGAGGACATTGTAGAAGGTGCAGCCAGCCAGATGTTGTAATAGTACAAAATACATTGTTTTCCAGGCCAGAATTTCATTTGCTCATCTTGCTGCTATTGTCCTTTAAGAATATGTAGCAATAAATAATTTAATTTCTCTGCAACCCAGCAAATGGGTTGTGTGTATATAATGCTTGCTCTATGTCTCTGTGTGGGAAGTGTCAGGCGAGATCAATGGATTGATGGTTAATATGCAATATTCAACTTTACTTCATCCCAGTTTGTAGTCTTCCAGGAAGCAGAGTATAGTGATAAGTATAATCAGTTCCAATATTTATTTTTCCTTCATTAATAAGAGAGGGCTAAATTGTAGCTTTTAAGCACTTCATAGTAGAAGTGCCCCTCAAATCCATCTATGTTTTCTCAACATTTGCACAGTGCATATAATAAAAGAAGGACAGTTTTCCCTTATAACAGTGGTTCTCAACCTTCCAAATGCTGCAACCATTTAATACAGTTCTTCACGGAGCAGTGATCCCACAACCATAATATCATTTTCACTGCTACTGTTCTGCTGCTTGAATTATAATGTAAATAACTGATATGCAGGTTGGTGTTAGGCAATCCACAGGTTGAGAACAATTGCCTTACACAGTGTTTTCTCTAGCACACGGGTGTGCTTGGGATGCCTCTGCCTGTGCTTATGTGTAAAACTGTCCTATCATGTGTAGACTGGGATGAAGAAGAGGACCCAGCCTCAAGGACCTCTAATAGCTCTGCCCATGATCATTTCTTGTTCTGCTCCATCTCCAAATTAAACCAAGTGACCCAAAGGAGATGCCAAAATCAACAAACTCAAGCATACATGCCACATGGAGGATGGGTTTAATCTGTGATAGTTTTCTGAGCACTTTAGACAAGGCAGGAAGAACTGGGGAGGACTGAGCTTTCTTTGGGTACAGTAAGATATGGCTGTGATACTTTAGGAGAAGGAAGTCCCATTCAGTTTTCACTCTAGTGAGTTAGGAGAATGGCTGGAAACAAGTTAAGACTCCTGTGTGTGGATCTGTGGAGAAGGCTCAGTTGGTAAAGGGCTGATTGGACAAGCCTGAGAAGTTTGGACTTTAGCTCCTTTGTTAAGGCAGTATGGAATATCTGTAACCAACGTACTGAGAAGCACAGAGACAGATCGCCAGAGCATCCTGGTCAGCCACCCTTGCCCACTCAGTGAGTTCCAGGTTCAGTGAGACCCTAGCTCAAAATAAAGAGTGGCTGGGAAGTCACTGGTATCAAGTCTTTACACACATAAAACAAATATGTAAAACCTATGAGTAGGAAGAGGGCCAAGAAGAGGTCCACAGGTTGTTCACATGTTGGAAACTACTGTTACTGCTCTTTTCTCAAGAAAATAGTGAAAAAGTAGGACCTGGGAATATGATTACAAATGTTTTGATAAATTGAATAAAGCTGACCTTCTAGGGCTCGGTTAGAAGCTTAATGGCAGTATGTTTCTCTCAGTGCATAAGATCCAGAGTTGCTCAAACCACAACACACACACACACACACACACACACACACACAGCAAATAATTAAAGTTTATATGAGTTTATATGTCTGTTCCCATTTTGTTGGCCAAGTCTGGCTACACATATCTGATTATTTTCAGCCTTTATAAACAAAAATCCAAAATAATTTCCCTCACAAGTTACTATGCCATTATTGTTTTTATCTTTTCCTAATATGTTCCCTAAAATGTATCCTGAAAGAAAAGATGTAGTTTCTTTGACAAATCCTCGTGTATTCATCTCTTGCAACTTCGTACCACAGAGAACTACTTGATGCAACACAAGGATGTCTGCTGAAATAGAAATGTCCTGTGTGGGAGAAATGGCCGAGTACGAAGACGAGAGTCCAGATACTTACAACCAGTAAAAGCTGGGCTGTAGGGTAATATGTCAATAATTCCAGTTTTCGGGAGGCAGAGACCAGGGATCCCTGGGGCAAACTGCTAACAAGACCAGACAGAATAGTGTGCTCACACTGCAGCAAAAGGCCTTACCTCAATAATACAGGGTAGAAAATAATCCAGAAAGACACTAGACATCAGACTCTCTCTGCCACATTGACAGACACACACATGTGCATATACATACCATACATACATACATACTATACATACATACATACATAATGCATACATACACACAATTTATAAGCCATAATTACCTGTTTAATATGGATAGGTAACAAATATGTGGCAAATACACTTCTGGAAGTACCAATTACAGTCCTGGAAATGAACTTACATAGCATTGAACCAGAGAACCCTGGACCCTATTTGTTCTGTTTACTCTGTAACTTTAGATTCCTAAAATGTTTCAGAGATCACAGGTGAAATATTTTTGTGTGCTTGGAAGACATTTGGTTATTTTAGTTCTAGGATTCAAAATGAGTATAATGGTCCTGTAGGAAGTAACAATCTGGATTCTAAATGTAGAGATTTCAAGCAAGGGCTATTTCTTTGTCTTGGTCAAGGTAGGAAGGGAAGACACAATCTATGGACTGCAAAAGGAAAGCAGATACCTGGCTTTATAGATCCTTCACTATCCTTTGACCGAAGAGCATGTCAGGCTTCCTTTGACAAGGCAGAGTTCTAAGGGCTCTAAGCTCCAGGTCACACACAGGAGACCAGAAGTTTAATCCCCAGCTGGAGCATAGAGCCAATGGAGGTTACTAAAGTAAAGGGAGAAACTGAGAGCCACCATGATGCTGAATGAACCTGCTTTGTCACTTTCTTCTCTCTCCAAAGCTAACATAATGTGTGTAACATGAGTGCCATATGAAGAAAGGTTTCTGGGATATTTTTATTTGTTGGTTGGTTGGTTGGTTTGTTTGTTTGTTGGTTGTTTAGTTTGGTGGTGAGTTTTTGGGGGTGTCTGTTTGTTTGTTTTTGTTTTCTGACCTCTCCCCACTATCTGACAGTATAAGGAATTATTTGGCCTTCCAATGATTTACTATGTAGAAAATTCCCATGCCTAGATTTGGTTAAAAAAACAAGTCCATTTGAGGTCATCCTTGGAAAAGAAATAAAATTTGTTGGCTGGTACAATATCTGCATAAAATATCTTAATATGATTGGCTAGCTATGCAAATTCCCTAAAGGTATATGTCCCAAGAATGCATTAAATTAGTGAAGGAAGCAACTAATGGGTCACTGGAAAAGAGATTTGGTTCTGGCCAGGCTTCAGTGGGGACAATTTTTCAAGTTCACGGTGCTGAAGGCAAAGCTAAAAGCCACTTACTTCGAAGCTCTGCCCGTGTTTGTGTAGGTGTTTTATTATTACCACTTTATTCAAGCCTGAAGAACGTGACTCTGAATTGTAAGTGAATGAAAACTCTTTACCTTTTACAGCTAGCAAGGTCCTTGGAGTTATTAAAGCAGAGAAGGCACAGTTTGTTCCAGCGTTTAGACTCCAAGTGCACTCACTAAATAAATCTCAATGTAAATAAGGCTCTAAATCTGTGCATTCGTTAAGGACTCTTTTACTGGTAGTGGCATTTCTTTGGTCTCTCTAGGAGCCCCTCTCTTGCTCTTATGGAACATCTTGGCATTAGATGAGGAAAGATTGAGTATCTCTACTTTTAAGAGGAACCTTCTCTGAGACCATTGGGTCCAAGACTAGAACCGCAAGTACCCACAGAGGTCTAAGTTGACAGCATCAGAATCATGGCCCCAAAAGCAAAGGTATCAAGGGCACAAAAACCAAGCCCTAGGAGATTTCAGGAAGGAAGCCCTCCCTGGACCTGCATGTTCGGTTGTGACTGTTTTATGCCTGTAGGTAAGCTTCAGCCTCGAGCATTAGAAAGAGCGCATGTCTACATCTGACTGGATTCCTAGGTCTCATTATCTTAATCCTGTCACGGGGGGCATCCATTTTACTGAAAACTCGGTTAGTCAATGTCAGACCTTCTCATTCTGTTTTTACAAATGGAATCATACATCAACTTTCAATTATAAGGGTGACCTGCTGGAAGAGAGAAATTCACAGAGTAACCCTGAAGCTTAATTTGACAGCTGCCTTCTGCCTTCCCTTCTTCAGAACGAGTCTCAGGGAAGAGCCAGAAGATCTCACGAAGTAACTCAACTGAGTAAAAATAATATTAATATTAATAATATGGGCATTTATGGCTCTCCAAGTGTTCTACATTCATCTCGTCTAGCTTTCATAAACTCTCTGTGATGGAGAGAGAGAGAGAGAGAGAGAGAGAGAGAGAGAGAGAGAGAGAGAGAGAGAGAGAGAGAAAGTCTCTGCTTTTTCTTTTGAGTCTAAGAGATGGGAGATGGAACTTTCAGTTATTTGCTACTGTAGTTTGGAGTCTAATGACTACCAAAAGCTTGCACATTAAACACCTGGTTCCTAGAACATGGCATCTTTGGGAAGCTGTGAAAACTTTAGTAGGCAAATCCTAGCTAGCAGGAGGGAGACAGGCTCAAAGGTTGGCCTTTGAGCGTACATTAAGACCTTCCTCCCAGCCCTTCTCCTCTCCCAGTCCCCTCATTCGATTTCCACTCCCCTCCCCACCCCATTCTTTTCCTCTTTCCTCTGCTTCTTGGCATTCATCACTGAGAAATTTTCCACCACAAGAATCTTCTGTTTCACCTTCCCAATAACATGGTTGTTCCTGGCCATAGACTAAAATCTTCAAAACCGTGAGGCCAAATCAGCCCTTCTTTTGTGTTCATGGCTGCCAGGCTTCCATTTTACTGGTTGAATGTGCACCTTTGTCATCTGTTTATTTGGGCTCAAGTGTTGCTGCTCCCTTCTTTGGGCTACCTGGAGAGTCTAAAAGTCCTCACAACCACAGTATCACATCACTTCCTCTACTCTACCTGATGGGATAACTGGCAGTTAAGTGATTGAGAATGTGACAAAAAGCAAACCTAGCTTTTTAGGAGGTGTTTTCATTTTTTTTCTCAGAAAGACCCCCCCCCCCCAAATCCCAGAGAGTCAATTTCATAGACTTCATAATCATTCTCTGACTCTATTAAACCCATCTTTCCCTTTTTCCGTTTCTTAGTACTTGATCTTAACAACAGATTCTCTGCTGTTCCTAAGCCCTGTACTGCAAACGGACTACATTAGAAGGTGCCATTTTTAAGGTGAAGTGGGATCACAGCTATCTTTCCCATGAATGTTCCCCATTGTTCTTGGGTATTGTTCTCCAGTTGCTGTCTTACAGTCTCGAGTCAGACACAGGATCTGGGAATAAGGTCTCTTGAGATGGAGATATCCTGCTGAGGCCCTTGTGCTTCTTCCTACCGTGTGTGTATATAAGAAATGCTTGAGGCATGAAACATCAGCTCCAACACTCATTTGTCCTCTTATCATCTCCCTGTTCTCTTCCTGCACAAAACCCCAAGAAAACAGTCCACTGTTTCTGAGCTTGGCAACAGATAAGAGGTGGAGAAAAATGAAATGGAAATATACCGGCCAGACAATACTTGCACTTATTATTTTTCTTTCCTAAAATTAATTAATTCTGGCTCGAGATGGGAAAGAAAAACTAACAAAGTGCTCTGTGAATCTTCATTCTGTCTCAAGGTTTGCTTACATTGGGTAGACCTGAGGTAGCAAGCTTGTTAGGTTTCTCTGTGGAAGCCACAGACTCAAGCAAGCCATGTCATGTGATCACTGCCTGTCACAGTACATTATTTCATGAGATACTCTTCACCCTCCAAAAGGGGAAACAAAAAGAAAGAAAAAGAAAAACCCAAAAACTTACCAAAACCAAAACCAAAAAAACCAAAACCAAAAAAACAAAAACAAAAAAACAAAACCAAAAACAAAACCAAACAAACAAACAAAAAAAACCAGCCAATCAAACAAACAGAAACGGACCACCACAAAAAAAAAAAAAAAAAATCCGGTTTATCTGGTTTAGAAACAATAGTTTGGTTTTCATTTCTAAAATACAACTAAATTTTAATTTGAAGGGATATGTCAAATCATGTCAACAAAGTGCTAACCATCAAATCCACCAATTTAAACCTCAGGGTTTCCCAGTGAACTGAGAATTACAAGTATCTTGTCCATTCTTATACCCTGCTCAAGGGACAACAGACCTGGGAAAAGTGGCTTTCCTTTTTGTTTATTTTGTTGTTGTCATTTTTTTTTTTCACAGCTTCTCCCTATTGCTGAGCAAATCTTAATCTCCAAGATTCAGTCGAGGCAGCACCTTCTTCTGAATCACTTGCTGATGCCCGTGTATGCTTGGATAGCCTTTTTGTGGGTCCCTCAATCCTAGTTTCTTTCCCAGTCCTGCTTCACAGTCCCCTTGTTATCCAGCAGTGAGTCATTTTTCTTTTTTTTTTTTTTTTATCACTACAGACGTAGAGACTCATTAGTTCAGTGAGGCATACTACCCAGCCAGGAGCACAAAGCTAGATCAGGGTTTATTTGTAGTTGAAATACAGATCCTATATGTAGCATGCATTCTCAAAGATCCTACAAGTCCACAGTACATGTTCTCAAACTCCTGCACTCAGACTTCCACGATGTCCCTCAGAAGTGAACAATAGGAAGATGTTCCTGAAGAAATACAGACCAATATGATGTTGAAGCTAATTCAGTGTAAGGGCTCATGAGGGAAGGATTCATTACTGTCTCTGCTTTAGAACTCCGCTATCCATCAAGAAGTTCAGAGTAAGTGCACCTAGCAAAGACTTCGGAGAAATCCTTCAGAACACGACTTATTGTTTTTCTCATTGACTCCAAGGCTTGCTTAATTGCATAGTATCTCGCTCATCTTTTAGAAATAGCATTTCCTGAAGATAACTGTCCTATGGGGTGAATCTGGAGGCACTGTTTGGCCATTCCTCCATCTGCAACAGACTAGGAACAGTTCCTGGAGTAAGAGTCTGGCCTCCTCTGGGCTGCCGAGGAGAAAAGGTCTGCTTTATAATAAAAATTATTAATACCCTTTTGCCTCTGCTTAGGACTCATAGTCAGGCTCTTGAATCCATCCCACAATAGTACTGCTCATCACTGCTTCAACCCTGTCTTCTTATGATCAGGAAAGAAGTTAACATGAGACGTTTGCCATTCTCACACATGTAATGTAGACCTAAGCAAGAGCTCCCTGCATTCGTGGTGGCTCTGTGGACACACCTGTTAACTTTGTTAATAATTACTTCCTTGTCCACCAGAATGTTCTCCAGAGAAACGAGCTTGAAAGTCTGTTATGTACATGTTACTATGGGTTCAAGCAAGATCTGAAAAAAAAACCTATCTGTTATTTCCTTCACAAATTTAATTTTGCAGTATAGTAGAGGGTGTTAGGAGGAGACCTCATAAAAGAATCATCATACCAGAATGTATGGATGTTGCCAAGCCTGGCATTCATTGGATAGCACAGTATTCTGTACAGGATAATCTATGGAAAATTCCCTCTCTCCTTTCAGTATCTAAAACATATCTAATTGCTTTTGCCAAATGGCCTATCTTAGAAAGCTTTCAAAGCAAACCTTGTGGTGAGTCCTAGGTTACTCGCTATTGCTATTTTAAATACCATGACCACAAGCACCCTGGTAAAGGAAAGGCTTATTTCAGTTTACAGTGGCAAGTCATCGTGGAAAAGAGAACCGGCAGGAACCTGGAGGCAGGATCTGAGGCAGAGGGAATGTAAAGATGCTGCTTACTGGCTTGCCCCCCCCCACCATGGCTTACTCATCTGGTTATAGAGTAGCCAGAACCAACAGCTACAGTGAGCTTCACACTCCCACATTGCTCATTAATAATTTTTTTTTTTTAAAAAAAAAAGTATCAAAAACTTCCAGATAGACGATCTGATGGAGGTATCTTCTTAAGTTTCTTTCTTCTAAAACAACTCTAGTTTGTATCGAGATGACATCAAACTAGGCAGCTCACCTGTACTTACACACATGCATTGTACATATTCACAAACACAAACTTGTATACAATAGATGTGAATTATCACCAGCCATTTCCAGAATGAGATAGAACAGAAGTGGATAAAAATGTGCGATGTACAAGGTAATGCCTGTCCCTACTTCATGTCCACTGGTGCAAATAGTAGTTGCTGAATGGACAATTCCAGATGCCTATCTGAGAGGAAAAAATATTTAAAACACATGTGTGAATTTTCCCTGCAGATTTGCTCCTGTTACCCTTACAAGTGTATCCAGACCAGAGAACATTTTCAAAGCCATTGCTTTATCAGTTACCAAAAGAACCTCAAAAGAATCAGTGTGCAGCTAATGTTTGCCAGGAGCATAAGTTGAGTACTCTGAGCTGGGTGGAGACTCAGGAAGAGCTGGATTGATTAGTACTGTCTATAGGAGATGAGGGGGAAGGGAGGCTCATGTGTCACACCTGCAGCTTTTCTGCATTCCATTAGTATTCTCAGTGAGAGGATGTATTTGGCCTTAATCTATGAATGATCTAAAAAGGAACCTAAGTGCTACCAGGTTTTTAAGTGGGCACCAAGTAACATGGAAAATTTTTCACTGGGTTTTACAATATTTCTTCCTTTGGTGTCAAACTCAACAGAGGAAACAGTCTTTTGCTTGGCGTACTTCTGACACTGTTAGCACGTTAATCTTCAATTGCCCCGAAGATTCAAAATGTCACTAAAATGCCTTCCTGTGGATTCCCACATTGACTTCTCATACAAGGAAGAGTGAAATATATGCAAGCATGTTTCTGAGCACACTTGTATAAAAACAGGGATGAAATCTTACTCACCACACTCCTAACTGAATTTCACAGATGTTTTATGTGAATTAAGGATTGCAAAGCACTTAGAACCCAAGAACAAGAGCAGTGATTACCCTAAACTCGCTTTTTAATGCCAGACAAGTTATCGCATCTGTTAGCAAATGGAATTTCAAATGAAGAAATCTCTACAACCTGTTCCTACTATTAAATGGAACTCTGGTGGTTAAATGTCTGAATTGTAAAAACTCTCAAATGATGGGCATGAATTAATTTCTTCAGAGACTTAATACTCACATGGAACCTATGCATTAGAAAAGAAGTCCTTGGGTAAAATAAATTATCTTCCATGACTCCAGCTGTCATGTTGTTTATCAAAATCACCTCTAAGCGATTTGAGTGTTTTCGGTATCCGTAGACAAATACTCTTTCCATTGCTGTTTCACACAAAGTCACTCTACTACCAATGATTCATCTCCAAAATGTGCTGAAACCCTCGACCTTGGAAGAACAGGTAGGGAGGAATAAATTTCTATGGGATTATTGTATTCCTAGCATCTAACATCTTTACTTCATCCAAATATACCTCAAAGAGCATTATCCCATAGAAGGTATAAAATTAAATCAAGTGAGATGAATTAGACTAATTAATGTGCATGAACTGGCCTCTCATCCCAACAGTTGTAGACAAGTTCATTCTCACAACTTAAATCAGGGCATGCAATCCTAAGCACTAGTGGACATCAATTCACATCATATGATTTGGCAGCACTGGCCCAGAAATGAACTTGCTGTGGTACCCACAGAGCACACCAGAAATCTGAATTTTCTGATGCTGATGAAGGACTCTCTATGACATGAGTCTTCCTGAATTCATTGGTTGCCACTGAAAAGCATATGAAATTCCACTCTTTTTCCTCAGTTCATTCGGCATTGACTTAAACAGAACGATTCCAGTGTCTAAAATATTAGATATATGTGAATTATTAAGCAATTAATTAGTCCTAATTTAATCTACCTGAATTGTCCGATCGTTTGATAGAGTAACATTTGATCACAAAGATATCATAAACATTTATCTGTAATATGACTGTAAAAAAAAGAGAAGATATATTCAAATATAAAATATTTTAAAACTATATAAGCTATAACCTATTCAATAATGCAAACACAAGCATATTTATGAATGTATTCTATATATACACATTATATATTAACATATATATATATATATAAAGTTTTATTTGTAAAGCAACCTGAAGAATTGCCTTTCCCTCATTCTTCAGTCCAGAAGGGAATCAAGGAAAGGAGTCTCAGGAACAGAATCACTAGTGAACCCAAAAGAGAGGGTCCCCTAGGACCCCAGAAGGG
Organism: Mus pahari; assembly: GCF_900095145.1. NCBI lineage: Eukaryota > Metazoa > Chordata > Mammalia > Rodentia > Muridae > Mus > Mus pahari. Next base: position 42,987,083 of record NC_034590.1, on the reverse strand, counting down.
CAGGGCTAAGGACAAGGGTTCAGCCATCCAGGGTGGGCACAGAGCTGCTTTGAGTCAGAAAGCTGTGAATGGCAGAGAGGAGGATGGATTTGAGAGCAGCAGTCTGTCAAGGCAGCCATGCCAGCATGATGAAGCACTACTCTGGGCCTTGGAGACTTAGCCTGCTGCTCGGGAGGACTTGGGCATTTGGCAGTAAGAATATTATTTTAGTGTTAATGTAATTTTCTCAATGCTCGGTGACTGAAATATACAGCATAACCTTTTCTTAAAGGTCATACATCCAACAAGAAGGGGAAGTAATGCAATTTTATAAAAACAAAATATTCTTTTGTTGTTTTTTTTTTTAAAGGAGGGGTATGTGAATTCATGCCAAGTCTGAAGAATTTTAGTTAAAATGCCCATTGATATCCAGTCTGATGCAAATTTTTGGTTCTGTGTTTTGAAGCTCTAAATGAGGAAGCCGTTTGAATAGATGCCAGTCCCCCTTTAATGAAGCACCTTCAGAGACAGCATCAAGTCTCTGGTTAGAATGTATCACATCCACTCCTTAGCTGGTCTTGTCCATCTAAACTCTGTCTAATATGTACACTTGTGGTTTAAAGGCATTCAAAATTGCACTCCTTAAAATAATCAATAATAAAGGACATACATGTCTCTTGACTAAAAGTATAATTATTTGTATGTCAAGATTGCTGGTAGCTTCCTTAGCAGTTACCCCTGGGATTCTCTTGACATTCATCCTTGATGACTAGGTGGTTTGGGATAGCCAAAATGAAAAGTAGGTGGCTTTATTTTTCCTCTGTTAGGTGATGTTACCCTGTAATCTTATTTTTAGAAATCTAATCATGAAACCATAACAAAGGAGTTTGCTAAACAATGTCCAGCCCAACATATATATTGAAGTTATCCAACTATGCCCTTTGTTTCTCCCCTGTAAAGGAGAGAGTTATTAAATTATTTTAATTTGTAAGGACTTCCCATTTTCTCTCTGATCAACCTCCACCCCGCTGCTTTACTTTTGCAAGCATCGGGGAGATTTAAGCCAACTTTTTGTTGTTGCTGTCAAAAGGGACACTGACATATCATAAAGATCATAGAGATTTACAAAGATCAATCATCCATGTTCCATTTCCTATAAGACATCGCTACAGAGCCCTTTCTGCATCAAAGCCAATGGCAAGCTCATTCTGATGAGAAAAATTTTAAAGTTGGACGTATTTATACCAGTCCTGGGGAAGGCGCATGTAGTTAAATAGGTCATTTCCAATTTTAACAGTTCCACCCCCAATCCCATTCAGCATCTTTGACACAGAAACCCAGTTTAACTCCTCGTGGGAGGGACACCACTCTGGAGCTGCTGTCCCTGAGTGCAGCTGTGTGTCGCTGGGATACCTTCTTTACTTAAAGAGAGGCTCTTCAACGAGCCTCTGCTCCCGGCAGATGGGCTGCTGGGACACCGGAGAAGGGAAAATTTATTTAAAACATAAAGGAAAATTCACAAAATGTATTAACCACTGTGGGTGAAGGAGATGAGAAAGACACTGGTTGTTTAAAAAAAAAAAAAAAGATGAAAAAGTAGTGTAAGAGTTGAGCTCATATGAATTCATTCCTCTCTGAGGATACTCAGCATGATCTATGTATCTATGTATCTTTATCCCTCAATACATCTCGTATTGAGTGTTTAAGGTCCAGGGTTTCTTTGTAAAATAATGTTTACAACTGACTAGGGCACCGCTCTCCTTGGAATAAATCAAATCATTTCTTCCTGCTGGCTTCTGCTAACAGGGTCAAAGGTTGCATTAACACCTCTTTTCTTGAATCACCCAAAGACATATACCCCAAATCCTTAACAACTCCCACCAACGTGCCATCTAAAGCCATCTCTCCCTTCTTGCTGGATTTGGTGAAGGTGCATAGGAAAGAAATCACATATACAGTAAAAAGCTTTGCACGGAATAACAATGCTTACTGCCACAGAGGCGGATGGCAGAGTAAATTGGGTCATTGACCTTGAACCTCCAAAGGCCTGAGGTTAGATCTGGATTAAATCACGAGTGAAATGATCACAGAGGGTTTGCCTCAGAAATTAGCACTCAGGTTGATTCAGTCTGACAGGAGAAGGCATGGATGCCAGGGACTAAATTAAATAGAATTAGATTGTTATGCCTAAGTGGGGCATCTGTTGAGGATAAAGCTTTATTCTCATCCATCTTAACCTAATGAATACCCACATTGGATTTTTTTTTAATAATACATGGTTTAAAAATAGTTTTGAGATGGCATAAAGGATATTAAGACAGCACATGAGGCTAAAATTGTAAAGTGGCTATACTCGTTGGGCAAAAATAGTTGTGAAATTAATTACAGCTGAATGCCAGTCCTTGAAAGCTACTGGCTATAGCCATGCTTCGTTTAGGTATTCATTTGAATTAATGTTTAGTATCTTTCTCTATCATACTTCTCTGTAGTATTGTTGAAACTATCAACATTGGATGATGAGTGATTGGGATCTCAAGACTTAAAAGGAAGAGGTTTTCGGCAAATGGAACCTGGTTTGTAATAACAAGAACTATTTGTACGCTGGGTATAATGAGACATTCCAGAGACTATGTGATTTTTAAATACTTTTTATTTTAAATTAATTTTAAAGCCTTCTGCACTAGTTTCTATTATGTCCAATTGATTCAGGAAGAATGGACTTGGGGACATCTGGGTGTGTTAGCTTTCCCTCACTGTAACAAAAAGATTGACAACTTATTTAAAGACAAGAAGGCATATTTAGTGATCTCGGGGCATGTTTGGTTGTCAATGCTGCACTGGGGCCTATGGAGTGTTGAAATAGCCTGTGGTGAAGAAGGTTCTTCACCTCAAGATGGTTAGACTGAAAAAATTAAGTAGAAGATTCAATATTTCAACAATGTCCTCAGAAAGATCAAGTATTAATTGCCAAATTTCTCATCATAGAATCCCAATTTCTTAAAATTTGTCACTCCATGATAGATAGCTCCATGATTGTCAAACCCTTATCATAGAGAGCTTTGGGGCATTCAAGGTCCACGATTTAGCACTGAGGGGTGGGGCGGGGCTTACACTTTGCTTTAACTTCTAAAACGAAGCTTGGTTTGTAATTTTCCCACTTAACCTTGCTCTGGTCTGCATACTTTCACTCTGCCATGTTCGGAATAGAAATTCCTTGAACTTCATAGATCTATGGTGAACATCAGATCCTTGTGCTCTACTGTCCTACCATCCCACGATAACTCTCTGCATACTGCATTCTTCAGAACCAAGGGGCAAATTAGTCAAAGAACTATCCGATTGAAAAGAAATGTTGTTTAGCAAAGTTTTCGTTGTAATTCTGGGTACCTGGACTATTAGTTCTGTGGCACTCCAGTCTAGCTCCATCTCTCCAACAGGGTTATTAGTGAGTATCTTTCCTCAATTATACAATGACTGTTATATGACTATTTCTTCCATGTTAAACTAAACATAAAAAAAGAAGTACAGTAGATGCCAAGTCAGTATTTGTCTCCTGTTTCCCTTCCTCCACTCCCTCTAAGCATGAATTCCAAGCTTGAAGTCTGCCTTTCTACATAAGCAAGCTTCTTAGTAAGCTCGAACGCCTGGTACATAGCCAGCACTCAATACAAGTTAGTCATCCTAAAATACGCGAGTTTGAATTCACAACTTACTAAAACTGAGCGTTAGCCACTCTCCCTCTTAAAGGGGATTATAAATGGTTTTCAGAAAGAATTGGGAAGAGGAATAGAAGGGGAAGGAAGGAGAGATTTGGGAGATGAAGGGTTAAAGGAATGATGGAAGGAGAAGTTTCCTCAAGGTTGCTGATGTAGAGTAGACTCTCAACTAAATGTGTTTCAAGAGGCTGATTTGACTGGTTTCTCTTTTCATTAGAACCATGTCTCTCGTTCATATCTGCCTTTTCATTCAAATGCATAAGTTATTATCCTAAGAAAGCTCCAGGGACTTGTAACATCCCTCACTTAACTAAACTCAGCATTTAATAATCTCAGAAATAGTCCTGGATGAAAATAGAACAAGCATCCAAGAGCCCTAAGATCAGGGGAACTACATTCTCAATAGGATCTGTGGAACCCATTGATTAGCTAACTACGACTCAAGGGACCCAGAACCTGGCATAACATTTGATTTCTCTGACACAGGAACACTGAAACTCATAATCACTAACAGCGTAACATCTGTTTGTCAAGTCTGTCTTCTATAAATTAAAATTTTAAAACTGTTATTTTCACATTGCTTCCAAGTGGATAGGTAGGACAATAAACATAAAGAAGACCCATTTTTTTCTGGCTCACAGATTCTCTGATTTTGAAAATATACAAAAGTAATACTCTCCCACTTTTTTTTCCATTTTGAAAGATGTTCAAGTGTATGAAGGTCTGAAAGAATTGGACAGTGAGCACTTCTGCAGCTGGATTTACCAATAATCAACAGTTTAGCTGACTCATCTGAAGGTAAACTGCAGATCGCAAACCCTAATGACTTAATTAGGCATCTGCAAGGGCAAGGGCATGCTCCTGCATCAACACGTAGTTATCTGACCCGAGACAATTAAGGTTTGTTTAAAAACACAATTTACAACCACATTTCCATGTGTGTTTGCTCCAGAGAATGGCAGTGTTCTGTCCCCACTGGTGATGTGTACCCCAAATCCCTTACCATCCGCGGTCAGAAACTGAAGGAGAGGCAGCTAACAATGCCAGAATTTTTTTTTATTTTTTGTCTTACCTAAACTTGGGTTTCATTCCTAGTTTTTGGAGTTTCCTTTCTATGAATCTGACCAAATTTAAATCACAGCTAACTTCCTTCCTCTCTTTGTGAAAGGGGTAAGAATAGACAGGTCACAGCCTGCTTTGAGAGGACGGGAAGAAAGGAATATGAAAGAGGCTGGCACATAGCTGGTCCTCAGGAAATATTTGATTTTTTTCTATCTGGTACATACAAAACAAACAAAAACACCAAGACAAACAAGCAAAACAACAACAACAAAAAAATCACCTTGGAATTTTCTTAGTAAAATATAGAAAAAAAAAAAAAAAGCAAATAAGAATGATCAAAATGAGCAAAATGAGTCTTCACAGGGTGTCAAATGGAGCACTGGAGCCCTCGTTCAGAAAGTTCTTCTGCCTGGGCTTCCCTACCTTGTCTGAAATATCATGGCCAAAATTGTCCCACCTCTGCTTGAAGACCCCCCTCAGAGTTTGGTCGTATGTGTACATATATTTTTTTTATTTTTGAGATTGTATTTTAATTACAATATAGCTCTCCGCCTTTTCCTCCCCTCAAACCAATATACACTCCACTCTCTTTCAAATTTATAACCTCTTTTTCAGCATTACTACATGTTTATAGGAATTTATATACGCGTGTATTCCCAAATACTACCCATTGAGTCCATACTTGGGTTTTGTGTTTCTTTCATGGAAATTATTACAATGGAAGTAAACAGCAGGTCCTGCCTTCCACCTGCTTCTAGTTCAGTCCTAGCAACAGACAGAATCCATGCCAATATAGACCAGGACTTTATGGATGTCTCAAAGGTGAGGATGTCTGTTGAGAGTTGTTCTTAGGACCCTGAAGAGAAAGGTGTCCGAGGCAGAGTTCATATATTTTTAAGCTCATGATGTGGGCTAGACTCCACAGAACAACCTAGCCCATACTCATTGTCTGTTAGTAATAGACTCAGTGATGCACAAAGGTACTCTCTTCTCACTCTTGTCAGAAGGACAAGAGAAGCTCAAAGACCTAAGCAGTGTCTTCTGGAATGGCTTATAAAATCAATGTTTACCGTTCATTGCCATGCCTTTTGAAGAGACAGTTGTGTGTTCTGGCCTCTTTCTCCACTGCTATGTATTATAACCCACAAACAGTTATGGATAGAGGATGGTACGGATTTGGGGCAGACAGCTGCAGGGTTGTGATAACATGGAATCGTACTTCAATTATGCCCTCTAGCTAAGAATTATAAAACATCCAACTCCATGTCTCCCTGTGGTTTTAGAAAAACCTTTCCTCTAAACTGTGATTCTATACCTTTAACAAGTAATGTGTCTCGGATAGGGAACTGGGGCACCATCTACTTTTAAAGAAGATAATAGATTATAGCAGCAACTCCCATCCCTAAATCCTCAGAACATTAAGTGTTTTTAAAAGTCAAAACAATGTCACTGTGACTTTCAATTAGTTTCCATTTCCACGCCGCCTCCAAACTTCCTGATTCCAGCTGGGATTGTGATCAAAAATGCAAAAACATATGTAGAAAAGTCATTCTCATGGTCCATCTGACCGGAAGCAGGAAGTGCTAACTATCTCTTGGGACAGCCTGTTATCAAAATATACCCTGTGCAGCCTTACCAAGACAAGAGCAGTTGTTTATGAAACACTCAGATAAAGCGACTCTGGGAGAATTCAGCTACAGGCTCATCACAGGGAGACACGAGCTTGGGAAGTCTCTCTGGACCTCTGGATCCCTCACCAAACACAAACACAACAGACTTGAACCGCTAGCTGATAAAATTATGTTCTATTAAAGATGTGTGTGGCATTAATAGATTTCAGCTGCTCTTGTCACAGAAGGAACTATGCAAGATGATAGATTGGTTAACCTGCCTCTGCTGGGTTGTAAAGACCACCATTTAGCTGAAAAGATGTTACTAACTTTAAAACACCTATGTGTTAAAAAGATTTAGAAATTAGCAAAATCCTATTATTATTATTATCATTATCATTGTTATTATCCACTGATAAGCAGCTGTGTATTCAGAGAAGCAATTGGGAGAGGTTACTGTGGAAATTTACTCCACCCCTTTGCACAGAGGAAATAATAACTTTGCTCTTTAAATGTAAAATTACACATTTAGTTTCTCTATAGGACTTGAAAATATTTAATGAAGACTTCCAAATTTAAAAAAAAAAAAACTGCATTCCAGGAAAATGTCTGTTTTTAAAAAGTGCTCAGAATTTTATCCTCTCCTCTTTTAACTAGGATAAATAGAAGGAAAATCATTTTTCAAACATTCTCACCATGAATTCTGAACTTGTCTGTCATAAAATCACTGGCACACAGCTGGCAACTGGAAAAAGGATACTTTTAACCTCAACTGGCATAAACGTGTGTATTTATTTTTAAGAAGTGAAGTATAAACAGACATTCAGAGAGCCAAGTGTTTTATGAATAAAAAAAGATTTTGCACACACACATACACACAGAGAGACACACAGAAACACACACACACACACACAGAGACACAGAAACACACACACACACACACACACACACACACATCTCCCAGTGGACCAGGAAGGATTAATGTGGATGTGAATTCTATTCACTGTTAGTATTAAGGAAGTGGTGGCTTTTTAACAAGTTACTCATGCCTGGAAAATAGCCCAGCTTTGCAAGTTATTCAGGATTCTTTGCCAACTGTCCGTGGGAATCATTGGGATGGGAAAAGTTCAAATTTTTTTAAAAGAACTAGCTCAATGGAAAATTTGAAGAAGAAGAAGAAGAAGAAGAAGAAGAAGAAGAAGAAGAAGAAGAAGAAGAAGAAGAAGAAGAAGAAGAAGAAGAAGAAGAAGAAGAAGAAAACTGTAGAAAACACCAACCACTTACTCTGCTTGTCTTCCCGTTAAGTAAGGGGAAAGTTTAGGCAGAGTTGCTTTATTTTTCTTTGGAATAATTTTAAGAAATGGTAGGCTTTTATTTCTACTATCCAAGGAAAGCCTTTGATTAAACTGAGGTTGTCAACAAAGGAATAGATGACCCTCAGTTGATGCCATAAGCCAGGTGATCTGGTCTAGCTGCCAATCTTCCTTCTTGTCCTTAGTACATTTTTGCTGTCAGTTTCTAAACCACAAATGGTGAAAGAAACCATAATCAGAAGTGATTCAATCCATCAACACCAGGAGCAACATCACCTTTCCTATAATCTTAGGAGTGTCCAGCAAAGCTCTCGGGCAGCAGTTTTCCACCTTCTTAATGGTGTGGCTGTTTAACAGAGTTCCTCATGTTCTGTTCACCCCAGCCATAAAATTATTTCATTGCTCCTTCATAACTGTAATTTTGCCACCATTATGAATCATAATGTAAATATATGATATGCAGGTATTTGATATGTGACTTCTGTGAAAGGGTCATTCCATCCCCAAAGAGAGGTCTTGATGACAGGTTGAGAACCACTACTCTCAGGGGTTTTCTCTTTCTTATATTTTATTTGTGTTGTAGCAAGACTAGAAGTCAACATTTGCTCTCTCCTTCCATTGTTCGTCACTCTAATTTTTGAGACAAAGTTCCTCACTGAACCTGTCCTTCACAGTTTTGCCTAGGCTGGATAGCCAGAAAGCCCCTGAGATTGACCTGGCTCCATTGTCCCTCACAGTGGAGTTAAAAAGCAGCCACGTGCATGTTCAGCTTTTGTGTGGGTTGTGGGGATCCAAAGTCAGGCCCTCATGCTCACGCACCTACCACTTTACATACTGAGCTATCTCCTCCGCTGCAAGTATGTTTCCAGATGTATTCACCCTAATGTACTCTTTTCCAGATGTGGGAACTGGGCCACAGACTGCACTTGATAAAACAAAGGGTAAAGGCGTGGTAGAGACCCAAGGGAGCAGTTTCAATGCCCTCACTTCAGCCTCATAAGAGAAAGCTCATTCCACAAGACTTTGTGCCATCAAACTCTTGTTAGACCAGGATCCACACTGACAGGACAGAACATTTGTTGTACGAGGGTGAAAATGGAAGCTTCCAGTTCTATTCATGATAAATAGATGTGAATGTTCTTACCCTTGGAGCCAACCAGCCCAGTGGGTCCATTTGTCCAATGTCCATCCCAAAAGTCCTTGCATAGAAAGAACTGAAGTAACCAGACACATGTTAGGGATGCTTCTTAACGCAGCAAACAAATAAAGGAGCACTACCTTCTTCTCCAAAACATATCTAGACGCTTAAGGATGGTTGCGACTTTTGTCTACAAAAGAGAGTAAAATCAAATATTTAAATATGTTTTATTTCCCATAGACAGTTAAGAAACTGGTTCTTTCAAGTAGACACTTGGTTAAAATGATGAGCAAGAATTTTTCACTGTCTTAATATTCATATGTTTCTTTTTTTAATGAGTCATCGAGCATGTTCTAGAGATTGGGCCAATGAGTTATTTTTAGAATTCACTCTCTTAAACAGCAGAAGTGCTTCAGGGACTAATTTTCACCCCTCTGCATTTACATTCCTTGACTTTTTTCAGGATTGAGTATCTAGATAATTGCTCTTACTTGGCATGATTAGGAAACACTGCCAGCCCAGTTTCAAAGATCTCCACCTATGATGACAATGGCGACGACAAATGCCCTCTACTGGGCTCAGTTCATTTATTGAGCTTGGAAGCCAAGAAGCCTTCATTTTTATTTTCCTGGATGGGAAGTTCTTTCTTCATCTATGAGAAGATACCTTGGTATTTTCACACAAGCAGAGTAAGGTGTGTAAATTGCATCCAAGGTGATGCTATTGATACTGTGCCTTTTTAAATGCCTTGATCTGGGGCATAAACATATGTATTCTTACCCAGTAAAACTTCACTATAATGAGTAGAGCAAGTCTTATACCATCAATTCTAGTTAAAGCTTTTATAGCAAAAGTACTAGTGGGAATTATTTTTATTGTATTCAGTTGAAATTTACATATGCTTGAGTGTCCAGGCTAACTGTAAAAAGTAAATTGAACTTTCTAATTAATTCCAACAAATTTTTCCAAAAGCCTTCCTATAGATAGAAAAAACTGTCATGTGCTAGTGTTTTGAAACTTATCATTAATGACAATGTTTTGAAAAATTATAGCAGAATGTCTTGCACATGACAGTTAATTATTATCCATGTTGCTATCAAAAGACACAAACTGAAGATGGAACTTTAAATCAAATTCTTGATAAACTGAATTATTTACTACATCATGTTAGGTTGAATTGATACCCTTTTTATGAAAAAAATAAAGTTGGCTTTTTCACATCATTTCCTGAAGCAAATTCTGTGAATATTAAAATTTAAATGATTATAGAAAAAGAAATGACTATATTCTACATTTTTAATCAATTAGCATACCTTAACACAAGTTATTTGATAAACATTACATACAAAAGAAAATATTTTTTTAAATTAGTGTGTGTGTATGTGTGTGTGTGTGTGTGTGTGTGTGTGTGTGTGTTATGTGTGTGAGGATACCTGCAAAGACTGGAAAAAGGCATGGATCCCCCAGAGCTACAGTGATAGTTGTGGGCCACCCAACATGGGTGCGGGGAATCGAACTCAAGTTCTCTGGAAGAGAAGCAAGCAGGCTCAACATCATGTGCCAACACACACACACACACAAACACACACAGAGGCATGCCTTCTGTCTAGCCCTAGAAAGGGATTTTTTTTAAGCAGGACATCTATGGAACAACAACTAAGAGATTTCATTCTGTTTAATAAAAACATGAAATGCAAATTCACTGTGAGAAAAATGTCAGACACATAATAGCTGGGTGATGTTCAAAATACTTGACTTGCTAAATGATCAAGTACTTGGAAGTAGAAGTGTTAAAATTTCAATAAGAAAATGATAAACACTCCATTGAAAAATTGTTCAAGACATACAAGAATGGATGCAGTCAACAAATAAAACTAACAATCAAAATAACTTCTTAAAACCTTTTCTCTGTTGATTGTCAGGACCGTACGTTGGGCAAGTGATCATATGTGAGTGTGCATGTGTGTTAGTGTGCATGCCTCTGTGTGTGTGTGTGTGTGTGTGTGTGTGTGTGTGTGTGTGTTAGCACATGATATCTGCTCTTCCAGATGACATTCTTTGACCAAGGCCTTTCACTTTTAAGAAAGGAGCTCCTGGGGGCAAAATAAGGGAAAAAGACAAAAATACAGTTTCAAGGACACACATGATAATAACATGCTTCCCAGCAGAAGTTTGAAAAAATATTTTACAGAAATCCTGGATTGTTTATAAAATATAAAGAAAGTCATATGGAGAATTATTCTAATACTAAAGGTAATTTCCAGAACTGAATAACATGAAAATTTATTCATTTTATAATTTCAAACAAAATAATTTAGTTGTTAACCAGTGTAAATGGCATGATTTCATACATGTATCTATATGATGTCTAAATGGGAAGTCACCCCTCTTTTACACACAGATACATTCATAAAAAAAATCAACTCAAATGTTTGAGAATTCTTCTCTTTCTTATGTTTTTGCGTTTTCCATTTGGCCTCAACTGATTGCATATTGACTTTCAAAAACTGTTATTATTTTGCTTTCTTGATTATAACCTTTTCAAGGATGTTATTTCATGTATACTTATGTGTACATCTTTCTGTGTATATGTATGTCATGTGTATGCAGGTGCCTGTGGATGCCTGAAGAGGGTGTTGGGTAAGTTGGAGTTGAAGTGGTTGTGACCTTTCCCATGTAGGTGTTGGAAATGGAACAGTGGTCCTCTACAACATCAGCAAGTGCACTTGAATGCTGAGTCAGCTCTCTAGCCCTTGGGCTATGACTGTAGTATTTTACTTTTTTTCCCAAGGAAAATGCCTATATACCATAAGCAAAGACTTACTAAACATGGAAAGGTTGTAAGCAAATATTTAGCTCATAATTCAAAAAATAGTGGAGTCTTAATCTTTTGTAAACCCTACACACTAATATTTGTATGTCCTTAGGGTAAAGATATGCTGCCCTGCACACCCGCCTAACAAACCTGCACATTATGCAACTAACAGTTTCAGATACACAAAAAATGGCAGCCCAAGGGTTAGTGCTTTACAGTTTTTATGCACTATAGTTAGACTTTCTCAGTCTCACCAGAGATATAAATAATGACACAGAGGCTTATTAATATTTTAAAGTTTTGGCCTTTTGCAAGAGCAGTCTCCTAGCTACTCTAACCTGACTAATCCTGGCACTAGGACCGCCATGTGGCCATGTTTACCTGTCTGTCTCTCCCCACCCCCACTGACTCTCACCCCCACTCTGGTCTGTGTTCACCTCCGTGTTCACTGGCTCAGACACCCAAGTCCCAGTTCTTCTCCCCAACGGAATCCCTTTCTCTGCCCAGTTCCACCCTCTACTTTCTTCCCAGGGATCGGCTGTCAGATATTTATTACAACCAATCAGATGCAATCCTAGATTACTCTGGGGTGGTGAGCAAGAATAAATATTTACAAACTATGAGGTGATTGACAGGCTATAGAAATAAAAATACCAAGATTTTGACAGCATTTAGCTCTCTGTTGTTACAGAAGGTACAGTATTACACCTTCACACAATGTACCCCAACAATTCACTATCAGAATTACTGACTAGTTGCACTGTCTGTGTGTTTGTGTGTGCGTGTGCATGTGTGTGGTGTCTGTTTGTATGTGCATATGTGGGTACCAGAGGGCAACCTCTGCCTTCATTCCTCAGGAGTTTCCCAAGTTGTATTTTAAGCAGGGTTTCTCAGTAGCTAATGATGTTCATCGTGATTGGTTCGGTTTTTCAAGACAGAGGGCTTTTTTTTTAAAGTTGGTTGTTTTTGTTATTGTTGTTGTTTGCTTCTTTGTGTGTGTGTGTGTGTGTGTGTGTGTGTGTGTGTCTGTCTGTCTGTCTGTCTGTCTGTCTGTCTGTCTGTGTGCACATGCGCACGTAGCTCTGACTGTTGTGGAACTAGCTCTCTAGACCAGAATGGTCTTGAACTCACCGAGATCCACCTGCCTCTGCCTCTGGAGTAGTGGGATTAAAGGCACACATCTCCACTGCCCAGAGAGTTAATGGATTCTTAATGTGGGGAAGGAATTATGAAAACCCAGAGCAGCCATTAAACTATTAACTTCTACTATGGTGGTTTTGTTTGTTTGTTTGTTTGTTTGTTTGTTTGTTTGTTTCTTTCTTTCTTTCTTTCTTTCTTTCTTTTTTTCTTCCTTTCTTCCTTTCTTCCTATCTTCCTTTCTTTCTTTCTTTCTTTTGGCTCTACTTTTTTGTTTATTTAGAGGATCATAGTATTATTTTAAACAAGACAAGTTAGTTTTTCTGTTCCCTTTGTTCTTATTTTGTTGATATGGAAGTAATTTAAATTTTACAGCCCATTTGAAGCAGTACTGTGCATATCTTTGCCGTGATGTCTCTGCATACATTTAACTTATACCCCTATACTGTACATCCTTAGACTTATACTTGGTTGAATTTATTTCTGTTGCAAGTTTGCTATTTTTCACTTCAGGAGTTATAATTTTTTTAAGTACTAATAATTATTTCGGTATGAAGTTTTGCAAGTTTCTACCTGGTTTCTCCTTTATTTTATTATTTATTAGTTTTTTTTGAGAATTTTCCACAGTGTATTTTTTTTACATTCATCTATTCACTTCCTTCTCCAACTCATGGCAGATCTACCCTCCCATCCTTTCCCATCCACCGTTGTGTCCTCCTTTATTCGTAAGTCATCAAGGGCAGTTTGTGCTGCACATACACACTCGTGAAAGTATGGGCTAGCACTGAAGCGTGGTCAGCTTACCAGGGGCTATACTCTTAAAGAGAACCATATGTCCTTCCACCAGCTGTCAATTACAAACAGCTCCTTTCTGGGATTAGGATTTGTGACTACTTTCCCTCTCTGCATAGTATTTGGCCTGGCATGTCTTGTGTCATGTGTGTACTGAACTGCTGTGTCTGGAAAAGTCTATTTCTGTATAGTTGTCTATCAGTTCTCTTTATCTATCAGTTCTCTCTCTCTCTCTCTCTCTCTCTCTCTCTCTCTCTCCACCCCCCCCCAAGCCATGGAGAAAGAAGGTATAATATAGATGTCTCATTTAGGGCTGAGGATTCTGTAATGTTTTATTTTCTCTAATTTATTCTCTTGTGGATTTTTGTATCAATCATCATCTATGAAGCTTCCTGGGTGAGAGTTGAGAGAAGGATATATGGGTATAGTACGAAGGCATCAGAAGTCAATTTAGTACCATGTCCTTTTAGCAGAAAAACACAGGTTCTTAGCCCAGTGCTTGTGCTAGAAAAGGGTTTTATCCTATAGTGAAGCCTTCAATCAAAGCTGATGGGTCCTTTCATGGTACTCACACCACTTTGTGTGAATGGACTTGTCTTCTCAGGCTAGCTGCTACTGTAGCTTTCAAGGTTCACAGCTGTGTGATCCTGATGGTGACTTTTATCCTCTGGTAGCATGCACAGCATCTTCTAGCACTATGAATGTTGCAGACATACAGATGGAGCTTCAAGGTAAGTACCAGCTTTATTCTTCTGCCTGCTATGATTCAGCAATGTGGTGTCTTCAGCAATAGGATATTCCCAACAAGTTCCAAAAGCATAACTGATAGGTAACATTGGCAAAGTCTGTAATGTTGGGAAAGAAGTCTATAGGACCTCATTGGCTAATAATTCCAAAGGAGGTCACACATTCCTGGCACTAGACTTTTTATTTTTCAGCTTGTAGTATCGTGTGTGTGTGTGTGTGTGTGTGTGTGTGTGTGTGTGTTGTGTATTAGAAAGATTTTGTAGTATAATTTTTCATAAGAATTTTTCAAATCATCTTTTTATTTATTGATTCTCTTATTTTTCTCATCTAGTTTGTCTTTCCATTCTCCATCCCAGTTTAACCCTTCAGGTTCAATTATTTCCCTTTAATCATTATACCATTGTGTTCTCGCTGAGAATTCTCCTCAAGTCCCTTACTAAGTCCCTGCTTAATAATACGTGGGTATTCCAAGTAAAAAACATATCAGAAGATTAAAATGTAGCATTCACCAATGAGAGAGAGCATGCAACATTTGTCTTTCTTCGTTGGGCAACCTCACATAGAATGATGTTTTCCAGCTTCATCCATTTATCTGAAATGTTCTAACTTAATTATGTTTCATACATGAATAATATTCTATTGTATACATATATCACATTTTCACTATCCAGTCATCACTTGATGGATATCTAAGCTATTTCCATTCTCTGGATATTGTGACTATGACAGCTATCATGGATAAGCAGGTATTTCTACAGTAAAATCCAGAGATTTGGGTATATGCCTAAGAGGACTACAGATGGACCATGTATGTAGATCTATTTCAAGTTTCATGAGTCAACTCCATACTGATTTCCAGAGTGGCCCACCAGAGGTGAATGAGTGATTCCATTTTCCTACACCTATTCCAACATTTGATATAATTTTTTTTGTATTTTTGTTTTGTGTGTTTGATCTTAGCCATTCTGACTGTGGTATGATAAAATCTCAGTCATTTTTATTTGTATTTTCCTGATGGTGAAGGTCATGGAATATTAAAAATGTTTCTCAGATTTTTTTATCTATGAGACTTCTGTTTATTTCTGTGCCTCCTTTTAAATGATATCATTTGGTGTTTTATGTTTAGGTTTGTTATTTTACTACTTTGTAGGTTTAGATTCTAATCCTCTGAAGATGTAGATCTGGCAAAAAAAATCCCCATTCTGTGGGCTACATCTATACTCAAATGATCATATCCTTTGCTGTATAGATGATTTTTAGTTTTGTGATATCTCAGATCAGTGAGATAGAATTGGGAGTCAAATAAAAATATATTTCTATAATTACTTGATTTTTAATGACGAGACCAAGAATGCACAAAGGGGAAACAAAAACAAAAACAGCATCTTCAACAAATGGTGCTGATCAAACTGGATGACCGACCATATGGAGAACAATGAAACTAAATCCTTATCTCTCACCTTGTACAACACTCAACTACAACTCAAAGACCTCAACATAACATTGGATAGCCTGAATCTGGTTGAGGAAAAATATGAAAGATACCTTCAAAATCTTTGGCACAGGGAAGAACTTGCTGAATACACAAGGACTCTGAAAACACAGGTAGTAAGACTAACAATTTATAAAGGAAAACTCATTTTGTTGTTGTTGTTGTTGTTGTTGTTGTTGTTGTTAGAGTTTGAAACAAGTTTTTGTAAGGATAAATGTAAATTCTAAAATAATAATTAAATTGTGAAATTAACTTTAAGATATTGTACTTAATGATTTGTTTATAAATGTTATCAAAAATACCACTATGAAAGATATACTGGAAATTCTGCTTGGAAAAGGCATAGTTTAGTCAATAAGGGACCCAAAAGTATATGGTTCCAGTTAAGATTTCATGACTCCAATGCAAATTAGAATATCTTCAACTAATTACATTGTTTTCCAGGAACAGAGACTGAACCCAGGCTATCGTGCATACTAGACAAGGACTCTGTCACTGAGTTACACAACTGTCTTTCCACTTGTATTTCATTCAAAGACCTTGCTTTTAAATTTACACAAGGGCATTTTCTCCCCTCAGGAGGTAAGATTTACTAAAAAAATTACCATAGAAAGGCCACTGCATTCTGCCTGAATGCCTGGTGATGAACTTGTGTTTCATTTCTTCTGAACTGGTTTACATAGCTAAATATTTCCTAACTTAATGTCTGAGCTTCCACATCACTTTTGTCTGTCGAATAATTTTTCAATGACCTGTTAAGAACACATAAGTGCACAAGACAGCATCCCTAATGCATTAGTCTTTTGTCTTCCCCAAACTTCTCTAGTGTCTGTATTTGAAAACATGCTTTACATGGAGAAACTGTGAGCATAGACTATAGTAGGTCATCACTTTTTAAAAAATTACATAGCCAGGCGGTGGTGGCGCATGCCTTTAATCCCAGCACTTGGGAGGCAGAGGCAGGCGGAATTCTGACTTCAAGGCCAGCCTGGTCTACAAAGTGAGTTCCAGGACAGCCAAGGCTACACAGAGAAACCCTGTCTTGAAAAACCAAAAAAATATAAAAAATAAAAAATTACATTATTACAGTTCTAATCTTTCCCTATTTTTTAAGATTTCACTTCCACGTGCTCCTCTCTTACTCCCCCCAAAAAGGCAAAAAGGGTCAACAATTGAAAACAGAATTTGAGGGTAAATCTTTTTTTCCCCTTAGACAAGGTTTCCCTATGTGGTACAGAGTTTCCTGGAATTCACTCTGTAGACCAGGCTGTTCCCAAACTCAGAGATCTGCTTGGCTCTGCCTCCCAAGTACTGGGATGGAAGGCATGTGCCACCACTGCTTAGGCTAAATCCTAATATGTAAGGAAAAGTAGGAGGAATAGAGTGTCATTATTTATTCCAGTCTTGCCTAACCCTAAACCTGGGAGAGCACAGTGCTTCGTGATATACACCTAACTTACATCTTTTATTTACAAGGATACCATGAGCTTAAGTGACTCTAAAGGAAAGTGATGAGAAGTGGGGTACAGTATAGGATCCTTGTAAAGGAATTATTTTGGCCTGGCTGCGTGGTTTCAAAATGAAGGTCACTGTGGAAGAGACTGTCCTTTTGTTCTTCCATGTGCCAGCTGATTCCCATAAAACATGATCTCACTTAAATCGGTTTCTCGAGAGTGACAATAATTGTTGGCTTTCCCTTGTCATGGGCTTACAAACTTTGCAATTCTATGTGTTCTAGCCATATCGACAAATGCATTCAAGGAAGCTGCTAGGGAAAAGCTAAGGAGCAAAAATAGAAGGTGGTTTGAAAAACAGCTCCCATCCCTCTTTTTGCTACAGCAAGCCTCACTTCCAAGTTCTTGGAGTTCATATGAGTGCCTTTTAAAAAAGACTCATGGTTTACAGACTTAACCTTGTAATTAGGGAATTTCTCCCGAAGTCTGATTCAACCCCTCTAGTGCTTTTATCATTACTGTTTAAGGTACACAATTATGCTCACACACTCCTTGTCACTTAGAAGTGGGCAATGGCATTTGCATAGGGTGAGTACATAAATAAGACTGCCTAGCATTCTGTTTTCCACAATAAGATATAATAGCCACTTTATTATTTGGAGTGAGACAGACTCTTAGACTCAGTGGGGCATGGGGGAAAACGCTATCACTCTAGAAATACATTTGCAAGGTGCTGCGATTAATATTGATATAATGCCACTATAGATCTACTTGGCACCTGTTGAACTGTTGTACTTAACCATTAGCACTCCATTTAATACCAGAGGCAGTTAATAAATTCTTCCTTCCTGTGCAGGAAATTGACTAAAAGACACAAAATTAGCTTTTAAATTTTAAAGAATTAAGATCTGTAGAG
This sequence comes from Mus pahari, assembly GCF_900095145.1. Taxonomy (NCBI): domain Eukaryota; kingdom Metazoa; phylum Chordata; class Mammalia; order Rodentia; family Muridae; genus Mus; species Mus pahari. The sequence goes on along the minus strand of NC_034590.1, from coordinate 42,968,912 downwards.
CTGGCTTTTTCCTTTATCCAGTTAGCTAGAGAACGGGCCCTGAGAGCTTGCTCCTTCTCCCACTAGAAGCCATTATACCCTCAGTCCTCAGACTTTGTCTTTCCCAAGGTACATTGCTCTTTCTCAGATCTTTTTGTCACCATTTTTCAGGGTTTCCTTATAAGGCTAATAAGGTTTCCTGGGCTGCAGGCCTTAGAGCTGAGAGGTTAAACTTTACACTGAGATGGTGACTTGATTTCTTTGTGTGGTCTTGAACCATCCACAGGACCCCCACAACAGCATGTGTAAAAGCCTGCCATCTGAAAAGGAACCAAGACTGTCATCTTCATGACGTTGATGGGGATTTTATATGTTTATTTTGAAGTTAAGAAACAGCATGGCTAATTGCCCCAAATACAATGCAATTGGCTGACTCTTTAAGCAATGCAATGTAATGAAATGCATATAAATGGTGCCAAAGTATAAACTTAGAATCTATTTGTTGATAAAAAGTCTTCTAAGGAACATGTTATGAACTTTGAATGTTCAACATCCTTAATCATCAGGGAAATGCAAATCAAAACAACCCTGAAATTCCACCTCACACCAGTCAGAATGGCTAAGATAAAAAATTCAGGTGACATCAGATGCTGGCAAGGATGTGGAGAAAGAGGAACACTCTTCCATTGCTGGTGGGATTGCAAGCTGGTACAACCACTCTGGAAATCAGTTTGGCAGTTCCTCAGAAAATTGGACATAGTACTACCAGCAGATCTAGCAATACCTCTCCTGGATATACCCAGAAGATGTTCCAACTGGCAATAAAGACACATGCTCCACTATGTTCATAGCTGCCTTATTTATAATAGCCAGAAGCTGGAATGAACTTCGTTAAAATATAAAGTCCAAATCAATCTTTTGAGCTGATGTTGATACAGGAAAAGATGATGGTGAAATGACAATGTTCAAAGAACAGTAGATTTTTCTTTTTTCTATTTTTTAAATGATTTATTCATTTTTTATGTACAATGGTATTTGGCCTGTGTGCATGTCTATGTCTGGGTGCCGGATCCCCTGGAACAGGTGTTATAAAAAGTAGTTTCTGGAAATTGAACCCAGGTTGTAATGGCTATTCCTGGCTGTCATCTTGAATATATCTGGAATGAACTACAATCCAGAATTGGAGGGCTCACCTATGATCCATCTCTTGAGGTTGGAAGACATGATTTTCTTACCTGGACTCTGGTACGGAGATCTTGAGGCATGGTGGCCATGAAAAGCTTTGGCTCAGACAAGGTAGTACATGCCTTTAATCCTAGAAGACTAAGACAAGGAGATCTCTGAGTCTAAGATCAGCCTAGGACAAAGCAAGTCCCAGATCCAGGTGTGGATCTTTACACACCTGTAATCTGGGCCACACCTGCTGGAGACCTTCATAGGGGCACTGGAAGAAGGAAGATTCACTCTTCGCCTGCTTGCATTTACTTGCCAGCTGCTGGAACCTACTGCTACAGAAGACCAGCTGAAACAACTGGCCCTGTGGGACTGAGCAATTACTAGATTCTTGGAGTTTCCATTCATAGCTGACCATTGCTGGACTAGTTGTACTACAGACTGTAAGTCATCACACTAAATTATCTCAATATAGAGAGACATTCCATAAGTTCTGTGACTCCAGACAATCCTGACTAATACACAGGTACTCTGGAAACGAGCCAGTACTCTTAACTGCTAAGTCATCTCTTCAGCGTTGGTTTTTTGTTTGTTTGTTAGTTTGTAATTTGGCAATCTACATGTTTAATCTATGATGTCTTTTTCATTAATCCTAAAGAATATATTACTGTTTTACCTGTTCAAAGGAATGTATAAATTGACTTCATCCATTATTCCCTCTTTCTCAAAATTTTTGATAAAAAAAATGAATTTGATCAGAAAAATCCAACAGAATTTCTCACTTTCTCCTCTAACTTGAAAGGTTTTTGTCATCATCTCCCATGTCCCCAAGGGTACTGGGACTCTACAAAACAGATAAAAAGATCACCAGCATCTATTTAAGAAAAGAGATTTTATATCTTTCAAATACAGATGCCTAATTACGAGGCCTAGTGAGATGTCTCTGCTGAAGGAGGTGCCTGCCACCAAGACTTTACCCTGAATTTTACCCCTAGGACCAAGAAAATAAAAGGAGAGAAACAACTCCACTGGATGTCCCCTGTCTTTCACACTTGTGATGTGACCCACACATAATGCACATATTAATTAATTTTTAATGAAATTTTAATAAAGAACCTCCTGTTACTATCTAAGGCACCCTTAAGTTGTGGGGACACCACTGGAAAGAATATGAGTCTATATGAACTACACCACTGCCCATCTTTTGAGTATTGTAAGAATGGTTTAAAGTTTTTTGGACAGAAAAGAAATGTAGAACAGAAATAAAGTGTGTGTGTGTGTGTGTGTGTGTGTGTGTGTGTGTGTGTGTGTATACAGATGAGACTAATCCAGACTTTAAGCTGTTCTTTCAGTGGGTGGTGCCAAGGCTTGAGAAGGTGTCATGACACTCAGTATTTGTCATTAGCTCTGAGCCTTCTGTCGACTTTCTGATTCCTTAAAGTAAACAGTGTCCAGGACCACAACACAATGTTGCACTGGTCCCCACTGCTGCCAGGGATCTGTCAGATGGTGTATGCCATGCCATTTAAAGAAAGTTCTTGTCCCTCTTGGGCAAGATCCTGGATGTTTTTAGGCCATGGCTCACAACCTTTCATATGAATCCATCACCAAGGCTTCTAGTGTGCCAAGTCACTTCATCACTGGCCAAGGAATCTCAATCTTCTTCCTATTTAACAAACACAATCAGCTCCTACTGTATTCCAAATACTGTGATAAATACTGATGCTCAACAAGTGCTTAAGGAAATTGATAATACACATTCCACAAATATATAAATCCCACATCAAGTACCATAGTCAAATTTTTTTAAAAAACAATCCAAAGAATTCTACCACCTCTGTGGGTTTCATAACCTGGTTGAAAACAAAACATGTTCACACTGGAAACTACTTTGAAATGATATAGAATGGTATGCTTTTGTTCCCCCCCTACTCCAGAAATATTACCCCTCCTACAAATTAAACAAAATAAAATAAAAAACACTTCACTTCTGAGATATGACACACTTCTAAGATAGTGCCCAAAATGAAAGTTTTCTCGAGCCATCAGTGCCTATACTGGGAACACTGAGCTCCACTGTACAGATGAGAGACTATAAGACCTTCTGGCATGTTGGTTGTTTTAATGTTTCTACTGCTAAGCCTACAGTATAAATCAACATCTTCATAATCAATGAATGCTCTTTTGTGCGATTCAAATAAAAACATCATTTTTATATGTGGAATACATTTTTGAGAAAAAACATAAAATATCAGAAGAAGTTAAAAGAATTGACTGTTTTTTCCAGAGGACCCAGCTTCTATTCACAGCACTCAAAAGGAAGCTTACAACTGTCTATGACTGTAGTTTCAGAGTATTGGGTGCCTTCTTCTGCTTTTTTCTGGCACAGGGCAAACAAAGTGTATACAGAAATGTGCAGGGAAAATACCCATACACATGTTTTTAAATCAAATTTTGAAAAAGGGAAGTGAAGTATTGCTGTGTTGTGAGATGTCAAATGATAAAAGAAAGGGGAAAGTTTCCAACAGCTTGAGTTCTGTTCTTTTGTTTGTGTGTGTGTGTGTGTGTGTGTGTGTGTGTGTGTGTCTGTGTGTGTCTGTGTGGTGGGGTACACACATGTGGCTTTCTGCATGCACATACAGAACTCAGATGTATTCTATGTATTCTTCTTTATTGTCTTTGCTTTATTCACTTGACACAGGGTCTTTCTGTGAATATAAAGTTCACTCTTTTGGGTAGGCTTGCCAGCCAATGAGCCCTTAAGATCTACCAAGGTTAAGGCCACCAATGCCTATGATTGGTATTTCATGTGAGCACTGGGGATTTGAACTTAGATCCTCATAATTGCTCAGAAGGCATTCATACTCACTGATCCATCTCTCCACTCCCATGAATTGTTTTCTGACATTCAAGTTTTGCCTTAGCATTGGTCCAGCAGCAGGACTATGTCTTCCTGAAATGTGTTGTCATCAGGAGATGTAACATGTATCCCTTTGGGTTTGGTGTATTTTCTCTGTCTTTTCAGAACATCTCTATGTTTACATGTACATCACTGTATCCCCATCAGTGTGACAGCCTCTGCCCAATTCCATTGCATCTTCGAAGCCATCATTGCTCTCTTGTCTAAAACAAAGTAAGAGTCTCTGACTTCCAAGCTATAAGGCTTTCTGAACAAGGTCTTCCCACCTGCTCACCATTGGCCTGGACACGTAGGAGAGCACTGGCTAGCATGTCTAGACCCAGGGGTTTCTCAGGCTCTTGGTTTTAACAATTGAACTCCTGCCCACGGTCCAGCCTGAGTATTTGTATAAATCAGAATCCATAAAACACTGGTTTCATCACCGCAATGTTGTTGAAATCATAAAACTCCATAACCAGAGTGCAGAAAGCCATATTTTATAAACACCCTAATGGATGGCACATGACTAAGTGATAAATCATGACACATTTACCAAACAAAGTGAAAACCTTCATTTGTCTCATGGAGAGGGAAATGCTCCCATGTGTTTGGACATCTGCACAGTCAACATGTGGCAATTATTGTGGGAAAAATCAGATCACTGTAATTGCAGTTGAAAATTATGCCCCATTGATTAGGATCTTATTCTCCCTTACATGCCCCACTTCATCACAAATAAAGAAACACACAAACTCCAAGCTTTGGAAGAGACTGCCCTCGATTATTTTAGGATAGAGTTACTTTGGGCAGGCTTTCCTACACCACTGAAGACTTTGCTTTTTATTTAAGCATATCCTGAGTTTTTCACATACACCCTCCGTATATGTTAACTTAGGTGATAAAATTAAGCATTCGTAATGAGGCCATCTGCAGGAAATGGAATTAATAACTGGAGTACCATATTGCTGCGAAGATGTAGAGTCAACAAACATGTATAGTGCACTGTTCTCTGTGAAACTTGGCCTTACTTGTGCTTTCTTGAGAACATTTGAGTGGATCCCGAGATTTTTTTTATGTCTGGGGTTTGCATACTGAGTCTGGAAACCTCACCAGTAAGTTTATCCCATAAGCTGTTTCCAACCCTTATATAAGTCTTTCTATCCTGAGGCTGGAATTTGATACACAGAGTTGGAAAGTTTGGGAAACTGATCAAAATGAGGATTGTGAGGTGTCCGCTTTTGCTCAACTCGGAAGATGTTTCATTTCAGGCTTGGGTTCTGGTTTCCTTCCACACACTCCGGTCTTGATTTGGGGTTGATTATTTTTCAAGATACATATGAGAGATATTCCCAGATGATGTCAACCCGCTCTACTACATCTATCAGATTTTCTTGGGAAAGCAAAGAAATAGAGTACGAAGCAATCAACCATGTGCTGCACCTGGCTTCTATATAAATATACCGAGGATTGATTATTTATGCCATGTCTGTCAAGCATGTGTTTGTCTTTACTTCACAAGCAAATTTTATATTGTGCTGGGGATGCTATAAGACCTGGCTAAGGTAGGGAAATGGAATTTAGCCTTTAAGCCATTTGCATGGGAAGTTAAACTGAAGTTCAGATTCATTTCTATCATCTTGCCCTTAGATAAAAGAAGGTGCAAGTTGATATGTGTTTTGCGGTGTTCCGGGACTCAGAAAGAGATGGTTTTTCTGGAAAGGGCCTCTATAATTTAAGGTGGCTCCAAATGAGAAAACTCAAAGCTGAAGCTAAATTCTTTCCTCCTGCTGCAGAGTACAATGACACTGGCCTTGAGCCTTCTGCAGTGAAGCTGGATGATATCTTACTGATGGATACTTACTAATATCATGTAATTGTCCTCATAGAATAGTTTAGATCTGAAGTCATTCTTAAAGATTCACCTGGTAAAATCTTAGCCTCCAGACCACAGTACCACCGATAATAGCTGGTTGAACCACTGAGAGTCAGGGCCCAGCCGAAGACAATTGAAGTCATTGCTTTGGGGACTATAGTGTGTCACTTAGTCTTTTTCCCTCCCGCTCCCTCAGCTCTAATGTGATGGAAAGGGGTTCTTTCTCGAAAACTCTTGCTATTTACCAAACTGTCCTAGGAACAAGGCAATAGAGCAGACTGACCATGGATTGAAAACTCTAAAAGTGAGCCAAAAAAAAATTTTCCTTCCCTTTAACTACATCATCATCTCTGCTGTTTTGTTAAAGTATTGGAAACCTAACATAATCAAGCAAATCATTCTTTGAATGATATGTGCCATTACCATAGATAAATACACATGCCAGTGTACTACTTGCCAGTTTACCTCCAAAACATAGCAGGTGGGTTTTCACAAGGGTATATCCAGAGATGCAGTATTTCCTTGGAAGATGGTTTCAGGGTATGTCTTTTTATATCTATCTCTCAGACACATGGGTTAAATATCAAGGACTCCAGCTCCTAGATTTATTTCTTCCTCAGAGAAGGTCCCATGGACCACCTAAGTTATACCTGTTGAAATGGCTCTTCTCTGGAAAGACATCTTACCACACCTCCTTTATCTGTCTTCTAGCACTAAAGGTTCAGGTCAGCTGGCTTTGCGCCTGCAGATGTTTTCCAGTGCTGGTCCATGCATATACAGTTCACAACAGGAAACACTGGGAAGGTGGTTTTCTCTGGAGATGACTGATAGGAGAGTTTACCATCTTCTTACAATCATTTTTTATTGAAGGATGGAAGAAGAAAGAATAGAGAGTAGTTCTTATTGTATACTCAACATGTACCACCCTGAGCATAGCATTTCTAGTGGAACCTTACTTTCATGCACTAGTCCCCACTTTTGGGAACAGTTGGTTTACAAAAGAAGAAACTGAGCCTCAGAGAGATAGACAGCGGGACACCTTGCACTTGAAGACTACCTACATCTGACATTCTTCTTTACTTGAGGGTACTTGTTGTCTTTAGTGATATTTTTGTACACAAGCCATGCTGAGAGCTCATCACCAGAGAGTCTTACCATCACAGCTGAAGGCCAATTTTACATATATCTATATCTATATCATCTATATCTACATCTACATCTACATCTACATCTATATCTATATCTATATCTATATCTATATCAATATCTATATCTATATCTATATCTATATCTATATCTATATCTATATCTATATCTATATCTATCTATCTACCAAGATGAACATTTCTTCACTTTTAAGTTCCTTTCTCAAGAAAGAAGAAAGAAAGAAGAAAAAATATTGACAAACACCTCTGTCCTATGTAAATTTGGGGTGTGGTTGTGCTAAATATTATTTGTTTTAAAAATCTGAATCTCAAATTGAATCAGGCATCCTATAATATATTCTCTATTCTCTACCCTTCCCCTCATAAGATAACCATTAAAATCCAATATGAGGATCACAAATTTCATGATACCATAGGTAACATAGTGCCTCTTCATAGGTGGCAGGAAGTTTGCAGGTATGAATCTACATAAAAGAATTACTATAAGGTTAGATTATTGAGGGAAAATTGAAATGTTTAGATCCCCTTTGATTAGTGAATTTCCAGTTCTATAGTCTTTAGAACTGTATCTAATTTGAGATGCATAGGGAAGACAAAGAAATGCCGGTTGCCATGGCAAGATGTCGGTGGCAAACCTTGTGTTCTAGTACCATTTTAGTAACTTGCATTCACAGTTTTTAACCAATAACAGTTAAAACGTATATTAGAAAGTATTCAAATAAACTGTATGCATTAAGTCACTGCAACCCTACTATACATCCATAACCTTGAGTGTTCTAGGTGATCTTTAGGCTATAGCATAAGAGAAATATACCAGTAGTCACTCACTGTAATAATTGGACCACACAGCTCTGGAGGCACATTCTAATCTTCACATCAAGACACAGTATACCGGGGATGCAAAAGAAGACTTCCTTGTGCTCAGCTGCAGGGAGATCTAGCATTTGAGGTTTCCAACAGCATTTTCCATGTGGGTACACCAAAGTGGTTAGACATGGTATGAAAAGGGATATGCTTGTGGGTGACTAATTGTATAGCTCTATTGGTCAAGCTCTATTCTGTTTTAACATATTGGGGAATATGTTTTCCCCTATAGAAACTAAAGTTTGATTGTAAGTCTGAGAAAGCCACCCTTCGACATGCAAAGGTATGCTTGGTAGTAGGGTTTGTGTGTGACGTACGCTTTGTGGTGCTTCTTAGACAAACCCATCTGTATGCAAGTTTGTTTTCCCTATTGCGGACAACATCCTGACACAGGGAGTTCTGTGCCAGGTGGGCATTGGCTCAGTGAGGACATAGTCCCTGCTGAGGAGTGGCCTCAATCCACTAGATCGATGATTACTGATGATTGGAGTGGTGGGCTCTAAAGAGGTTCCTTAACTCAAATGGATTTCATGAGGCTTAAACAAAGCACTGTTAGGAAATAATGTCCATTTTGGAGTATAAGTAAACTATGAAAACAGTAAGGAAGAGCAATCCATGCTTACGAAGTCCAGAAAGTTCTCAGTGCAGTGCTAAGGGTGTGTACCACAAGTAACATAACATGCGCTGTGTGCCTTTCCGTGGTGATGCTTCTGCAAACGCCTCCAGGTAGGCAGGATATCTCAGTGCTTTTCTTTTGGAGGGCTGAGGACAAACAAGGAAGAAGGAAAGCTGTCAATAGCCTATGATAAAGATCATCCTATGAAAGCAATAGAAAGTATACACAGACACACACATGTAAAGGGGGAAACAAAAGAAATATGAGAACATTAAAAATGACATAGCCAAAGAGTCAAAACTCTACTAACAGGTTCCAAAAGAATCAAAAAGGATGAAAAGCCTAACAAAGATTTTGAAAGGTTGATTTTGATCGCATCTCAATGCGATATGGGATGATGATGATGGTGGTGATGGCGATGAGGAGGAGGATAAACAGCTACATGCAATTAGGAAAATTTATCAAAGAGATAGAAATTTCAAAGATAAGTAAAGCAGAAATCAGAGAATTGAAGAGCTCAATAAGTTTTAACCAACTGTCTGAACTAGACTAAATTGGAAAGAATAGCTAACCCTGAACAAGGGAGGTTTGAAATATTCAATTCAGAAAGTAAAAACGAAAAATAAAGAATGGAGAAGTCATTGAAGATCTTAGGAGAGCATCTAGTGATCACTAAATTACCCAGAGGTGTGGATGGAAATAACGAGGGCACAAGAAACCTTTGCAATGAAGTGAGGCCTGAAAACCTCCCAATTCTCAGGAAAGGGGTCGGCATCTGTATTCAGGATCCAAGGAATGCAAGTGGGCATGACAAGAAAAGCTCTTCAACTGCAAAAGATTATACATAATCACTTTTTTAAAAAAATTAAAATGTGTAGAAAACAAATGCCAAGTCATATTTATGTGGGGTTAATGCGATATTTCTCAGCAGAAACCCTAGGCCTAGACACATGTCCTTCAAGGCAAAATGGAAAACTGAGGGAATTCATGACCTTAATACCAAGTCCAGAGAAGATGTGTGAAGAAAATGAGAAGTGAAAAAAGAGAGCTAACTTCTAGGATAATCTGAGCACCTGAAGTTTAGATTCTACCAGAAGAGTAGACACACAGAAGGGTATCCAAGCATTATACAGAAGCCATCGGACCACAAGGATGAAGTTAGGGCAGAAAAGAATGGAAAATCTTCAAACCATCAATAAGACAGTCGATGAAAGTGAAAGGCCTTGAATGTCAATGGAGAAATGTGTCGAATTAAAAGATACAGAGGAGTTGTTTGACTGGAAAACTAAAGGCCTGTGATGAGTTTCACCAGTAAAGATGTCTGCAGACTAAAAGAAAAAGAATGGAATATGATGTCTGAAGTACATGAAATACCAAAGCAAGCGGGGCCATCTACATTTGTACCTAAAGCATACTTGGAGGCAAAATGCAAGAAGAGGCTAAGAAGGTTAACTATTCAGTGAGTGGAGACCAAGTCTCTCAGAGAGACACAACTGTAAACCGATGTCTGCCAAATGTTTGAGCTCCGGATTTTGTAGGAGCTCTAAATGGAGGATAGGTGTCAGTACAATAATAATGATTTCAATATTCTGCTATTAATAGTGGACATGTTATAGAGACAAAAATCAACAAAGAAACAACAGAACTATACTACACAACAGTTCAAGGGCAGTCAATCAGCTTTTATATAACATTTCACTTAACAGCTACAGAATGAACAGTCTTTGGGTCAGTGTGTAAAATGTCCTTTATGGAGGATTGGTAGGCAATACAAGTCCTTAAAATCTAAACTACATACATACAGTTGAAATCATGTCTTAATAAGATTTCTGATCACATTGGAATTAAATTGAAAGTCAATCACAACAAAAACTTTAAAACCTACACAAACAATATGTAGTATACACATAAGCAGAAAATATTATAAGCAGAAAATAATCCCAGGCTTTATTTGAACCTCCTATCAAAGTTCTTTTTAAATTTTTCAGAAGTTTTGGATTTTCTTAACACTATTTGGTTTAAAGCCAGGGTCTGACTTTCTCAGTCACCACCAACCTCCGAAGTTTAGGACTCAAACAGGCCAGATGGAATTTTATATGTGTAGCATACAACTAACCATAAACGACACACACAAAGTCTCAACACTGAATGAACTGGAGGTCACTGAGAAACAGAGAGAAATATGGAAAGATTTGGTGAAATAAAAACCAAACTGTGCATTTCAGTGGAGGCAGTACCGGTCGGTAATACTATAGCAGAGAGCCTTTATTAGAAAGAGTAAAAGGGGGGTCTCACAGACTGCTTAGAACTTAAGAGCACTGCTTAGTCTTCCTGAGAATCTGATTCAGTTTCTAGTTCACATGTAACTTCAGCTCCAGAAAATTCAATGCTCTTTTCTACCCTCCTCAGGCACTTGACACTCCTTACACACACACACACACACACACACACACACACACACACACACTTTTTAATTAAAAAAAAAAAAGACATAGAAAATGAAAGATAAAAAGTTTGCAAGAGGTGAGCAAATTCCTGAACACATAAACCTACCAAATTAAAATTAAAACCAAAACCAAATAAAAACAAAAACAAGTAACACATAACCTACACATGAGCTGTTCTGGAACCAGCAGTAAGACGCAAGAACAACCTCCAAACAATGACTTTTGCTCTCAACTTGATTTGTCTACATGGTGTTTCTCTGTGACAGATCTTTCCTTTGCTTCCTTATGATCAAAAATATTGTCTTATACTTTCTAAATTTTTAAATACTATTTGTGTGATGCCATCAGTTTGCAGCATTATATAAAAGAAGATTGACTAATGAAATCCACCAATACTAGGTACTAGCTTAATCAAAAATTACCCACATTAATTGAATGCACAGTTGAACCTACTGCTACGGTAACTGAGGGGATTCGGGAGGGTAATGATTCCAGCAGATTCTGCCCAGGAAGATTTGAACATTCCCCATCTGGGCTGCTCACAAAGCCTTTCCGTCCCCCTGTCTACAAAGTGAATGGATTTGTAGCCCCATTCCACAAATCAATTAATTTTCTATATCAGAGACTAATCTAACATTGTTTGCTTCTTCATCTCAAATATGGAGTCCACTCTCAGTTTATTCCTGAGGCCACCCATCAAGTAGGAAAGGAAGCTGAAATCATAATACTCAGGACTCTTGACTCTTAACTTTTTTCTAAGACCACCAAGCTAGTCTGCCTCACCCTAAAGTAGTTATTTTATCCAGGGGAGGCCAAGCCTAAAACCACTGCTAATTCTTCTTTATTTTAAAATTTTTTATGAAGTTCCCAACATTGTGCGTGCTTATCTGAAGGCTATCTGGATTATTTGTGTCTCTAGGGAGAGCATAATTGGACTAGAAGTTTCCTAAAAACAAACTGTCTTGTAACTGTTTCAGTGTGTCCTGATTCGGGTCAGGCCAGAAACATCCTTTTATAGCCTGTGTGCTGATTTCTATACCTCTGGTCTTAGTGGTAGCTGAGACAGAAGTAAGACCCTGGCTTTACACACAATAGTACTAAGGAAATTTGGAATTTCTGGAAACTTCTGCAGAAGTTTCATATGAGACCCATTCAAAGTCTGAAATATTTCCGCTTCTATAGGATGAGAGTGGAAGGTCCTTTGGATGCCTCTCCAAGTGGTCCCATTAATAGTGAATTAAATAAAAGCACTCTCTCACTTTTCCCCATTGAAAGTAATGATGTTTGAATAATGCTATGCCATGACTTTCTTAGGACTAAAAACTAATGAATATTAAATAACACCAGATCTGGAACAACGAGTCAGAGAAATAGCATTAGGTTGTTGGAAACAGAAACTGAAAGGTGGGAGGTGAAGGCAAAGAGAGTGAGAAGAAAAGAATGAGTAGCGCCTGTTCAGCAGGGCTAGGTTATTATTTCTGAAGACTGGGAGCTTGCTAAATGACCAGCATTAAGTTATTACAAACAGAGACTGAAGAAACAGTCACATGAAATTTTTTGCTTCTTATTCAGAGTTCTGCATAGAGATCGAAACGGCTTCTTGGGCAGCCATTTTCCATCTGAAAGGCAGATGTCAATTTTGCGTCTCTACAAGGTTTATCGATCATTCTCCAAACAAATATAATTCAGAGAAAATTGAGTCAGCTTTGTTTCACTGGGTCGGTATTTTCCTTTTGGCTGTGGCATGCAGCTAAGACTGCGCATGGAGGTCTCAATTTTCACGTCATTGTGTCTGACTGTTGAGTGAGGTCTGGTGGGGTTGTGGGTGATCTGTGACAAGCACACAAATTCCTCTCACTGGCTGGAGTACAGAATGTCAAGAACACATTGTTTAAAATCAGCCTGGATCGCTGATACATAGCCATCTTTTTTCTCCTTCCTTCTTTCCTTTCCTTTCCTTTCCTTTCCTTTCCTTTCCTTTCCTTTCCTTTCCTTTCCTTTCCTTTCCTTTCCTTTCCTTTCCTTTCCTTTTTTTCTTTTTATCTTTCTTTTTTTCCTTCTCATTTTTAAGAAAGCCATTTTCTTGGGAATGGATGTTCCGTATGGCCTTTGGATATTTTATTCTAATCTCACTCTTTGATATCCTGTAGATTTTGTCAGAAGATTCTGTTTAAAATGGTTATCCATTGATTTGATTTTAGATAACTCCAAAGTCTCCCGTTGATACTGAAGCCTGTGAGTTCTAGTGAAAATTCTCCTCACCAAACTGAGGCTGGGCCAGTCTGAGTAGGTTTAGCAAGTTTACTGTGGGTGCTTGGTTAGTCCTGATGGACGGTGATGGAATGTACATTTTAATGGCAAAGCCAAGTAGACTCAGCCTTTAGGCCTTTAGAAGATTTCAGACCCACGAGACATGCCGCTATACTGTTGCTACCACAAATAGCTAAATACAGGCATTGTTCTTTGTTGGAATCATTATTTAAATAATAAATCCCATCAGCAGATTCTCTACCTGCCTCAGTGGTTGACCTTACTGAAAGAAAGACACACACATACACAGCCTTTATATTTTAATATGCCTTATGGAGCCCAATAGCTGGGCCGCTGCCTGACTTCCACACAGTTAATACCGAGTTATTACTTACTCATTCTGTGTCCTAGCTTGGCTTCTTTGGACCCAGAGAGCTGCCCAACTGGGCCATGCTCTCCCAGCTCCTTCACATGGTGGCTGTCCTGCACTGTTCTCAGATGCCATGGCATCTGGTATCTCTCCTCTCCTCCACACTCTCCTGGCATGGCTGATCTCCTTCCTCTTCCAACCCTTCCTCCTCCCATGCCTGGGAATCCTAAAGTCCCACTTCTGTCTTCCCTGCCCAGTCATTGCTGCCCTATCTTTATTTAGTAATCAGAACCAACTGGGGAGAGGGTCCTTCCTGCACACCATTTTGGGGACCCAAATTAACATTAGAATGCAAGCGGCATTAGGCCAAACTCACTACAGTTCTTGGTGTGGATGTCAGCGATTTTCTTACTGATTCTGTATCTTCATTTTCTATTCCTAAATGTAAGTACCAATCAGAACTCAGTTTTAATATACAACACAGGAGCCACAAATTAATTAGCATAAAATGAGTGTGCATTGTTGGGGGAGGGGGAACAAGACAGAAAGCAAGAGAGATGGTTTAGCTGACACATTCCGTACATCCCTGAATCCAAATTTTAGTTTGTGCCTGTGGATCTAAATCATTAAGAGTGTAAGGATTTCTTTCATAGTATTCAGAGTCCAGTTATTTCAAGCTGTGATAGAGACTACACAGCTTAGAAAAATGCAGAATCTCAGGCCTAGGCCACACTACACCTGCAGAATCCAAATCTGCATTTTAATAAGACCCCAGGTGACTCTGTGCTTGTTTAAGTTTAAGATGAGGGGAGAAAAGCCACCTGCTTTTTCTTGGTTCTTTGTGAGTGCACGTTTGAACACGCTGAACAAACGCTTTAAAGTCTGCGACCATAAATAGGGTTCTTTGACGAAGATTTTATTTGTGATTGACTGTGTTTCACAAACAAGTGCATTCTGATGTCAACAGCGTCTCCATTCTCTAAAGACTCCCAACACAGCCCCGGTGTCACCCAGCTGTGACAGCCTGAGTGATTTCAAACACCATTGATTGACATCCTAAACGGCGCTTGGAAATGCCGTGCTGTGCAGAATCCTTCATCGCAAGAACACATCTGCCTTAATGGCGAGAACAATCGGCTGCCCAAATGGGATACATTGCCTTCCGAAAGTAAACACTGGCTTTCCTCTTTTCAAAGCAACCCCCCCCCTTTTTTTGGTACAAAGAGGAATTTCCCACTTCTTCCCCAAAACTTGAGGGCTCCTCCTAGGGTGGGTCCCTATGGTCTGAATGGTCTCTGGGTGAAAGGATTATGCAGATGATGAAGTTACTTGCTACCAAGCAGCAGCCACATATTACAGATCATGTTGTGCAAATGGCTGGCAGGAAAAACCCATGGCTCTCGTGTTACAGGAAAGAGCTGTCACTTATTTATTTATTTTCTTCCTTCTGTAACTAATTCCCAAAACAGACCCCTGCTTGGGAGTCACAGGACAAGAGAACAAGACAAATTCTTCAAAACTCTAATTGGGGAGCCGTTGACTTAATTGGGTGTCCATTTGGCAGACAATGGAAAAGGTTTCCCCAGCTGGGCTGGGAAAGGACTCTGGGGGAATATAGCTTTGCAAGAAGTCCCAAAGCTCTGGGGACTGATTGTTTCCTGAGGTGAAACCTGGAGGCCAGAGCTTGGATTAACTCTACAACTGTCAAGCTCCATTAGGGCCAATCAGGGGAGACAGAGCATGGGTTGGTTAAACACAGGAAACCGAGCTGACAATGGAGGCATATGTCTCTGGGAGCAGGGAAGGGAGACAGGCATATAGATGCCTAATAGCAAACCTAAACATTTTCCTTTCAGGTTCAGAGGAAGCACTGATGGGTCAGAGATATTCCTCCTTTGGAGGTGTTAAATGTCAACTATGCAGCGGCTAAGGGGTTTCATTTCATGGGCTGATTTTTCAAGATCTGATGGCATGGAGGACATTTGCGAAGCATCTCAAGTCCAAGAAGGGCTCGGGCTGTTGGGAAGACAGAATTGAAGAGTTGCTTGCCCAAATCAAAGATAATCAGTTCTATACCTGATTGTCTGCTACTGGGCAGACCCTCTGAGTGCTCTAGTGTTGGGTCTCCATTTAAAAACTAACGTACTTGCTGGGCAGTAGTAGCACGTGACTTTAATTCTAGCACTCAGGAGGCAGAGGCAGGCAGATTTCTGAGTTTGAGGCCAGCCTGGTCTACAGAGTGAGTTCCAGGACAGCCAGGGCTACACAGAGAAACCCTGTCTCAAAGAAACAAAAACAAACAAACAAACAAACAAACAAAAACTACCATACTACCATTCACTTGTGAGAACATTTCCCTATCAACACTCCATTATCTTAAATCCTGCCTGAGTCTAAGAGACAGACCCTTTGCTCCATATCTCTCTTTGTAACAGGTATGCACAAAATAGAATAACATGTGCCAGAAATTTCTGATATAGCACAACCATGTATGAATTGCAATTTAAGTATAAGCAATTGTGGAAAGTCAAAAATGTCCCCAAGAACTCTGGGGACAATATAGAGTGTTTTCTATCATTACTTAAAAATATAAGCAACCATAAAAGTCAGCTTAAATAAAGGAAGTCTAAAGAAAAATTGGGTTTATTTTTTATTTTACATTACTTCTATGTGAAAAACATCTAGAAATATTTGGATTCTTTTCATATGAAAGTGGCATTCCTTGGCACTTTTAACCTCAATGATCCATCCTCCCCAGAGCCAGGCTATGTAAACACCACCAGAAATTCTGCTCACTGGCCATGTGCTTGTCAAAGGCAAGGGTTGTGTGGAGTTCTACCATGGCCAGAATATGCAGTGTCTGAAGAGAGAAAGACCAGATATGGTCACAGTAATTGGAGTATATACACTGTTGACTGATTTTGAACACTGTCCAAGAGCACACTCCAGGTTAATATGGGAAGAAGATGGAGGCCAAGCTATTCTAGCAGGTACATACAGAAAGCCCTGGACAAAAATGACCACTGATGTCTGGGGCAATGC
Source organism: Mus pahari (assembly GCF_900095145.1). Lineage (NCBI taxonomy): Eukaryota > Metazoa > Chordata > Mammalia > Rodentia > Muridae > Mus > Mus pahari. The sequence continues at coordinate 42,952,233 of NC_034590.1, read as the reverse complement.
CAAGTGGGAGGAAAGGTTTCCTTCTGCATCATTTCTTCCAGAATCCAAAAATTAACAAATTAAACATCCCTCTGTGACGTCCAAATAGAGCCCATGACAGGAAGTCATTTTGCTGTCACAAAGGTGGGCATTTGGAATCCCAGAGAGAACAAGCAAAGAATTCTTTTGCTTTTTCTTGTTCACAGACTTTTCCTGAATTCTGAAAAAGAAGTCGGAAGCTTCAGACTGAAAACACAACACTAGTCAGCAACAACCTTGACCTTTAAAACGGAAGGTTGGCAAAATCCATTTTGATCTGAGTTCACCTGTCTGCTTTCCCTCTTCTGAAATGTCAATCATATAGGAGAATTTGGTTTTGTGAGCTATTAAAAAAAAAAAAAACTTTATAGGCAAAATGGATATTTAAATGATTTAAATGTAATATTTTTTTCTTTTTCTTGTAAATTGCCCAGTAAGGGAACAGAAGTAGGATAGGTGTTCTTTTTCTCAGAGTGGGTGGTTCCCCTACTTTTACCCTGACTGTCTAGCTCTGAATTAAGAGAAGTACCTTCTGTGTCCCGTGAGAAGTAATTAATTCAAGAGAGGCTTTCATATTCGGGTCAAGATATTTTTAAAGCAGGTGATCTATTACTGATGATGATAAGAGATTAAGAAAAAAATAGATGAAAACCTGCATGGCTGAAGATGGATTAAACTGAAAAAAAAAAAAAAATAAAAGCAGTAACAGTAAGGAATAAAAGGATTCTGTGGCCCAATTCTGTCTCGCCTGTGCAACAGAGTCACCTGATTTTTTTTTCTCTGAAAATCAGAAGCCAAGTCTCTTTTTTTGTTGTCTAGAGGTCATATGGTATAGGTCCTCCTGTTTTTCATCATGGTTCTTGTCTCAGTATTAGAGCGAGCTATGATACCTTCTAGCATCCAGAAGTCTCCCTGTGCATCTCTCCACAAACCTCCCTGTCCTTGTAGACTTGTAGTGTATCCCTTACCTGAGCCTTGCATCAGCACCAGGCACATCAATTTTATGATTGGTGGGTATATTCTTTCTAGACCCCTTCCTACAAAGAATAATTTCTTTTTAGAGCAATTTCCAAACTAGGCATTTGCCCTTGGTTCAGGCAGTGAAAAAAAATCTGCTATTGACTAGTTTCATCTCACACAATATAATCTAATAATAACACATGTTCTCTGTGAGCATTTCAGTATACATTATCCCGTTAGAGCAGAGTGTACACGTGGTGTTCAAACATATCTGATACAACAGTTCATTTATTGCTACCATACCATTCTAAAAGAATTCCATTACAGTTTTTTGAGGATCCAGTTCTCCCCCTACATGAACATGTTCCAAGTCTGTGACTATAGGGTTTGAATTTTCGTAGACACTCATTTTGCTAACAATAAAATGACCACTCAGCTGTAGAGTTTGCTATAGGTTTTCAGGTACTTGAGTGTTCAACAATAACTGTAAACATGACTTAATTCTAGCAAATGGACAAGAGTAACTTCCTTCATGCATCAATGAAGTTTCTCCTCACATCTCACGTTCTGATTGTTTATACTTTGAAAAATCCCCAAACATGCATGATTTCCAGCAGCTAAGTAGTTGTAAGCCTGGGCATTTGGGGGAGGCAATAGAAGAGGTCACAGGGGTGTCATCAGTTTCAAAGTTGGTGCTAAGTTCTACATTGTTAGCACACCTCGACCATACTCTCGTGTGTCTGCTGATACTGAGTCTCCTGTAGTTTAAGCTGGCTTCAAACTTACTCTACACTTAGAATGACCTTGAACTTCTGATCCTTCTGCCTTTGCCTCCAAAGTCCTGGGACTGTAGGCATGTGCCCTTATGCCTGGCCACAGTTTATGTTCTAAACATAATTCTGATTTTAATCTTCTACTGTGTCCTTCTATTTTTGTCCTTGAATTATAAGAGAAAAAATATGAAGACGTCAGGCATTTTCAACAGTCACTAAAAAATTAATCTACCTCTTGCTGTTTTGAGTATAAAATGACTCCAAAGATCATGTGTAACATGCTTGGTCCCCAGCTAGTGGTGTTGGGAAGGAGATTGAATCTTGACACTCTGACCTTATTAGTGGATTAATCCATTCATAGATTCATAATCTGATGGCATAATTGAGAAGTAGTGGAACTGAGGGTGGGTCCTCTTTGGTGGAAGCCTGGAAGGGGCATGTTTTTAAAGGATAATACTAGTGACTTTCCCTCTCTAGCCCCACTTCTTGCCTCTCGTGAAGGAAGCATCTTAAGTCCATCCTGTTGTTTAGCCTTAGCCACACCACACCCTTAAATGTAACAGAGTCAGCTGACCGAAGAGGGAAACTTTTAAAACCAGGATGAAAATGCATCTTTCCTCTTCGAAGTTGTCTTCCTTGGGTATTTTGTCTCACCAAAAGAAAACTAGATAGCATACTCTACTCTATGCTATACTCTAATCTAAGGAGATTGCCCAGAGTTAATCACATCCAACCTTGTGGATGACCAGTTAGTCTAAACATATTTCTCAAAAGCCTATTTTATGTATGGTACTGAGATAAACTTTTACTTAGTTGTAAACAAAGATTGTTCTCATTCTCACAGACTTATACATTTCCTGGATCTCACAGGCGTATACATTTCCTGAATCCCATCCCATGTGGCTGCCTTAATGACTGGAGGAAATCCCAAGAGCTTACAGACTCACATCAGAAGATGAAGGTCTTCCTCCTCTATCTGTTATATAGACAGCAATGTAGGGCACATTGGTGACTACTCAGTATTTTGAAAGTAAGCTAAATTTGTGCAAGGCATGATGGCTTATGTCTATAATCCTAGCACTTGGAACTCAGAATCAGGGGGGTTTCTGCAAGTTTGAGGCTATCCTGGCCAATAAAAAGGCTATCCAGATGGGGCTGTCTAGTAAGATCCTGTCTGAAACAGAGAAACAAAGAAGAAAAACCCTGAACTGAATTTGTGAGCTTCCTAGTCTAAAAACCTCTGCATCTTTAAATTCTGAAATTGTAAAGGTATTCTTTTCCATGTTTTTGTAAACACATCCTAAACTGCTTCCTCCCTGGGAAGTAGGTTAAAGCCACCTAACCTGTTCCTCCTGCTCCCTTTTTCTATACCACTGTTCACATTTCTTAACATGTCTCAATACGACTTCTAAGTTAGTTATTCCTCTCTTGACTAAGAAGACACCCTTCATCCCTTCATAGCTATGACTTCTGATACTGTGTCCACAATGTCTTAACTAACTTATAAAAATACATTCATTTTTTTTTCATAGCAGGAAGTGACGCACATATAGTTCAGAGTAGATACACTTGTGATTCTAAAGTGTCAAACAATAATTGTAATATCCATCAATCGGAGATGCCTCCATACAATATTTTGTATTTGCATGATGAAATAGTATACAGTATTTAAAAACACTGAGGCAATTATGCAAACAAATCGCCAAGATTTTGTCCATAGAAAGCAAGGAGTGTGACCAATTGGTTTTCTTTTTATTAAAGTTGGCTTGATACTTGTATCTCATGTGCAGGTCTGGAAGTCTCTGATGAAACTTGTCATGATGTTTCCTCTACTGGGGCAAAGAAAAAGAAATCTAATCGAAGTCCTCATGTATTCTATTAAAAGAGTGCCTTCTTATCCAGTGCACACGTCAGCTGTTAAAGCAAGGTGTCTTTTTTTGTTTGTTTTTGTTTAGTTTTTCCTGCCTTGAAAATATTTTCTTGTTTTTCCTAACTTCTAATTTACCCTGACCAGAAAAATCTATGCTTGAAAAGGTTTACCAAAGCAGACATTTCTGAAGCTGTGTTGCCTTGATTGGAATGGGTTTCCATTTTAACCCCTTTAAAGCGACGCTGTGGCATTAGTCTGCTGCCACTGCTGTGCAGTCATGAATGCCGTCCAGCCCCAGAAACGCTCGTCTTCTGTAGGGTAAACTGTGTGCATGTGCAGTAAACACCCTTCCTCCTTCCTCAGGCCTGCATAGTAACCACATGCATCTCTTCTGTCTCCATCAGTAGGATAGCTCCAAGGACCCTGTGCCATGGTCTCACAGAGCATTTCTCCTGCGATGTGTCACTCCTATCACTAGGCATGCACCACAGCTTCAAGAGTTGAATGTTGGGTCATGTTTCAGAATTTCCTTCCTTTGAGTGTTGAATAATATTCCATTATTTGTAATATAAGCATGTTGATTTGAATGAAGATTGAGGCTGGCTATGTTCCCTAGGAGAACACTTTAGATAAGTGAAGGCTAAGTGACTTGGGTTGTACCAGTGTGTATTTGTTCTGATGCTCTCTAGAGTATCTGCTTCAGTTGTACGGAAGACTGCCAACAAAATTGCTTCTTTAAATTTGTTATTTAGCAATAAATTACGGTAAGTGATTACTTCTTTAGATAAACTATGCATCTCTCTCTCTCTCTCTCTCTCTCTCTCTCTCTCTCTCTCTCTCTCTCTCTCTCTCTGTGTGTGTGTGTGTGTGTGTGTGTGTGTGTGTGTGTGTACATTAAGACAGGTACCCTCAGAGTCCAAAGAGGGTGTCAAATGCCCTAGATGATTGTAAATCACTCACTGTGGACACTGAGAACCTTACTGGGCTCTCTGTGAGAGTCTGCCCTTTAACTGCTGAGCCATTTCTCCAGTCCCAGATGGATTTCTTGTAAGCAGGAATACCCCAGGTTGTGAAATATTTAAGTACATATGTTAATGACTTAATGATTTTAATGTAAGAAAATTCTGAGATTCTAAACTAAACATACTATTTCATTGCACATTACCATTGCCAAAATTTGGATGCTGAATTTTATAAATTTACTGTGCATGTAAAAATTAAATCATTAATTTAAATGAAATACATTTTAGAAATGTACTTTCTTCTTTTTTTCATTACCATAGTTATCAACATTACTATACATATTTTACCAGGAAAAGTCTCGATGTTCTTAATGTATTGAAGTCAGAACTCTTTAAAGAAAATACGCCTTAAAATACACACACAGGCACACAGGCACACACACAGGTACATATAGCAAGTGATTAACTGTGACAAAAGTTGAATGTCAGAATACATCCAGTGTTGAGTCTGACATTGCTTTTAGGGAAGGAGCAAATAAGGAATTTCTATGCCAATCTGTTCCCACACCAAATATTATGAATCAACTGTGTATTGATCACCACTTGTTTTATTAATTAGCTGTATTAAACATACAGAGAATCCCATAACTGCTGCCTCTGGAAGAAGATTTCCAGTGAAGCATTTCATAGTTTTACATTTCTGCATGTATTGAATGAAGTCAGCTTTAAGTGGGTTTTTAGTGTGGAGAAAGGAGCATCAGACAGTGAATCCAAGAAATGGGTGATTGAAATGGAGCTCTGCGGCTCATGTCTTTGGGAAAAACACCAGATCTGTGTGAATGGGAGAAATAGAGTGAAGAGGAATCCACAGATCTGTACGGACTGACAGAATTCAAACTAACCTGTTAACGTGCACAGCAGACGGGGGGGGGGGGGCAAGAACATAGTAAGCATTAAGAAAAATGGTTTTTCTCCCCTTCTTTAGTGTTTTTCACATAAGACTTCATGATGATATCATTTAAGAGTTACGTTTACTAAAATTGAAGATGTGTAAGAGCCCCCAAACACCACTTGCTTTAGCGAAATTCAGGTCTTTGCAGTGGAAGTTTCTACAGTTTTCTACATTGATTTATAACCTCTGAGAGGAAAAAAAATCTTAATTCTCCATGGTTTCTGATCACTTAGGCTTTTGTGGGCTGGGGTAACACAGCATGCCACATGTTTTCCTAACAAATTGCATTCGGACACTTTCCGACACTTTCATTATTTTAACTCAGGTAATAATTAGTCACTGTCAGACAAAGGACTTAGGTTGTGCAAATCAGAATAAATTTACCTTGCCGTAGCAGCAGTCACAAATGAAGCAATAAATTAGAAATACCAAATTGTTCCGGACTTAAGAGATCACAAATCAAAATCACTCCTTGAAACCCAGGAAGAGGCAGAAGATGGCCACGATCTCTTTGAGAGCTTAATTTTTTCCATGTAAACTTTTGTGGTGGATCAGTTTGTGAAAAATCCCAGTCAGGGGTTTGCCTAGTCACAGGAATACCCTGTACTCTGCAGCCTTAGCTTCTGCATTGTGTCTCACCAAACAGAGAGCAATTTCCTTTTATACATGGAATTTGCTAAAACACACACACACACACACACACACACACACACACATGAGAGGGAGACAGACAGACAAACAAACATATCACATCTGTGTGCATACAACATGCTTATATCATTGCATATATATGAAAATATTAAGAAATGAGAAATGTCTTTTCAAATAAACAAAATTTTGTTCAGTACAAATGTGGTCAAATTGCGAAGACTTGACAAGATCTATAATTAGCCTAACATCTGTTCTCACAGGTGGATAATTTGCAAAGAGGTGTCACTAACAGGAGATACATCTATGAAGACTTCAGGATTACCCTATATCATGCACTCTTTTGGTCTACATTGTATTCAAGTTCAAACCATGTATTCTCTTGGTCTCCATTGTATCCAAGGTCAAGAAGTTGGAGCACAAGATACACTAATGGAATTTTCTAACACAAAAGGGCCTTAACATAATGAGGAACACAACATGAACATGTTGGGCTAAGATATATAATGTATTTATACCCAGGAATGTCCTTAGTAAAATTATCAGTTTTCCAGAGAGAAGTCTGAATCATCCATGGAGACAAAAAACCTTGGGAATGTATATGATGACTAACACAGGTTATGCATGTATGGAGGTAGATGTATATAAGGAGGCTGTCATGTGAGCCCTGTTCAAGAGACATCCTGAATGGTGTGTCCATATATGTGGGTTACATTCTAAAGAACACATCGAGACAAGATGCTGAGTGGAAGGAAATGCCAGACTAGACCATGGCATGGTCAAAGCCTATGTTACTCAGGGAAGTTCTAAGTCAGTGTGGTTATCTGTGTAAGTAAGCTGAATTTCATCACCAATGGGATGACCATGTAGTAGAAACAGGTTAGCTGTTCTTAGAACAGAGGTAGAGAAGAACCTTCGGCCCCAAAGGATGCATCTGAAAGTAAACAAGCATGTTCTACTTGGGATGACATCTCATTTCTCCTCCTCATTGCTACCAACCAATGTTTTACTAAAATTTTCAGTTTTCTAGGATCAAGTCTGTACCTTCCATGGAAAGAGAAAGTTTGAGACATTATATGATTAATGACACAGGTATGTATGAAACCCATTGAAGACAATCTAAGTCAACCTTGTTCATCCTGAACAAGAGGTAGGAAAACTCTGATGTGACACTTCTGCATGATCATACCATGTCCAACCAAGAACTCCATTCAACAGTGCCAGTGTGGTAGGAGGGGCTTAATGCCATTCTATGGTTAAGTTGGAAAACTATGTCTATAATTGGCTGCCTGGTGAAGTGTGTGGCTCATCCCTGTGCTATTGGAGACAACCTCAAGAAGAAGCCTCACATCCACACTATTTAATTGTGGTGATGTGTTTACTGAAAACATCCATGTGTTTTCCTGCTACCCACAGGTTATCTGTATTATTGTAATAAAATACCACAAGCTGGTAGTACATGAGACCCAGAAATATATTTCTTGAAAGTTCTAGAATCTGCCTTTATGTCGACATATTTGGTGTCTGGTGAGGGTATGGGCCTGTGTACCAGAGGCTTTCCACGGAGATCTCTGGCTTGGCCTGATGCGAGAGTTCTGGTGAGGGGAAGCGAGTATGGGCAGGGAGGGAAAGTCACTTCTGCTGCTTCTGCTGCTGCAGTTGGTTCCACCTCCATCTCTGCAGGTCCTTCCAGGTTACTTGGTTACTCTGCACCACCCGGTACTGAGTCGAGTCATGCTGGGCCATCGAGAGAAGGCTGGAATGACCGAGTAGTTCATCGAACCTTGATTCCTTCCATATAGAATTCTTATATACAGTTTTGGGGTGGGTAAGGGTCTGACAAGAGGTACTTCTCATTGGTTTGGTCTGAGAGCTTTGGGGAAACCTTATTTGCATGTGGGAGGGCTTGGTGCAGCTCCTGATGGTGCTGACTGATAGCCACATACCTCTTTGCAGGGGGCTATGGGAGAGTATAGCTACATGACAGGAGCCAGGGACCCAGGAGGCATGGTTTAACACCTGCCATCCCATGCAGGTGGAAGTCATCACCCATTGGGTCCCAGGGGTCCCAGACATTTGATCCATTCGGGACCAGGCTGTTTGTTCCCAGCCCACCGCCCTACATGGAGGCTCTTGTCCTGTGTGTAGACCCCACCTTACCACTGCACCATCGCATGATAGAAAGGCCAAGGGGACCTTTGGAATCTCTTTACTACTACCATGGTCACAACTCATAATCCAATCATTATCTTTCCCGTCCTAACAGTATCACTTTGGAAGTTAAAATTTCAACATAAGATGTGAATGTTAATACCACAGAAGTTTCAAATACAATATTGTAGGAATCCAGAGTTCTGCCTCCTCATATTTCCTACAGGCTTCAGGCACAGGGAGAAGGAGATACATTACAACATTTAAGTTCTAGTTCTAGCTGGAATCCTGAGTGGTTCCTGTGGGTTGGGAAAACTTTGGGGGTTAAACAACCGTTGCTTTCACAGGGATTGCCAGAGACCATCTGCATATCAGATATTTATATTATAATTAATAACCATAGCAAAATTACAGTTTTGAAATAGTAACAAAATAATTTTATGGCTGGAGGTCACCACAATATGAACTATATTAAAGGGATGCAGCATTAGGAAGGTTGAGAACCACTGTTCTAACTGGCCACGTTTGAGCATTTCTCTTTTTAAGATTTCTTTATTTATCTGCATGCTAGTGAGTCTGGATGATGTATATATACCTTGTGAATACAGGAACAAAAGAAATTGAAGAGGGCATTGAATCCCCTGGTCTTTGAGTTACAGGCAGTTGTGAGATACCATGTATGTGCTGGGAACCAAACCTATGTCTTTTGCTTACGCAGTAAGCTCTCCTAACTGCTGAGCCATCTATCTAGCCTCACATCTGACCATTTCAAATTGAAAAGGAACTCAAGCATCAGACCCGTGGGCATGGCTGGCTTAGCTGTCTCATCTTCAGACTACTACATGGAAAGCATATTAAAGCATAAGTAATAGAACAACTGTTGACATATTTTCCTTCCTTTAAGATGGAGATAAGGAAATTAAAACTATTGTTTCAATAGAAGTTATAAGGAAAACATTGTAATTTTAGACAAATGATATGATTACAAGTAATGTGATAAAATATAGATGTATAAAAAATATTGAGAAAAGAAATCAGGCTAACCGGGCTATGGCAGGAATTAAAGAAGGGGATGGTGATGGTTGCTTCCCTTTCGGGTTTCTTTTCTGAGTTGTTCTCCATACTTCAGGGATGCCAAAAATATGTATATGACAGTCACCGCATCTGATTTTTTAAAAAACACTTTAATTCAACAAACATGTGATATCAGGATGGTATTTTTCACTACAGCAGTTAAATTAATCCATTAACTGGAAAAAGATCATCTTGTGGTATACCACTTCAAAATGAAATGGTGGAAAAAATCAGAGCTGACTTGATATGAAAGACGATAGGAGAGCCAATCACCAAAGAACTAGCATTAATAAACCACATAAGAAGAGAGAATTAGAAAAAAAAAGCAAAGAGATTACGGAGATGCAAAACAATGTGTACATATATGGAGAGCGGGAGAGGGAGAGAGGGAGAGGGACAGACTTGAAGGGCTGAGAAAAGCTCACAGTGACTCAAAGAGGTCTTGTGTACAAAGAGAAATTGGCAAAGATGTCACCAACTACAGAATTTAGTGAAAACATTAGTATGCAGGAATAAAGAATACTAAAAATCTATACAAAGAAATGATGAACAGGTGACTTTAGTAAAAGGCCACAGAGCTCAGTGTGGGATGGTCCTCTGTAGGGAGCTGAGGAAGCCCTGACTGAGTATGTGAAGTTCTGAGTAGATGTGCTCTGGAGACCTGAGGGGGCCACACCAAAGACCTAAGCCTCAGCCCTATGGGAAATTGCCAAAGCCCTTCTCTAGGGTGAAGCTCGGAGGGAGGGCAACGCCTTCCTCTGTTCTAAGTGCTGACATTGACACATATGTGCAGAAAATGCTCAGTGTAGCTTTCTCCCAGATGTTTAAGGCCTGGAGCCTGCTCCCCTACAGAGGCTGCTCCTATGGGGATGAACTAAAGCTGTGTCCTTGATTCAGTTCTGTAAGCTAAAACCTGTTTCCTTGATCAACTGTGTACAATAACTATGCTGAGTTTCTGAGATACAGTGGCTTCTCCATCCAACAGTCCACCCATCTCTGCTTTTCTGTGTGTCCCTGCCTTCATCTATTCTTCAGACTTTCACTGCTCCACTCAGGGTCCCAGACCTGAACCATGCAGGATATGACAGTCCTCTGCACTGGGAAACTGCAGAAGAAAGTGGCTGAAGTCATGAGACTAATTCTGCAAAAATTTCCCAAGACCCGAGTCAAGGAAAAAAAAAAAAGATGATAATAAGAATAACAACAACAACAACAATAATTCCCCAAGGAAGATAGGACAACTTCCACACAAACCACACCTCAGAAATCCTACCGCTTACCTTCAACCATGAAAAATTACTTAATTAACTGGGTAAGATGTGGTGCCTAAAGCTTGGTTACATACCTTGGGAAATACATTGACCAAGCAAAGTGGTCTGAAAAACTATAAAGGTGAAATATACACGCTATTAGTAATGTATTTTTGCATTTATTTCTCTAGTGGAAATTTTCCATTGTAGCCCAGGTTAGACAGGAGTTCACTATGTAGGCCATCTTGTCCTCACCTTCTTATGGCAACCCTCTTTTTGTTTTTCAGTCCTGTGATAACCAGGACCTTTCACACCTAACATATAGAATGAAAAGTCTGTGAAAACCGACTTTCTGCTTCAGCCATAATAACCAAGCTCGTAAACTGTACCTTATAGCTTTAGATGCTCTTACTAATGTTGGGAGATCATGTGTAGCTCAGAGGATGACTTGGTTTGCTTGGTAATATTGAAGCATGCCCGTGGAGTAAGAGCCTTGGGAGGATTTTCATGTGTGCAGATCCATCCCTTCCTTACTCCACTGGAAATCTTTCCTCAAAGTCTTCTTGCACTGCAGCCAAGTTAGTTGGGTTTCTGTTGGCATTCGTTATTAACAGACACCTCTTAGAACCTTTTTAAGAGCCCAAGTCTTATGAGAGTAAACTTAATGCTTGGTTGGTAGTTTTTTCATAGTTTACTCTCACCCCCATTCTGGTGTCTAAATGTGCCCAATATCCCAAAATTGCTGAAGAAATAAACAGCCCTTGCTTCTGCCCAAACACAGACCTATCTTACCTCTAGCAATGTTCTCCTTGTGGAATATAGACTTTCTGAGAACCATTACCAGAACTCCATAAGGTAATCAGAGGGCAATAAAATTCCTGCAAAAGCAGACAGAGCTTGACCAGAGAAGCTGCTCTGTGTAGCACATGCTGTCATTGGTAGTCAGATGGTAGTCCAAAGGGTGACTCTCTTGGCTGGCAGAGTTTTCACAGAAGGCTTCACGAATAAAGCCAAATTTGAGATGGAGCTGAAAAGCTAGGAAAGTTTTCCTCACAAAGAGATGTGAAGAATGTCTTTTAAGTGGGGAGTTCAAAACTTAAAAGATCTCAGGAGAGAAAGAAATTCACACGCCTAGACATGCGTTGGAATAAAAGTTACAAATATTAGAAAAGCGAGGTTAGGTTCGGGGCCAAGAATCGGAGAAGAGGAGAATCCACACTAAAGTGGGTAAGGGACACCCATGGGCCTGCAGGAGGCACACAGCTCTCTGCCGTTCCTGGCTCCTTGCTTTGAAACAGCCTCTTGTATACCAGCCCAGTTTACCCAGACTCCTTCCAGACATACTTCCAGAAGATTCTGGTTAGGAATAATACTCTTGACTCATGATGTTAACTGACAACTTCTACTTACCTTCCTATGACATTCTTAAACGGCATCTGGAGATTCACTAGTTATTTTAAACTAGCTATTCAACAGTTATTTTTGCTTTGCTTATCGTAAGTATCTTATATTTATTGTCCCTTCCATTCGAGTTTGTACTCACAATTTCTTGCAAAGACTTGAAAGTAGCTGTGCGTCTACTTGTTCAATCTCTTCTATATTTTATTGGTGGAATATTTTTATTCTAAAACATTATAGCTGAATTTTAAAACTGGAAGGCACCTCTGGCACCTGTGCCAATATTTTCCAGGTTGTCTTCCTTAGGACACAGGCTGCTATAAATATTCACCGAAAAAATGTTTCCCATGAAGTTTCAGACTGGCTCTACCCCTGTACTCCCCTTTGATCCTCTTGATGTCTGGCATCCTCCAAAAGACAGAGCCTTTTCAAAAGGCAGCTGAACTTAACAACTCAGGGATCCCCAAATGTCTCTTACCGTCTACTGAAGAGAATGCTTTGGAAAAGCTGTAATAATCCATTCACTCCAATATTGTGAACATTATCAGGTGAGATGAACTTCAAGAACTCTACTCTATGCAGTCTGAGGAAAGGCCAGTCTGTAAAGGGCTTGTCATATAGGGATGAAGAACTTGGTTCAAATTTTCAGTATTCATGTAAAGCCAGATACAATGATCTAGCCCAGTCCTCCTACACTTGGGTGGGAAGGGAGACATGAGAATCTCTGGAGCTGGAGGACCAGCTAGCCTGGCACAGGCAATGCAAAACAACAAGGGGACTGATCTCAAACAAGTTGGGGGCAGGGGTGAGGATAGTCACCCAAGGTTGTCATCTTACCTCCAAGTATGTCCTATGACTCGTGCATCCTCACTCACATATGCAAATTTGTGTTTGCACACAAAAATGCACATGCACAACAGACAAACAAAGGCAACCAAGAATTCTGTGTAGCCCTTTCTGCTCAGCCCAGGATATAGTCGGGCTCACTTTAGGTTTTCCCATTGCATTTGCTCTTTGGAGAATGCTTTCATTTTAAATTATTTACTCAATAAGTTAGAATGATTTGTTTCATAATTACTTCCCTTCTCTAGTGGTCTCTAATTTCCTGTAAGGGCAGAGGCCTAGCCCCTCTTGTATACTGTTCTCAGTATTGCTCAGTCCACATCTGGAACATAGAAGGCACTCTGTATGTAATGTTGAGTAACTACCTAACTGATACCAGAACAGCAATGGTTTGTGGATGTGGTCTATATTACAGCCAGTTGCCTCTTCAATTTTACCCGGATCCATTCAAGTTAGATTGCTTTGTTTTAGAACAAGGTGATGTGAGTGCCACATAGTCAAACCAAAGACTCAGCTTTGATAACTTGCTGAAGGAGTTGTATCATTTATAAGCAGGTGTAGCTGGTGTGTGCACGGGGGACAGGGTGGGGAACTACGATATATTTTTATGTGCTCATGATTATTGAATCATTAAAAGAATGAACAGTAAATTTCTAAGATCTCTTGGGCTGCCAGCTCCACCTCCCTTTCTAGAGACTCCTAGAATGTTGAGAAGGATAATTTATATCATATTACCCATGAGACATCAGTGGTCCCGGGACAACCTGCTTATATACAATTTTGCATATTCGTAATACGCCTCACACTCTTTTGTTCTCCACTCCCTCAGGACAACCTCCCTGACTCCTCCTCACCTATTGCCCTGGGGCCTTTATAGTCTGTTTTTCTTGAGCAGTGGCTGTGATGATATTTGAGTATTTCAGGAGGACCCATGGCTCTGGTCTTGTGGGAGTACACATCCCAGATCTTCGCAGTAGGAATACTGAGGGAGTAAGCATGGGACTCTGACTTCTGCAAGTTTTTGCTTATTTCTGTTAAATCACCCATGGCGATATCTGCTTTAGGCAAACATGAACTCTAGAGAGGGCCAAATGAAGCAGTGCAGACGATAGTAGCGTGCTAATGATGAAGACTTCCACTTAACACTTTCTCTGAAGATTTTAATCGTGGGAGCAACTCCAGAAATGTTTCTCTGTACTACTCTGATTGACAAAACAAAACAGAACCAAAAAACATCCGTATACGCCTCTCTCCCTCTTTTCAGTTTCCAACAATGCAAGTCAGGAGTTAAAGATATGAAAGTCTTGCAACAACTAAATAAGCAGAAACTAAACCATCTGTTTTTGATTCAGAGATTCCCACATGTAATTTCATGGGCAAATCCTTTCTTTGTATGTATGGTTAATGTCGTGGATATTGTCATCTGACAGACACTAGCATCCTGCAGAACCCGCTTCGGCAAATGTCTCCAATAGCTGAGGTGAGATGTCACGGGTGCAATGCCTTTTTCCCAGAAAGCCGTGCCAGTTAAGATATGTCTCAAGCAGCCTTTGCCTCTTGAACCAATTGTAATGAGATACTGCAGGTCATTGGGTATGTTAGCAGAGATGTTTGGGGATAGAGATCCCTCTAGATAACGATAGAAGGTAGGCAAGCCATGCATTGACTTGCAGAAAGGGGATTCCTAGAGTTCCCAAACCCCATTTCCAGGAAGGGACTACAGCCTCATTCAATCTCCCACACACTCGGTAACAGCCCCTCCTTGTTGGTTCTCTGTCATTTGTGACACCCTTGATTGTTATACCCTGTCCTGTGTCATGTCACTCAGACACCAAAGCTTTGGCTCTGTCGTATCTTCTGCGTGGAATGTAGTTAATCTAATTGCTCTTGTTAGCCCCACATCTAACATGACTATGGGGTCATCAGCTCTGCTTCGGAGACTTGGTCTTTCCCTGCTCTTGGGTCACCATTCGTACTGCAGAAAACATGGCCGGTATTGCGAGGCTGGCACTGAAAGGCAGAGCCAATGAATGCAGTTTGCTGTGTTCGCCTCATGCTTAGTAGCCATAGCAGCACAGATTCTCTGTAGTAATTAAACGGCAACCTAGGCCACTCTTCACACATACCACCCTCACCCTGACAACTCCATCTAACGAACTTACCCCTGCTAGGGTGAAAATGTCCCATCCAAACTCCTATCAAATAGACCTGGCATCTAAATAGTATTGTAAGGTGGGTCATTAAGAGGTCCACTGGTCATGATGGTACCAACTTCAGGCTCGGACTAAGGCCATTATCAAAGCAGTGTGCTAAGTTGTCATCGGAGTGAGCTCTACGGGGAGTGCCATCACATCAGAAGTTACAGCATTGAAACAAGGAATGGGAGAAGCGTGTGCACGTCATTCAGGCTATCACAGACTTATTTAAATATGTAGCTCAAGCATAGCAGCAGATAGCATGGTAGTTGACGCATATAGGCCAGGCATAAGCACTTAATAAATTTTCTGAACAGATACATGGGGGAACTAACAAACTGATTTCGTATAATTAAGTTATAGAATCATAGAGAGGAGATGAGATGTCTCTGTATGTCACAGTAGGCAGCACCAATATTAATCAAGTTGGTGCTGAATCACTGAAGAGGACCAGAGGAAGTGGAAATGAACAGAGGTTTGTCTCCCCTGACCCATGCCAAAAGTATGAGATACAAAACTAGCTTCACTGGACATCAGAGAGCCTTAAGCTTAAATATTATATATAACATACCTTTCTATATATATCTAAGAACAGCTATGTGAAATAGTTTTGTCCTCTGTTTTGAGAGACGGAAAGAACATAAGAAATAACAAATGCCAGGTAATAGTGTTAAAAAATTGTTTCTTCTTTCTTTTTTTTTTTTTTTTCCAAATGGGGACGTGTATCTGCTGTGTACATGTATTTACATGGTTTTATGTGTGGTGGGTGAACAAATGTGCTCAGATGTGAGTGTGTGAGTTTTGTGCATATGTGTGTGTACATGCTTGTATGTGTATGTGTGTGTGTGTGTGTGTGTGTGTGTGTGTATGAGTGTATGCACATGTGCCCATAGTTAGCATCAGAAGTTCATTTACTCTCCATTTTTTATAAGGATTTATCTCTTCATAAACCTGGAACTTACCAATCCTGGCCAATCCAACCAGCCCACTTACCCCAGGGAACCCCTCTGTGTTGATCTCAAGTGCTGGTATTACCTGTGAGCTGTTATGCCTGCCCAGCTTTAACATGGGTTCTAGGTACCCCACCACCACCAACTGTGGTCCTCATTTTAACCAGCAAGTATATAATCCTCCTCTTCATCTTCCCTAAACAGAACACAGATTCTCTAACATTGCAAACACAGTTCTAAAGAATGCCAAATTACAGAATATATTAATCCTGTTTAAATTATGTCTACTGGACTTGAATGTTTCAAAATACAAAGAAAGTAATTTCTTAAAAATCATTCCTGAAAAAAATGTCTCCACAGGACTGGATAGGGTGTGAGTAAAAATGGTGATGGATATATATATATATATATATATATATATATATATATATCCACTGAGCAACACTACTCAGGTGAGGTGAGGCTAGTGGGCAGTGGGGAGAGAGCACCACCTGAAGGCTGTGCTGTAAAGGAGTTGCTCATATCTCAGAAATTATGAGGGTGGTCTGTAGCAATTAAAGAGGCTGGCGTCCATTCGTTATCTCCCTAAATGGCTGAAGGAGCTGCTGACTGCTGGCTGCTTTCCTCGGGAAGCCGCCAGCCATATTTGCAAACACAAATGCATATTTACTCTCTGATGAATAATGAAGGTTATTTATTGCATGTGCTTGAAATAATGGTTGATTCTGGAGTGCCGTTCATAAAACCTGCATCAAAAAGTGTGTTATGGCCTGACGTTTTCATTGCAGTTCAAGTAAAATAGTCCTTGGAAATTGTCTTGCTTACCAAATTGCAATCATAAAGGCAGGGGTTCAGGCTGGGGGATCACTTTATATTGTGAACTTCTGGATAATATATAACATAAAGAGTTTAATTGAATCATTCAGTTGGGTTTTTGCCCAGAAAAGTGGGAATTTAAATGCTGATACAGCTTTAGCTTCCAACAACACCAGTCAGCACTCCTTAGATTGGATGTAAATAATCCTATTTGCAGATCTGCAATATGATAGGAGGATGCTTGTCCGTCAACTTGCTAGCAAAGGTAATTAAATAATTCCATCATGTCTTAATATATATGAAAAAAATCTCAGGCTCCAACATAATTTTTTGATGTGCATTTTCCCTCTACCTCCTAGAAGGAAGAACACTCAATATTTTTAGCAGCATTTATCTGACTTGGGAACTGAAGAAACAAGATAGAATATACAGAAAGAAGGGGGGGAGAGAGAGAAGAGGAAGGAGGGAGGTGAAAGGGGAGGGGAAGGGAGAGGAGGTGGAGAAAAGGAGGGGAGGGGCACAAAGTGGAAGAATCAGGGAGGAGGATGGAAAGGGAGGAGGAGGAGATAAGGAGGGGAGGAGGGGAAAGAGGAGAGAGAGAGAGAGAGAGAGAGAGAGAGAGAGAGAGAGAGAGAGAGAGAGAGAGAGAGAATATATAAGCACACACCAGCTCAGAAGTTGCCATAGCAACAGGAGCATCTGCTTCTGACCTGTGTTTGGAGAAGTTTGCCCCAAACACAATCTGACCCATTTGGGGTTGTATGATTCTTCTTTCCTTAGGATTAGAGATCCAAATTTAGTTCAGAGTCTACCTTTTAAAGTTCATCTTGATTTAAATTCTGAACTTCTCAAGTCTTATTTCCTGAGCTCCAGGGCTTATCATAGCATTCCCAGAAAAATACATCAGCCTCGAGGTCACTTAGAACATTATCATCAAGTCGACACACAACAGGAAGAAAATGCAACTCAAAACAAAAAGACTGCTTCAGGTTACCGAGCTCAGAAGAGAACAGCGCTCACAGTGGCTCCGCAGGAGCTCAGCTCGCAGGTGGGGCATGGGAAAGAGCCCCTGTGAAAAGACAGGAAGGTGTAGCTGGCCACACCCCCTTCCTCCAGAAACCCTGCGGCCTGGCAGGATGAAGCTGTACTGAGGGTTCCCACTCTTGATTTTACACCATATCAGGAGCATTTCCTAATTAGCCTCGGGTTTGTTTACACTCCTGAACTCAAGTCTTTGGGGCCCAGAGAAACTAGGGCCACCATCTGTGCCCTTTCTTCGTCCTCATATGGAACTTTCATTTTCCCAAAGGAGGTGATCCACTGTAGGGCGTTTAGCTTTCTACCATCCAAATCCCCTTCTCTACTCAAAATCACCTCCTGAATGCTGCACCATACCTGAACCTTTCCCTACACCAACATGAAACCCATCATCATCCTTTGCCTCGGACCAGCTTCTCCATCTGTTAGCTGTTTCTCTTGGTTTCATGCTTAACGTCAGATTTCAGATTTATATTTAATTTCCTATTACCTTTCTGTTTTTTTCTCCAGTACAGTGACATGGGTTCATAGGATTTACTTCACTAACGTGTCCAGGAATCTGACCTCTATGTCATCTGATGTTACCCTTAGTTACCACCCCCCACCCCCCATCTCAGGGTTTATTTCAAAAGTTTATGGAGCTGACCTCTCTCTCTCCTTCCTTGCATAGCATGTTTTCTTCTTTGCCCCAGGGACATTGTCCTTCAAACCTGCCCATGATCTCCCTGCAGCAACAATGTCTGCTGCCTTGGTCTGACGGGCACCTTCTCTTTATACCACAGAAGCTCCTCTCAAGCTTGTCTTCTGCTACTATGATCTACTATGATCTACTCTGCTACTTAGGCAGGTAAAGGACTCTGAAAAATCTCAGAGCCCATGGAGGACTAGAGGCATGTGTGATGTAATGCCATCTTCATTATACCAACCTAGATGATTAAAACTTCACTAGAGGCTGGATGTGGCCTTTGGGAGAGCTCTGTAACCTCTCACGCATGGACTTCCATCTGGGCGTAGAAGAGGCTTTTCATGGATGTCAGCCTTTTCAGCTGGGCTGCTAGATTGGTTGTTTCTTCCTTCTCAAAAGACTGACTCTCTCTCTCTCTCTCTCTCTCTCTCTCTCTCTCTCTCTCTCTCTTTGTCTGTCTGTCTTGTTAAAGACAGTGATTAGATAGATAGATAGATAGATAGATAGATATGATATGATATGATATGATATGATATGATATGATATGATATAAATAGAGATGATAAGGCTATAGATAGAAAGACACAGAGAGGCAGAATGATAGATATAAATAGAGATATATAGAGAGACATAGAAATAGATAGATAGACAGATTGATAGATATCTTCTAAAGAAACTCGTTAATAAAAATGACCACTTGTTGTAGTCGGCTTTCCACCACTGCAACAAAACACTCGAGACAAACCAATTTAGAAAGACACAACATTTATTCTTTCTCATGGTTTTGGTGCTCTCAGCCATGGTCAGAATCCTTTCCGTTTGGTGTCTATAGCAAAGCAGGAAGTACCTCATAGCAGATGCATGTGGCCAAGAAATGCTAGGCACCTTACAATCAGGAAGTAAAGAGGGAAGGAGGGAGCTGAGGTGCCAACCTCATTTCCAGGTTGTGCTTCCTTCCAGTGACCTTCCTTCCTCCACTAAGGCCCTCCCTCCTAGGAGTTCATCACCTCCCTATGCCACCCCAATGCCGGTGACAAGGTCTTTGCAGGATAATAAAACAAACCCAAGTGCTACCTCCAAGTCTTTCCTACTTAGGTTTATGCCTGTCTTGGTCATGACTATGCTAGAACAGAGACTGCACTAAGGCTTTCAAAGAGGCATTACCTGCTTTTAAACTTGCAAACAACAGTGATGTAATCTAAGGATCCTATAGCATCTAGCAAACTTTATGGGTATTTTGGAGACTTGATGTGATTGGAAAAGACCCTTTCAGAAGCATAGAGAGAGCATGATCACAGTTGGGGGGAGTGGGACGTGTTCTCAGGCTCTGAGAAGGTCAGACTGAAATGGTATAACTTTTCAAACGCATAAAAATTGAACCATCAGTCTCTGTCACAGAAGCCTCTAGAATCACTTCTAACTTTCAAACACGAGAATGAGTGCCCCAAATCTACTTTATAGATCACTACAAATATAGCAGGCCCCACATTTGGTTTTCCTAAGGTGCATACCAAGTTTTCTTTAATTATAGCCGCATTGTGCTTCTATGAAAGTTTCATATTTGAATTTATGGAACTGTTATATTGAAATGGAATTGTGTTACACCTTTAAAGCTCAAGTGGATACTAATATTTTATTAAATACAGCTGCCATCAGGCAATAAAATCTCCAAGGGGCCAAGCAAAGAGTGTGGTGCTTGTATATCTGTTTCTTCTCCTAGCGGCCATATGCTAGCAATCCTTATGTGCTGTCTGCTCTTCGATATGTACTCCGGCATGGGCGAGAGTTAGCCTAGAGCACTGTGCGGCACCTGCAGAATTTCAAAACACTTCACACTGGATGTCACAAAGCAAAAACCCCGAGCTCTGCTTTCAAGCACAAATGCACTTACAGTTTGGCTAATGGGATAGACAGAAAGCTGCCGCAGAAGCCAACGAAGTTTAATTTCATTGTCCAAGTTTGGGAAATCATAGCAGACGTTTGAGGACAGACACTCTGCAGCTGTAATTAGCTTTAAGATAAATCCATTTGGTATGCATGCAGTTTTTCATTGGGCCACGCATCTTCTCTCCTATGTGCAATGTTTGAAAGGTTTACATTACATAAAATTAGGGCTGTATAAACTGTGTGCTTCATCTCCTTCGCCAATGTGATTGTGCCTTCCCTTGAACACAGTAGCCTAAATGATAGCCCCCATTGTATGCCATGCACGTCAATAAATACCGAACATGCATGTGAATCGATATTGTGTTAGCATTGGGATTAAGCAAGCTATTTTCTCCTTTTTTTCCCCCCCTTCCAGGGAGATGAATATGAGTAAATAAAATGAGTGTTTGTCTGAAACTGTGTTGGGGGATTAGGCTTTGTGTTTTCCTTTTGAGGAACAGCATGCCAACTGGCAGGCCTTGGCTGGCTACCTGGGCCGCATGCATAGAGAAAGAGCTGCCCATCCTTGCATCCTCTGAGGCCCGCTGCTTTGAAGGACGCAGGGAGGCGGGCCTCCTCTCGCCCAGAAATACCAGGTGCACTTTTCTGCAGCAGGGAAAGGTTATGCTTCATATGACTTCGCTTTCTCTCTGCAAATTAAGGGACAATTTATGAGTGTCTAGACAGGAATTAATCGGAATAATATTGGCTGCTTTTGACCCGAGAGTGCTATTACAATAAAGTATATACAACACAAATATAGGACAAAAATCATTTATATAGCCTATTATCATGCCAGCAAGCCGAAGAAAGCTTACAATAATAAAATGATTTACAAAAGAAAACACTAACAAAAAACATATCTCGAATGACGGATGGCTTTGAAAAGCAAACTTAATCTGTTCCTGAAGTTAGAGTTAGAGAGCCCGTGCAAGTGCTTCTAAGATAAGGCGGTTCTAAATGATGGGGAGCCATAAAGTAGATTGGTGGCAAAGGACCCTCAGAACCAGGACAAAAAGAGGTTCTGCAATTTATATGAAGTCGGGATGCAAAAATCTCCTCAAATGCCCAGCAAAGACTAAACCACGAGAATATATGTCACGATCTAAATGTGCTAAATGCTTGTCCAGTGGAAACAGAAACCATGTCTGGAAAACGAGGTAATGGAATGGTTATCATTTTCGATGAAAAATATAAAAGAAAGGGTTTTCTAAATGGATTTTTGTTTTGTTTTGTTTTTACAAAAATCTCCCTAGAACTATTTTCAGAGATATCTTCTTGAATTCGCTGAATGAAAGTATAATGCACTTAAAGAATTAAACAATTGCTAATTGTTAGATCATTTTAGTTCTGATACATCATTTAATTTTGTGGTTTGTGTGTTTTCTGTGTTTAAGAAGCTATTTTGATAATTACAAACATTGTTGGTTAAAGATTTATTTGGTTAAATTCAAGTGTTTTCTGTAGAAAGCATCCAAGGTGATATGTATTTTATGGTTTTACATTGTATTTTCTATTCATTGATTAATTAACTAACACAATTGTAGAAAGTACACACAAGTATTAACATGTTGACAAGACTTACACATTGTCTCCAGGTTTGGAATAATTAGTTAATATTTGGATATATTTTTTTCCGTAATGGTAATTTTTTCCAAGTTACCTCTTAAATGAATTTTAAAGAAAAACAGAAAACCAAACCAAAACAACAACAAAAAGGCACTATTGATTTCTGTTTAAAATTCAAACTGAAGCCCATGCCACTTTAAGTCCAGGTAAGAATTATAGTTACTAAGAATAATTTAGTTTTTCTCAATTGTATTACCAATCATGATGATTATTATAAAACCATTTAAAT
Source organism: Mus pahari (assembly GCF_900095145.1). NCBI lineage: Eukaryota > Metazoa > Chordata > Mammalia > Rodentia > Muridae > Mus > Mus pahari. Next base: position 42,929,866 of record NC_034590.1, on the reverse strand, counting down.
TGGATTGTCTTGGTTCCAGTTTAGGAAAGAAAATAAATCTATATTTTAAAATACCTAACATTGATATAAGTGTGTGTGTGTGTGTGTGTGTGTGTGTGTGTGTGTGTATGAACGTGTTTATACAAAAATTATCTACCAGAATAATATTTATCTATTTTTCACACACACATACACATACACACATTCATGGTTATACAAAGGTATGAGTTGCAGATATGCATGCATTTTATATTCTTCCTGATTTTTTTAGGTAAAACTATGTATGCTTCTACTTCTCTACGTATATCTGCCTTGCCAGGAAAGACAAAGCAGGTCACAGTCAGGAGATTACACTTCTGATTTTGCTCCAGGAGCCTGGACATTAGTGAGTTTAATCAGCTGAGCCCATGGCTGCAGAGCTGGCTGGCCTCCTTAGCTCACACCACGGAGCCAGCTCTCTGAGCTGCCCGGGTAGTGATATTCTGTGCTTTATTCTGGTGTGTATAGTTTCAAATGGTGCAGTTGTGAATTGCAGATCCTGAAGGTAAAGGAGCAAGGTCAAAATCTTCAGGAAGAAGAAAATACGGAGCAAATAGAATGTGAACACTGTTAAGCTAAAAGCTTTAATTCAGAGTTCTATCAATAATTTGCAGTTCCTTTGCCCTTTAAGCCCATGAATTCATACTTAAGAACACGAGTGAATCTCCACACCATAACCTACAATGGTGAGTCTTCTGTCCCAGGCCATTCACGACCTGCTCAGAACCGCCTCTTGCCTTCTTTTCTGTATCAGACAGAATTTCAAGGGCAGCTTTCTTTTGTTACTTGCTTGTTTATCTGTTTACATATTTTGCTATTCCTTTCCTTTAATGGAATGGTTTGGGCTAAAAGCTGCTCCATTCCTCCACCTGTGGAAATCTGAGCTTTGTTTCCTTCAGGCTGGCTCTTACATGGCCCTAGGAAGTCAGCCAAAGATTGTCTCCTTAAATTATATCCAAGCCACATGATGAACAGTGCCAGGGACACACCCAACAGCTAATATGGACTGCCTTTCTTGCTGTTTTCCTAATGCAGTTACATGATCAAGCCCAATTCCTCAGTAACAGTATGACTCCATCACAGTTGTCTTGATGAGTTTCCCAGTGTCACTCACAGCCAGAGGTAGAAAACAACCCAAGGGGGAAAGCCTTTAGGTTACTTCTTGAAAATAGTTTGCCTATCCATAAAAAGAATAGATACCTTACTATTTGGCCTTCACTTTCTGCCATGAATGAACTTAGGTATGTCTGAGGCAGCTGGGTCTCTAGCAGCTAGGTTATGCATAAGAGACAATAAATACTAAGGAAGGTTGAGTAGAATGTTAAATCTCCGTGATATGGTAGAGATACTTGGCTAACAGAAGCATCATCTACCTCTGGGCTTTCTGCAAGGATGATAAATCTCTGATACTTTAGCTCCTGTTTTCTTGACGTTCTATTACTTTTGGCTGCTTCAACTGTTCATGTATGAAACTCTTGTTTAGATTCTCTAACTTACTGTCGCTGCTGGATAAGAGCTCTGACATAGGTACACGTAGATACTACGAATGGAGATAGAATGTAGTCTCTTTTGTACATATTTACACAGGGTATTTAAACGCCCAGCAAAAAGAAGTAAGAGGAATTAAAATATGCCTAGATGTTTCCTTGGCCAGCTGAGATGCTGTATTGATGTGACCATACCGTTGCTTCTGATATATTTAGAAATAATACTAATTATGATAGCAATAAACGCTACCAGTTATTGCACTTTTGCTCGCAGAAGGCGCATTACTGTGTCCTGACCTTGAATTACTTGATGTAGTTCCCGACATAGCCTTTAGAAGGAGAGATGCTTATCTCTAACAGACTAAGTGTGAACTTTGTAAGACCAAGGAGGTCCAGTTCATCTGCATACACTCATCCGTGCTCAGGGCACTGTCACTATAACGAAATCCCCAAGGATGGGTGCTCTAGGAGGGAAGAAAAAAATCATTCTCTTTGCTCACAATTAAGGATGTGGAAGGGCTTGTTCTGGTATCAGCTCCTTTCCTATTTAATGGGATCACTGTGGCATGCGGAGGATGGGGAGATTACGTGCTGCGGTGGGAGTTTAAGACCCTCCACATGCCACACTCTTTAATTACCACACACCAGTGAGAACTCACCAGATGCTACATTAGTTCATCTCCAGGACAGCACTTACACGGGCAGCACCCCCACCTTATCTTAGATGTCCCCCTACTTCCCCACTGAAGACCTAGCTTCCAACACATGGACCTTTGGGGCATATCCTTGAATCACACTTACTTCTTACAGTCCCTAGCCTTTTCCTCTTAACCCCTTTGTCAGCCTCAGTAATCCTTATGCTCCCACAGGTCTGAACCACACCATCACTTCCCTGGAAAAGCCTTTAGCTTCTCATGACCTCAGCCTAAGTGAGGTGATCCATGGCCCAGCCTGCACATTTCCCTTTCCCATCCTTTCCCATGGTTATATCCTTGACTTGCTTGTAATTATCCTCATCTTCCTCATCTCTATGTGTGCACAAGTGTGTGCATGAATGTGTGTGTATGTGTGTGTGTGTGTGTGTGTGTGTGTGTGTGTGTGTGTGTGCATGTGTCTGCGCATGTGCATGCACAGAACCTGGGGGACTTCCCCATCTATACTGCTTGTCATTTCATCAACCAAGCATGACCCTTTTCTGGCACTAGCTATTTATGTTTTCATGTCTTTGGCCCTCCATGCAAAATACCTTGAAGCATGTCAAAGGGAAAGTAAGACCAGGACAACCTTTGGTGTGTCTGATTGTGACTGTGAAGCAGCCACCATGGTGCCACCAGTTAGCTGTGGATCCTTCTATAGTTCATCAGGGCTATGGATATGGATTCAGTCAACAGAATTCAAGTGGCAGTCTGATTCATTGCTCATAACCTGTAGGTTGTGGTCAGCCTAACTTGCTTCATGTGATTTGTACAACTCACTGCTCATCTCCACCCACCTTACCATAATAATACTGCAAGGCTACTAATAGTGTAAGGCTTCTAAACCATCACTCTTCTGGCTTTCTTTCTATTAGCTATAGACTTGTCCCCTCGTGGACTGTAGCTAGCAAGGGGCCACTTGACTGAGAGCCCTACTTTCCAGATTTCCTTTCATGCACCGGTGTGGCCATGTGCATGTTTTTGCCGATTCTGTGTAAACCGAGTCTGCTATGAGCAGTTCCATGCATTCTTTCCTGTCCTCTGACCCCTTCCCTCATTCCTGTGGACTGCTCTAATACAGTGGCAGAACTGGTCGGCCAGGTTTGACAGCATAGTCTGGAGTTTTGCTGTAGAGAATTGCTGTGAAGAATGCCTTGCTGAGCAGCAAGCCAGCACCCCAGAACAAGAGAAGATGCATCAGACTGTTGAGGAAGAATTATCCACCTCCATAGACTTTCATCTCCCCATGAAGTACCCCATGAGAGATGTGAGTGTTCATTTTATCTGAGCCATGGGATTTGCTTTTTTATTATTATTTTCCCATGCCTATCCATATATTAGTAAGTAGAAGTAAGTCTTTTAATTATAGTAAGGAGAAACAACTTAGTAACAACAACAGCAAAACACCATGGTGTCCTGAAGGGCTTATCATGCATTTCTGTGCCAATATATACTACATACCAATAGCTGTCCCTCACCTTGCCAGGTAGCTACTTGAGGAATCATAGTGTGTGAGCCAAGAAAATGTATAACTTTATCCAGCATTGCAATACGTAAGTATAGGTGATAATAAATATTGGTAGTTTCTTTTCCAACATTCTCATTGCCTGCAGTCTATACTCTCTAACAGGTTTGGCCACATTCTAAAACAGGGTAGCCATATTCTCTGAATATTCAGGTTAAAACTGCTAGAAAAACAGAGAGGCAAGGCCCATAATTTCTTTACCTGCTACTAACAGGTCTGGGTTTGGTGGGGTTTTTTGTTTGTTTGTTTTTGGGGGGGGTTGTTTGTTTTTTTGTTTGTTTGTTTTTTGTCAGCCTTCTTCCTTACAGCACTGGTGGTGAGCACACCTGTACTTGAAGATGACCATAGTGAAGGAGACGAAAGCCTGAGATGGTGACATCTTACACTCAAGTCTGCCATGAGGATGCTCAGAGCAAATGGGACTCAAGGTGTGAGGGGAAACAAGAGTAGGGAGGCCTGAGAAGGAATGTAGCCTGTGGAAATGAAAGAAGGAAGGGCAGGGCTCTCTCACTGGGGAAGGATTCCAGCTTTCGTGGGTAGGGTAACTGAACTTGGTGATCTCTGCCCAAACCAAAGACATGCTTGTATGAGAAGTGAAACTTTCATCCACATGTGTACAGGGAGCTTTCTTACCTTGTATGTCTTCATCGTCACCCCCTGATAGCATCTATAGGACTGCTAGAACAGAGAAACCTATGTTATGTTGATGAAGCATACATAGCTACATGTAAATAAAAACTTCATTATTTATCACTGAGATCTGCCTGGATATGTTATACAGAAGACACACTAAGGAAAGTTACCAACTCTAGCCTTGACTAAACACACGTTACTCCGGCTATAAAGGAAGAGTTACTCAGCAAGGACACCAACTTCCCCTAGAGAGCTCTTTCAGAATGCTAACTAGAGACAGTCACATTTTAGTCTCAAAGTGTATTTCATAATAGCAGGATGGTCCAAGTCCATTTTTAGAGATCTCAAGTTGATATAAACATACTGATATTTGTGTTCTCAACCCAGCATATGGAGAATGTCAAGAGTTGGCTGTTTACCAAATAAATAATTCAAGATGATGGACAAAAAAAAAAAAATCAAAAAAGATGTCTCAAAATAGACAAAGCTATTAGCTAAATCTGAACTGAGTATGAGGCGAACAACAGTCGGGGAATTAAAGGAATTTGAAAAGATTCAGAGAGTCAAATGTGTGCGTTCAAAAGGCAAACTGAGTTAGTGATATGCGTATATCAGTGAATTTTAATGTATAGTAACTAATGGATCACCCTTTGTGTTTGCTTGTGCTTACACTCACCTGCTTGTGTTTTACAAGCTGTTTGGAGATATGGAGGTGACTCCTACTTCAGTATAGTTCAGTCCCCAGTAAGTGAAGCAAGGATCAGAAGATAATTCTGAGTGACAGAATTGCGTGAAAAGGAAAAGAGTATATGGATTCATCCAGCACAATGGAATAAGGCTAGTGGGCTGGAGCTAAGTGGCAGTCCTAAAGTATTCAGATTGTGTTCTTTTATTAGCTCAGTTCATGATGAAAGCCTAGATATGTGACATTCAGGATTCTGAATGCATCAACACGTATGTTTTAAAGTATTAACTGACAGAGAAGTGTTTACTAATTAGACAGGTAGATGCTCGATCACAATATGAGAAGCATTGACAAAGAGTACAGTCACAGTATAATTTGACACATATTCAGTGCTTAACCATTAGTACATTTACTTCTCAGGGTCCTTGAGTGGATGTATCATTTACCAGGTAACATTCTGTCTAGTCATCTCTTTTGTCTTCACAATCTTCTTAGAACTGGAAGCTATATTACTGACTACCAAATCTGAAAAAAAATGAATATATACAGACTTTTGGGGTAATGGCTATTCTTGGTTGTCAACTACAATCCAGAAATGGAGGGCACATTTATATTCTAGATCTTGAGGTTGGAAGACTTGGGCTTCTGACCCAGATATTGGAATAGAGATCTTGAGGCATGTGGCCATGAAAAATTTAGGTCTGGGCAAGGTAGTATATGCCTTTAATCCCAGGAGACTGAAGCAAGCAGATCTCTGAGTTCAAGGCCAGCCTGAGACAAAGCAGTTCCAAATCCAGGTGTGGTGGAACACACCTTTAATCTGGGTCACACCTTCTGCTAAAGGTCTACATAAGGACATTAGAAGAAGGGAAACTAACTCTTCTTTGCCTGCTTGCAATGACTTGCCATTACATCTGTTGGAACCTACTACTTCAGGAGTCCAGTTTATACAGAAGACCATCTGAAACTACTAGCCTGTGGGACTGAGCAACTACTAGTTTTTGCACTTCCCAGTTTTTTGGACTTCCCATTCACAGCTGCCCATTGTTGGGTTAATTGGACTACAGACGGTAAGTCATTACAATCAATTCCCTTAATATATAGACTTTCCATAAGTCCTGTGACTCCAGAGAACCCTCACTAGTACTCTTTAATAGTAAGGGTCAGGTAAGAACCCAGAGTATGGGTCCAGGGTTGGGAGAGGAACTTCTCTACAGCACCATAAAACATTTCGATGTATGAATATACTACCTATATACACGTGCTGAATAAATTACTACATTCTGGAAGAGCCAGTATTTCTCCAACATGCAGTAACATCATATATAGCGTCTATTTATTTGGAAAATACCTCTTTCTCTCTTGACCACAGAAACTTATGCCATGTTTCTCCAAACACCACAAAAAGATCATGCATCTGATTTTAAGTAATATAACTCTTGAGTTCTTGAAAGAAACCCAGAGGCGTGGAATGACTTGCCTGGTTTATGACAGTTAAAGGAAGGCTGGACTGTTGTTTAGTTTTTCAGTTGATCTTAACTTGAAGTTAGAAAGAAAACACATCATTCAAACTCATGTGTATAAACGAATGTCTTTCTGTTGCTGGCCCCTCTGTTCCTCATCCATTGGATGGAGGACCTCATAACCTCTCCTTTCTCTCCAAGAAACTCAGAGAACACCATTTTGTTTCCAACACTGCTCCTGGGCTGGCAGCCCCTGTGTTTTGTCTCTGTAACCATGTGTCCATGTGTTCAGAAAATTTTCTTGAAGAACCAGAGTGAATTCAGTGACTCCAGGAAGAAATGGAAACTTAGCAGGTATCCACGTTAATTCACTATCCAAACCTAGATCCTCTTTAGATGGAAAAGGATGGTTGATAAGAATTTTGCTGTGAGAACAGGCCTAAGCTTGTCAAGGAAGAGGGAATGGAGGGTTTTGTGGCCCAAGTGTCCTTGTCAGAGCAGGGAAACACTGAAATTTTTTAGGAAAGTACAATAAGTGGGATGGGTGTGTTGAAAGCCCAGGACATAGTCTATACCTGTATAGAAAGGTGTTTAAGAGGCATGGATAAGTAGGGTTTAACAGATGAAGGTGGCCATTCCATGGCAGTAGAGGGGGCTGACAGATATGTATAGAAGGCCTAGATAGGAGAGGCCTGCTGAGGATAAAAACCAGCTCAACTGGAGTTCCTTTGGATGGAGTTAGAGGACTAAAGAGTACAGAGAATAAGGATGGATCCTTTCAATTTATCTACAAAGGCTGGATCCTAATGTGATTCCCTAGGAACTGGCACAGGTGAGAACTTCACAGATCTTATACAAGTGGCATAGTCTATGAAGCGTTCATCTGACACCGTGTTTCATACACTCTCCTGTGGTCTCCTGCTCCCATAATCCCTATCATGCTTATTATTTTATTTTTCTTTACCACATAAACCATACACCACACTTAAGTGTGCTCTCTTTCTCTCTCTCTCTCTCTCTCTCTCTCTCTCTCTCTCTCTCTCTCTCTCTCTCACACACACACACACACACTACAATTAATTGTTATCTAAAAATACCATTGTGACTATGTCAGAAACTGCATGTGTTTCTGTAGTGCTATACTACGTAAAGACAAGTTCATGGGATATTTACAGATTGAGAATTGGCTAAGGCGAGGGAGGAGCTTATACATCTAACTGCCTGTGGTGGTTGCCCACTACGACCAACTACTACTGGTGCCCCATGCTATATGAGTAAGAACAGCTACTACACTCATGGACAACACAGAGATTCAATCTGTTATTTTATTTACAGTTTAAACTTGCTGGTCTCCCTTCCTCTGTGCTAACCTAGGAGCCTCAGCATAGCTAAACTGGCCGTGAAGCCACTTGAAGTTTACCCACAACGGCCAAGGAAGAAGGTGCTATGCTTCAGAACAAGCAACCTCTGCTTTCCACCCCGTTTTCCTCCAACCTCCCAGCCCCTGGCTTTAAAAAACCAAAAGAAATCCTCTCCATTCTCCCTGTCAGAGGCAGCACAGCCTTGTCTGGACCAAACTCTTCCAATTGAGATCAATATTGCTGCGTTCTCCGCCCCCAAATCACTCGAGAACGTGGCCTAGCTGCAGCACTATTTGCAAACTCTCTTGCAAGGGCGCAAACCCTTTTCAGATGCTTTCCATATTATGTCTTTCCCTTAAATGACAAATGGGTGATTCGAAAAGGCACAGTCCATTTCCAAAAGGTGTTTTACAAAGAAGGAGGGAGGTCCATTGGCCTGTGAGAGTCTGAATTATAAAAATAATCATTGCTTCAAACTCCCTGGTAAAAACACTGCGCATTAAGGATTTCGCCACCAAAGGAGTGATTCCCAAAGACTCAGCATCTTAAGTGCCTTCCGAGGAACTGGGACGGGATTCACTTTGTTCCTCTTCCTATCACATAGCTTGATCTCCCCAAAGACTTCATTGGCAGCTTCATCCTGCCAAGAGTGCTCAGAGCGGACACTGTCCTTGCCTCTCTGTCCTGAGAGTTGTGGTCCCGTGAGAAAGCACGTTCTCTTGCTTGGCTGTGGGAAACACCGCCGAGGAACACTCTTCCCAAATCCCTGCAGATGGAATAACTGGAAGCCACACTCATGAGCTTCCTTGTTTATATTCTGCTCTGTAAAAATATCGGAAACCCAAAACAAGTCAGAAGCACATGGGCACTGAATTATGTCAGCACAACCATTCAATACAGAAGAATCACTGGATTTATTTTAATGGCTGAGAAAGATAGAGGTATGTGCAGTCTATTCTAGCTGCCAATTTATGATCTTTAAAAACATTTTTTAAATTGACTGGTCCTTAAATATATCCTACCTCATCTTGTTCGAGCCAAGTTTTACAGATGCTATCTTAAAAATCAATTCAAAGAGCAGCTATAAACTCAAAAGCTTCTCCCTAGAAGTAGATATGGCAGAATGCAATTTTGTTTAATTTTAATTGACAGAGATGTCAGCCTAAGAGAATATTTTAGAATATTAGTGGGAACAGTAAACTTATGCCTTGACATTTTTATGGTATAATGGTATAATTCCCCGGGAAAAAAGAAACTTCATTGTCAGGATTTACACTAAAGCAATACATATGGTACTTTTTTTTTTTCTTCCACTTAGTAAAGGAATGAGAAATGTATTACTAATTACACAATTGCTTTATCATCTGAAGCTGTAACTAAAATCTTTTCCGGATTTTCTAGCAAAATGGAGGTTCTTCAGAAACAATTAATTCTATTAGAGGGACTGGAGTAAGAAAAATTGACTCCAGCTGAATGAAAAACTGCTCCTCCTCTGCCTTCTTGCCTCCAGGAGCCACAGAAACTACCTATGAGGATTTTCAGGATTAAAAAGACAATGGCACTTACCAGCCTTTCAGGAAGACATGTGGCAAGACAGAAGGTGAATTTCTTATCTTTAAAGAGAAACACAGGCAAGAAGGAAGAGTCGGATCCTGTCAGGCCTTTACACCTTCCTGTAAGGGCAACTGCCTCTGTGTGAGTTTTTATCGGACTCCATACATACGTCAGTCTTAGAAGCTCGCTACATCTTGTGGAGTGTGTTATCCTTGCCTCTTGCCCCTAGTGTGCACTTAAGCTGTACGTTTGATGCCTTGCACAAGTTTTAGCACATGATAGATGCTCAGGAAAATGTACGTTAATGTGAAGTGGCAACAATTTAGTGTAAACTATGGATAGTATTTCTGTTACTTTGGGATAAAACAGAATATTAAAGCTTATTTGGGTTCGTTTTGCTTTATCTAGTTTTATTTCATTTTATTTAAGCTGCCTATAACCAGAGGAAACGTTTGGCTCTCAAGTGTGTCATGTTGGAGCACGAGTCATTCTCTACCAACTCTGTATGATTTTTAAGGCCAAATATAATATTCAATTAAAAAGAATCAATAAAAATACCAGGACCATTGCAAGATACCTTTAATGTGTCACAACAAAAGAACCCAAAAGTGATAAACCTTACCACTTAATATATTCCGTATATTTCAATGAACTTCATAAAACCTCTTTCATTGTTAAAGAGGGTATCGAGAAGAGGATGATGGCATGGTATCAGTGGGGAGGAAGACAGATCTTCAACATCACATAGACTGCACATTCATGAGACACACGTGCAAAATTAGGTATGGCAAGTTGCCCATAATAAATTCATAAGAAATAGGAATTAAAATAATCAACAGTAAATGCCTGACGCTAGCATCATTATAAACTTATAATTTCAAAACAAAGGGGAAAAGGTCAGTGATGAGAAAACGTGAACATTGGATGTGGTTAGGAAGGAGGAGACATCTGAGAGGGTGCGGAGAGCAGAGGGATACTTAGTGTTCGAGCACTGTGTGTCCCTGCAGAACTTAGGGAGGCAAGTAGCCTGTTGGGAGAATGGAAAGGACTTTGGTGGTCACGGAGCATCAGGTTGGCCTATGAGAGATGGGTGATCTGGTTTAAATGATATGCTGACTTCCCCTTTTGGCTGGCTGTGCATGCCACAGTCCCTCATGAAAACTTCAGGACAAAAAGTTAATGGCTTCTTTTCTTCCCATGTAAAACTATCCATCACTGAAGATTTAGCATGTGTCTACCAGTAGAAACATTGAAGTGACATAATACCTAAGAATTCAGAAACCAATGTCTAGTGTGTTTAACTTTCATGCATTTAAAGCAATTTCAGAGTGCCTGGTGAATCTCTCTAGTGAACAAACTGGGTTTCTATCAGTGTCTAACAAACAGTGTCCTGAGTTGTACTGGTTTTGTAAGGAATTAACTGGTACTTGCCCCTAAGGAGTTCTGCAGTCCTGGAAGTTGTAAACATGCTACAAAGGCTATTTTTCTCCCAGAGATTCATGGTGCACATTCACAGATAAAAGGCTCCAAGCACCCAGCAATCGAAAAAACAGTTTGTCTATATTTCACCCCAAACTTCAAAGATTGTGTTTGTCATGGAATCTCTGTGCTGTGTGTGTGTGTGTGTGTGTGTGTGTGTGTCCCAAATAGTACTTCAGATCATCCTAGGATTTGCTTAACTATACATTCTACCACCTCAAATATTTCTCTGCGTGAATATTTCCCTATATTGAATGGAAGGGAAAATGCTTGCCCCTTGCTGGTTGTTCTCAGATGCTGTCAGTTGTAGTTGGCAAACGGCCTTGCTTCTTACCAGGTCTTCAGCTCTGTATAGTCTGGCTTGTTTGTGGGCTTGCTGATATCTATGATAAAAATGAATTTGTTAATGGGTGTTGGGTGTTCAACAGCCGAACAAAGGTTAGAGAGAAGAAGGTGAAGGTTGCCTTAATGGTGCCAAAGTTATAGGAGAAAGAAGTGCACTTTCGCTGAAGTGACACCCTCGCCTAAGTGTTGTGGCTGGCTTAAGGCAAGTGGAGTCTGTTCTAAATCATCCATAGATTTTCACCATTGATTCTTAAAGAGTCAATGTTTACTCATTCCGGTGAAGGAACTCTGATCCAATTTGAGACGAAGGATTGTAGAAAAAAAAACAACACAGAAAATCTCGGTGATTAGTCTGTCACTGTAACTAGATTCAAATACCTGAGTCGTTATACTATATTAAGAAAAGAGTTTTATTTACTATATAGACCTGGAGGCACTAGGGTATAGAGTCAGCATCATCTAGACTCCGCTGAGGACTCCGGTGTCATCCTTGTTGCCAATGACATTGGAATGGCTGTAGCAATGAAAAGAATGAGATGTCCTTGAGAAGGGAAATGAGGGAGCCAGTGCCCCAGGAGCATTGACTCTTATTCTTTTATACTGTTTTATACTCAAGAGACAACCTGGAGCCACAGAAAAATGATCTTAATTACACCAGAGAGCAACATGCCCGTTGTTGGATTCCTTTTCAACATACTAGACCTCTCAAAAGCCTCACCACATATGCTGTCTGGATTTCCTGTCCACCATCAGTAGATACCCAATTGTTCTTTTCATCAGGAGACAAATGGTATGAGTGAGTGAGTCAAGGGCCATGGAGGAGAAACCTAGGGCAGTGCAGCCAACGCTCTGGGAGCTGGGAGCCTGCAAATTTTAGGTCAGTTAAATCAGGACACAAAGCTCCAGCTGCTAAACCACACAGGCCCACACAGAGTTTCCCTGGCTCAATTGCTTTCCAGCTTTCAATCTGTGGAAGAGAGGCTTCCATAAAGTAACCACCTTCTTCTTCTTCTTCTTCTTCTTCTTCTTCTTCTTCTTCTTCTTCTTCTTCTTCTTCTTCTTCTTCTTCTTCTTCTTCTTCTTCTTCTTCTTCTTCTTCTTCTTCTTCTTCTTCTTCTTCTTCTTCTTCTTCTTCTTCTTCTTCTCCAGTTGCTGCCTTTTGACTGTGGCAAAATAGAAAAGGTTTCACTCCAAAACATTGTTCAGGATAAGTAATATGTGAGGGTCTGTGAAATTAATCCTCATTATTTCAAAGGATGCTGGATAGTAAAGAGAATGCATAGTAAAAACACTGTAATGAAATCACTGCTTAACCTTCTGGGATTATCAAAGGTGTCCTCTAAAATAGTTCACCCTTATTCTGTATCATCTGTCTGCTCATGGGCAGCTAAGCTATCTGTACCACAGAAATGCTTTCTGTGGGTGGAAATACTAGGGTATCACTGGAATAAACATTCTTGATATCAGATAGCTGAGGGTATAATGTCATTATTAATATTGTCTTATTTTCACCTCCTGGACTCATTTGGGTTCTGCATTTTTAATGGATTAGTACCACCTTTATTAAAATAAGCATCTCTTTGAAAGTTTGAAAAAAAATGGGACAGTAGCACTGTGTTCTGTTTTGGTTTTTTGTTTGTTTGTTTTTTGTTTTTTTGTTTTTAATTTAAGTTAGATTGATTGTTCTGCCAATGGCAGGATGCCCACACTCTGGCCCTCAGCTTGCCCCTCTGCCCTCTGCTAATAGCAGTCAGCCTTGTTTGGCTGGAGCTTGGCAAACCTCTCCAACATTTTTTGCCGCTCTATATTTCAGCCATGACTTTTGTCATATTTTGAAGAGTCACTTGCACCTGGCCAACCACTATGCATGCCAAGTTCTAGCCCATTGAGATTTAAAATGGATTGAATCGATTGGCCTATGAAATTAAGAATGCATAAAAAAAGAGTGGGCCAGCCACTTGGAAAAAAAAAGTCATGCAGCATATTTCTCATAGAGTTGAAAATAAAATGAAGAGTTTTATGAAAGGTAGCATTTACCTTCTAGTACTTTTAAAATTACACGTAGCACTTTGCAGGGTTATATGCACAGAATAGGAAAGAAAACAGAGTTGATGATATGTGCCACGGCACAAAGTGGAATACATTCTTCTCTTGGCTCCACATGGAAAAGATGTCAATATTTTTTATTATTGATATGAAGGCTTCGGATTAGCTGGGAGCAATAGTGTTTGCTAGGGTACCCAATTATTAGTTACCTTGTAGATAACTCCTTTCCTCTGGAGATTTCTGCTTCCATTGCAATCATCCCTAACATCTGCCAAGTCTTCTTTGATGCTTTCTGCTCAGCCAGGAAAAAGATAAGCCGAGAAAGGCTATGTGTTTTTCAATTCGTCTACAAAACTCTAAGATGGCTGTAGCAGGCCCCTGAAAGAGCTGTGTAATTGAGAGCTGGTTGCCCTCTTCTAAATGAAATGAAGCCCAAAATGTCACATGACTAGAATTTACAGCCAGATCACACCCTACTGGGAGTGGGGGTGGGGTGGGACAGGGAGATGGCTGGTCCGTAAAAATACTGCAATAATGGTTGGGAACATCATGCAAGCGGGAGGACCTGAGTGTGTATCCGCTGCAATCAGAAATCTGAACATGGCAAAGATGTCTGTCACTTTGGCACTGTGAGGGAGAATAGGAGAGCAGATGGAGAAAAGAAACCTCTGAAGAGGATGCTTGCTTGTCTCCCAGTCTCGCTAACTGGTAAGTTCCAGGGTAAGGACTCAATTTGGAAAAAAAAAAAAAAAGTGCAGTATAATTGACACACAGTCAAACATTCACAACAAAGTGTATCTATAACCACCAAATAATAAAATGTAAATTTGAATGACTGAGGAACGATCTGGCTACATGGTCCTGAGTGAGATTCCGGATTCACGAGATGGGTGCCACTGATCCAGAGGAAGCGCTGTGGATGCCAAGGTTTGAGCAGTCTCAGTGGAGCCCATCTTTTCATCCGAATGTAGCAACCACACATAAACATGTCCATGTCATAGAAAACAGGATTCTGAAAGGAAATTGAAAAGACCCTACAACCAGATAAATAATAGGGGTGGGAAAGACATGAGAGAGAGGAGAGAGACAGAGATGGAGGAGAGAAGAGGAGAGGAGAGGAAGAGAGGGGTTAAAGAAGAGAGGGGGAAAGGAGGGAGACAGAGACAGAGACAGAGACAGAGAGAGAGTGCACGACTGCGCGCAGTCCTGAGCGTCCTAGAACTCACTGTCTAAAACAGACAGGCCTCAAACTGCCTCTGTTTCTAAGTCTTAGGATTACAGGTGCAGGCCCCCATACAAATGAGCAAACACCAGTTAAGTCAAGGAAGTAAGATATGAAACACATAATAAAAAGGAGATAGCCAATAGGTGTTGAAGGACTAGCCCCACACTCCTAAAATCCCCAGGTCATAATGGCATCACCTTCAATAAATTGCTTCCATTGATAAATGCTTTGATCTGATTGTATGCCACGTACATATTTAAAATGTTATATGTATCTTTTACTGGGGGCAGGTGCCAATCTGCTTGGTGAAAGTGAAATGGAAGACTTGTTTATTTTATTTTATTTTATTTTCTAAGTAAAATGGATGGAAAGTAAACGTTTGCTTTCCGCTTGTGTAATGACAGCTGCTGCGACGTGTTAAGATGGTGTGAGGTAGCTGACAACGAACTGTGACTGTGAAAATTTAGCTTTGAGTCTTACAGACACTTTGTCCAATTGTATGGAGACTTCTGAACAGGCTGAGGTATTGGGAAGGTACCCTTTGACTTTTTAAAGATTCCTTTGAATTTTCTTAACATTTTCTGATCGATACAATGTAGAATACATTCTGAATGGTATTCCTATTAAAGTAGAAGAAGGATTCTTTTTAGAAACTAGGAAGAAAAAAATAAACCTTTATCCTTAAAGAATAGTGCAAGTACTGTCCCCCGACTCTCTTTCTCAGCACCTGTCCTACCTTCCACAAAAAGTTGATCATCCTGCATCCCATCCTGCTAGCCACGCCGGTGATTCTCTACCACACATGTGCGTGCTCTCTTGCGTTCCTTCACTCTCTTATTCTCTCCCACTTCTAGGTCAACCTAGCCACATCAAACACACTCATTAATTACAATCCTATTTTGTCTTCAGGAAAAAAAAATGAGAAGAGGGGAATAATGAATAAAACTTGTGTAAAATATTACTGCTGTGTATCGTTTCATATTTTATCCCAGTGATGTCTTACAAGTCCAGCTTTTAAATTGTGTTATGTATGTACATGTGACTCAGAGGTGGATTTCATTTCAGACACACACAGATGCGTCTGAGATGAAACCACAGACGTGGTCTTTACAGGTGCTCTGCCAGAGCAGTCCTTGGTCAAGTTATACATGTGAAGTTTTTATTCCTGCATCGAATCATGAGACTATGACGGATTCATTTCTGTGGTGTCTGTGTGGGCTTTGGCTTTGGGATAATGTCCTTTTGCATATGAGTTCATAGGGAACTTATAGATCTTATAAAGGTCATAGAGATAACTCTAGGAAGCCGAGAAAAATATTTGGAATGTCCCCTCCAAAAAGTAAGAATATAAATCCAGGTGGAGAATCAGACTCGGGAGTAGCAGTCATCTGATGAGCTTATCAGTTGGTTTGCTGGTGAAAAACCAGGTTTTCCCAAAAAGTAGATTGAATTAAAAGAACTCTAAAGGGGAATTACACATGTTTTTCTGTTCTTTCCAAGGGATATATATATATATATATATATATATATATATATATATATATATATATATATGGAAATGATTTTCAGTCTATCAGCGTTTTGCCCAGCTTTTCCCTTTCTGTGTCTTTTCAAATGGATTTCCACCTTGAAAACTCAATGTTTTTGTAAATGCTGTGTTTTTCCCATTGCTGCCAAAGAATCAAGATCTGAGGGATGCTTTCTCACAAACAGAGATAAACAGCTGGGGTTGGCAGTGTCACTGGGAGCCTGCAGTGTCACTGCGAATTGTTCCAGTGTTATTTTTACAAGTGATATGTTTATTTTTGTCGTCAGTTTGAGATTTGGTCTATGAGTCCCAGCTGAGTATCCCAAGCACTTCCTCAGTTCCCAAGAAATGGAGAACACCTGGTAAAAGATTCCCTCCAAGGAAAAAGAAAAAAGAAAACCTTAAACTCTCACCCCCAACACACACCAGCAAGATGCCTGGGAACCATGGCTTCAATTCTACTCTGAAAACAAACAAACAATTACCAATCAAATAGACTGTTTCTGTCTGATCCTCCCTCACCTTCAGTCTTTGGTTGAAAACCAGCAGATAAAGAAATAGACATTCCTCAAAAAGTGCCCGCAAGCCATTAAAATCTCCGAAGTAAATAAAAAGTGGTACAGCCGAGCACGAATTGCAGCCGCCGAAATTCCACGGAGAATCCTGATTTTAGCACCGCTGTACCAAATTTGTCATTTAGGGAAGCCCTTGTTCCCTTTATTGAGTTTCACTGTAGCGAACAATTTCTGCCTGCATCCCTCGTGTGTCCTTCTGGTTTATTATCTTTCACTGTGAATTGAGCCTCCACAATCAGTTTCACCAGAAGCCTAATTTCACTCACTGCTTATACATATGAGGAGACACCTCCCCCCCCCTACCCGTCCCTGCCTCCCCTTCTCCCAATGTTCTTATCAAATGAAGAATTGTGGATAAGGGTTAGGTGCAGATAAACATGAGTGTAGCACTTCCAGAAAGGTCGTGACCCCCCCATAAGGTGCTTCTTGTTATGCCTGACCTTCAGATTTTCATCATCAGCCCGCCTGACAACTTAATAATGCAGAGGAGCAGGATTCATTTCGCCCCTCTGAGAAAGCCAGCACGGGACGCCCTTTTCCCTGATTATTTCCCTGCACTCCCGGCTGCCCTTTATAAGCCAACCAGAACTCCATCAATCATGCACCTCTCTTCCCTCGCCTCCTCAGCCCCCAGCTCCAAAGGCTCTAAAGCTGCCCTGTTCCTTTTGTCTGGGGTTGGAGTGTGTATGCAGGGATCACCCCACCAAGGGGGTGGGGGGTGGTGAAAAGCACCTTTAGCAAATAACTTGCTTCCTTCCCTGCTCTTCCATGCTCCCGAAGGCTGCCCTGGGCATGCTTTCCTCTGGCTCTTCTCCTTTCTTTCCCCCCTCTCCTTTTTCTGTCTCTTCCCTGCTAGGAAGACCTTCCTCCCACCCTTCCTTCCCCGTCTCTCCTCTCCCCTCCTTCTCTCCCTTCCTACCTCCCTTCCTCCTGGCCTTCCACACCTTTCCTCTGCATTTTCATAACCGCTTCAGAGAGTCTGCTTCCTCTCTCCGTATCACGGCATGTAGCTCTCTTGAGCTCTGAGGGCTGAGAAGTGCCTGAGCATAAATAACCTGGATGATGTACATTAGACTTGTTCTAGTTTGCAGTGCTGTTTCCTCCTGACTGTGGATGTAACGCTATTGGAAAGGAGAGAAATGTATTTCATGCCTTCTTTACCTGGAGGTTTTTTTTTTTTGGGGGGGGG
>NC_034590.1:42888591-42911763 GCF_900095145.1 Mus pahari | reverse complement strand
GAGAGAGAGAGAGAGAGAGAGAGAGAGAGAGAGAGAGAGAGAGAGAGAGAGAGAGAGAGAAGTGCACATGCTAGTAGAAGGCGACTTTAAAAATTGGAACCAATGAACTAGTAGGTCTAAAAACTTGTTCAGTAAAATATGCCTCACCACTTACGCTGTCTTGTAGTAGCTGGGAGGACATAGTCTGAGTCTGACAGAGGAGTCGAGTGTGCAGTGAGGGACCATGGTCTGTGGCAGCTGCATTGCCCTCTGAAGAGGGACAGCAGCTCCCCTAGGT
Source organism: Mus pahari (assembly GCF_900095145.1). Lineage (NCBI taxonomy): Eukaryota > Metazoa > Chordata > Mammalia > Rodentia > Muridae > Mus > Mus pahari. The sequence continues at coordinate 42,911,486 of NC_034590.1, read as the reverse complement.
CTGTAGCTCAGCTGGATGAGGGCATGCCAGCCCAACTAGCGAGTGGATGCTCATCCCAGCCTGCTGGGCAAGCAAAAGGGAGTGCCCTGCTCAGCTGCGTTCGTGGTAAGGGGCCAGCCTCGCTCCTAGAACACTGGACTGAAAAATAATTTAAGATGGAAAAAGGGAAATGATATGCCATGGAAAATACCACGGAATCTCTTGGGGGGTGGGGGTGGGGGGTCAGACACCTACTAAAAACTAATAAAAGAAATCCTGAATCATCTTTGACAATACTCAGAGCTAAGAAGTAAATATGGAAAAACGCACCTCACATCGCAGCTCTGACTCGAAGGTCTGTATGTATTCTTAATACCCCAGCCAAGTTCAAAACCTTATGTAAAAACACGGGATAAGTGACTCCTATTTTCTCCCCTTTCCTGAGTAGCAGGCAGCTACCAGTAAAGGTTCTCTCAACCCAAGGACACACATTTTTGGGCTTGATAAGTCTCCAAGATGCCCACAGCCTGCTAATAACTACAAAAATGAACGAAATGTAGAGTGACTAAGATGAAGGCTTCTCCTGTGGTATCATACTTTAAACACAAATTTCCAGAAATAAATTAGTTCTGTATGACACACCTTAAAATTTTTAGTGTGTGTGTAACTCTGGATGTTTTGTACTGCTTATTCATATTTTCAATTTTTGAGATTTATTTTCAGTTATCTGTGTGGCTCCCTGTGTATATGGGGACATAGAAATGTAGCTCCACAGAGTCCAAGGGAGGTTGTCAGGTCCCTTGGACCCTTGGGGCTGTTATGTGAGTCAGATCTTGTGAAGGCCAGGCACCAAAGTTTGGTCTCCTGGAAGAGTAACAAGCACTCTTAATTCTTGACTGCTGAACTATTTCTCCAGACCCAGAATGTAATGTAATGTAATGTTTTGTTAGAGAGAGAGAGAGAGAGAGAGAGAGAGAGAGAGAGAGAGAGAGAGAGAGAGAGAGAACTGTAAGCTAGAGAGATAGCTTACTTGTTAAGAGCTCTAGTTGCTCTTTTAGAGAACCTGGGTCTGATTCACAGCACCCACGTGTTAGCTTACAGCCATCTCTGACATCTCCGGGCTCTGGTGGTCTTTTCTTGCCTCCTTGGGTACCAACCATGTACATAACACACAGACATGCATATGGGCAAACATCCATGCACATACAAATAAAATTAAAAGACTACTTCAAAACAAAAAAAGTAAAGAAATCCCTGTTACTATGACAGAGATCATTCCAGAAAACCAGAGATGAAACCCAACATACCACCAGCAAAACACATTTATTTGAGGACCTCGAAGACATGGAATTGTTACAGGAATGGATCTGTGTTTGAAGAACACCTGCTGAAGTTCTCAGATTGTTTTGTCCTGGAATAAAGATTACATATGGTGGACATGTGCTCAGAAATAGAGACAGTGTATTAAGAAGGGGAGAGGACCTCTAAGATGGGAGTTGGAAAGGAATTCTTAAGTCCCCAGGTCACAAAACTCCTGACTTATAGGCCCGTAACCGAGCACTGTGTTTGTAGATCCTGATTCTTTCTCGGAATGCTCCATTCATTACATGTAGTCCAGATGGGGAAAGATTTCCAGCCCTTATTGTCAACTGGCTTCTTTCATGTGTCACTCTTGGTACTGTGGTCTCAAGTCCTATTCTGTCACAGTATAAACATCAATGTTCTGTTTTCGGAGGCTGCAGGAAAAGTTCCTATCCCAAGAGAGACAGTCCAGATGGGAAAAAGTCACAGAGGCAACTGTAATAGAGGTCAAGGAATCTTTACTTGAGTTTGATGCCTGCCAGGAATCCAGGTGAAGGTACCTATGGATATACAGATGTAGGTATGCTTTCAAAGGAGAGACCAAACCTAAACATAGTAACTTAAGCTAAGGATGAATAGCAGTATGGAATAAGAAGGGAGATTGCAGGTTTGTTTTTCCACCTCAACTCACCAGAAAATTCTCCCTGGTTTACAAGAAGGTGCTATGCAGACTTCTGGGAAGGAAAAAATAACAATGGTCTCATGCATTGCTGAACTCAGTATGCTACAAGATCATCCTGTTTGACAATATGTAGCCAGAGGGATAATAAGGACATGATAAATGTAGGGGTGATCCATTGCCTTCTGGTTGGTTATGGGGCTTGTTCTACAGGAAGGTGCCATACCTGCTCAAAAGCCCTGGACATGCTACACTCTACATATTTATGTTTTTACCTGTAATTCTGTGCTACCCTCAACACTGTTCTGAAAAGCTTCATTTTTAAAGAATAGACTAAACTGCTCAAAATGCTGAGTATACATAATTCTGTGGGTGGGCTGTTTTCATCCATCTCTATCCATTCGAGGCTTGGGAACTTCCTGAAAAAAGGAAGCCGAAGGAATGTAAAGACTGGAAGAGGGGAGGAAAGCAATGAGATATTGACTTCTGGAGACAACATGGCTACTGCAAGCAACAACGCAGAACAGATGTGGTTACTTGCCCAAGATCTGCACAAGAACAATCCAATCCAGTAAAAGTTCCAGTAAGGATGGAGGTGAGACTCTTAGATGCCTTACCCCATCATAGGACCTGTTGGTAGTTGATGGCTACTGAGGGATGGATGTGGCCGATGGATGCCCCAATGATGGCCACACACCTTTATGCATGTGGGCAATACTAAATGAACTTGGGGAGTTTTAGTGGTAATAAAAAAAGGGAACATAAATCTGGGATAAAGGTATTATGGGAGTACCAGGCAGAGTTGGAGAGAGGTAATGGTGAATGGATATCATTAATATACATTGTATAAATATATGGAATTTTCAAAGAATAAATAATGTTATTAAAAAAACTAAACCCTTCTTCTTATAAGTTGTTTCAGTAAGGTAGTTTGTCACATCAATGATAGACACATATAATGCACCAAGTAAAGGTTTTCAGTCTTTTACAAATGAGACTAAATGGATGAGTAGAGAGAAAGTGAGACCAAAGGCATTAGAAATACTTCTCACTATCTGGGGGAATTTTAAAATGTATTGCGGGAAAGGATCCTGTATTCCTGTTTTGTTTTCCTTCTTGTTTTATATTTGGTTTTTGAGCTGGACACATAGGTAAGCCATTAAAGATTAGGCTCACAACCAGTACATCAGGAACCTGGGCGAGTAGCCTGGGCACTGTCTATGACAGCAAGAGGATGCTCCTGACTGGCTGACGACTCTTGCCACCGACCACTGAGATTGGAATTTGCACTGTGCCGTGATGGGAAGAAGAGAAAACCATAAGATTTAGAGTGGTGAATGTAGAATTTATTTCTAAAGCATGTTTACATGAAACGGTTTGGCAGCCAACGATATAGGTAGACTAGTAATAGAGAACTTCCTTCCCTTTCAAGGGCTGTGGACAAAATTGAGCATCAATGGTAGACATTTACTGTGTCTCTCCAGTCCCGATAAAGACAGTGGTTACTTATTAGAGTCTACAGTTAAGTATGTAAGGGCCTAGTGTTTTTGTTTTGTTTTGTTTTTAAAAAGTATATTATTTGAATAAAAGTGAAAAATGGAAAAAAATGAAAGTCATACCTGTTATCTTTATTTGACATTTTATGCTGACTTCTAGTTTTCCTGAATGCATACATAAATAATAAATCTGAGGCTGAAGAGACAGCTTGATGTTAGAGAGTATTTCATGCTCTTCCAAAGGTCCCAGGAGTTCCCAGCAGACACACTTGGAACTGCCTGTAACTTTAGCTTCTAGGGCTCAGACAGAATCTTCTGGTCTCAGCAGACACTTAAATATACACATAAATAATAATAAATACTAAAAACTACAGCATTTCTACATTTATAGTTTGCATCAATATATCCTTAAATTTGTATTTTCTTCATGCTCTGTGCTAACTAATAAATGTTTTGGAAAAGCATCTCTAGTTGGCCCTCTATTGAGCCATTCTATAGACGGTAATTTAATTATTCTCCTATTTAGGGTAATTTAGATTTTTCAGGACATAATTTATTGTTTAGATTTCCAGAAAGTGCTGAATATCCCCGCTATATTGAAGAATTTCAGAGGACTGGAGAGCTGGCTCCATGGTTAAGAATGCTCACTGTTCTTTCTGAGGACTTAAGTTTGGTTAACCAGTCCCATAGCAGGCAGTTCAGAACCACCAAAACCATAGCCCCAGAGGATCTGACAGTCGCTTCTGGCTTTGTGAGCACCTACACACAGGAGCACATGCTCACACATAGAATAAATTAAAATGTAAGGCTAGGAAAGAGATTTTTCCATTCCTGTGTTCTGAGTTTTCACACAATTAAACCTGAACTCACTCTCTCTGGATCCCTTACAAAAGAAGTGGAGTCATGCAATCCAGGCTATGCCCACTGGAATCCCCAGGACTCTTCCCATAGGATGAAAGCAGTTTGAAAGATAAGAGCTGTCTGGCAGCTTGATGGACTGCCTGGTGAAGGCAACTCTGCTGAGTCACAGGCTCCTCCTGTCTGGGATCAATCCATCCTGTGTGAACCCTGGGCTCTGTGACAAACAGAAGTATGAGGTTCTCATAGGAACAGTCCCAGGGAACTGTCTTGAAGCATGTTTAACCCTGATTTCAGCAACCCTACCCCAATTCCCCTTCCCCAAACAAGTAAACTGCTTGGCATAAAAAATCCATTTTTGGTTTAAGCCAGTTCCGTGGTTTCTGATTATTATTATTATTATTATTATTATTATTATTATTATTATTACTATTAATTTTTTTTATTTTTTTGTCTGCTTAATCTTAAAACCCACAGATTCAAAGTTGGTCCTAGTATTTTGTACCAGGATGAGTTAGGTTTTTGTAGAGGATTTTTAATCCAGCAACCTGGCTTTGCTCTGGCAACAGATCACATCCAAAGACCTCCTAGATATTGACAAGGCTAGGATGACTCGATGATAGGCTTCAAGTTGGCAGTTCAGGAGACTAGGCCTAAATCTCTGTTTCCAAGAACTGGGCAGGTCCAGGCCTCAGAAGCTGCCCTGCCACTTGGCCTGAGGCAAGAACAATGAATGGGTCAGCAGCAGATTTCAGACTTCCTCAGCAACAGTTTCCAGACTTCCCCAGCAAACGTTTCAAACCCACCAGACCCCAGCAAGGATTCTATAATGTTCCTAGAGATAGAATCAAGATTAAGATAGAGGTCACCTACCCTTCTCCCTGGAATTCCCCTAATATGTTTTAAATTGGGCCTATGAGCTCACTTCAGGGTCTCTCCATCCATGTAGATGGTAGACCCCAGCATGCTGGACATCTGCAGAATAACACATTCATTGTATTTACATACTATTTGAGTAAAGGGTATCATTCTTGGGAGAATCGTGGACCCTTACAGTATATAAGACCCTGCCAGAATGCAGATTTGCTCTGGATTACAGTATGATCTGGCTGGAATAAGACATTCCCTTAGTACTTACCTTTAGTCCTTAACAATGAAGGTAAGGTTAGTTTGTAGAAGGAAGCAGCCATGTTTGAAAGTGACTTCTAATTGAGATGCAGACAAAGTAACAAATCAGAGAAAGATTTGAAATAAAGAGTTAGAGATAGGAATGCCCAACTCACAAGAATAGCAGAGGAAGAGAAGGGAGAGAGAGAGAGAGAGAGAGAGAGAGAGAGAGAGAGAGAGAGAGAGAGAGANGAGAGAGAGAGAGAGAGAGAGAGAGAGACAGAGACAGAGACAGAGAGACAGAGAGAGAGACAGAGAGAGAGACAGAGAGAGAGACAGAGAGAGGTATATGTGTACATATGGCATTGGCATTTTATTCATTTACATTTCAAATGATATTCCCCTTCCCAGTTACCCCTCCATAAACCACCATCTCATCACCCCTCTCCCCTCTCCCCTTTGCCTCTATGAGGGTGCTCCTCCACCTACTCACCCACTCCCACCTCACTGTTCTAGCTTCCCCCTACTACCCTGGGTCATCAAGCCTCCACAGGACCAAGGGCCTTCCCTCCCACTGATGCCAGATAAGGGCATTAACTGCTACATATGTATCTGAGAATGAATCTATCCATATGTAATCTTTGGTTGGTGGTTTAGTCCCTGGGAGCTCTGGGTGGTCTAGTTAGTAGCAATCGCCTTCAGCTCCTTCAGTCCTTCTCCTAGCTCTTCCACTGGGGTCCCCGGGCTCTGGGCTCCAAGTGATGGCTGGCTGTGAGAATCTGCATCTGAGTTGGTCAGGTGCTGGTAGAACCTCCCAGGGAACAGCCATACGAGGCTCCTCTCAGGAAACACTTCTTGGCATCAGCAATTAGTGTTGGAGTTTGGTGTCTGCAGATGGGATGAAGTCCTAGGTAGGGCGGTCTCTGGATAACCTTTCCTTCAGCCTCTGTTCCATTTTTGTTGTTGTTGTTGTTCCTGTCTTTCCTTTGGAACATTTCTGGGTTAAAAATTTTGAGATGGGTGGGTGGCCTCATCCCTCAACTGGGGGCCATGCCTATCTAGTAGAGGTGGTTTCTACAGGTTCTCTTTCCCTTATGATGAATATTCTGGCTAAAGTCATCCCTGTTGGGTCCTGGGAGACATCTCTCACTGCTACATATTTGTATTCAGTACTGGGACTGTTTTATAGAGACAGGTTGGAAAGAGAACAAGCTAGACAATTGTGAAGACAGAATGAGCCAGAGAATGAGAAAGAACAAGAAGATTAGAACACATTGCCAAAGTTAGTATGCCTAAGCAGAGCAATTCAGTCAGAAGCTAAGAGAAGCCAGATTGAACTAGTCAGCTTGGAAGATTAGATTGTACAAAGGCTATAAACTTCCCGCCTAGACCTAGGGATAGTTAGAACAGAGAAAGAAATGCTCTGGGCTCTCACAAGCAGTGTATTTGTATAGTTTGGTAATTGTGCTCATCTTACCACTTTATCTGATGAAATAAATGCTACATTTACATGTTTTGATACCAAAGTTCTTTCACTTTTAAATTCCTTATGGAACACTGAATCCAATGATGTGGTCACATTGTAGAATCTTGAATAATGTAGAATTTATGATTACCAACTCCATATCATAATGAAAATATATAAAGGTGATTTTTTAAAAAATTTATACAAAGGTGATTTTTTTAAAAAATAAAAGTGTATGCATGTATATATGTTGAATGGCTGTGTGTCTGTGTGCAGCTATCTTCACCCATGTTTAAGCAAGTGGTCCATTTTATATCTTTTTCTCTATCACTCTAGATTTTTGAGACAACCTTGGGTCAGTTTTTGTCTAGCCCTGCTGGCCAGACAGCACCTGGGACCCCAGTGGTCTCAGTGTCTCATCTCTGTAGGACTGGGTTACTTTCATATGACTGTAGGGGACCTGATTGCAAGACCACATGCCTTCACAGCAAGCATTTTAGTTCCTGAACTATCTACCCAGCCCCAGAGAATCATCTTAATGTGTCCTCACTAACATTGGATATTAACAGCAAAAAACCTTTTATTAATAGACATGGCTATCCTTTGTATCTTACTTTGTCTCTTTTATGACTGAAGAGACTAATTTTATATATTTATTTGCTTTATATTTCTTTTGTGATTTATCTGTCACTTAGGCTTATTGTTACTAGGATGAAAGAATTTCCTTATAAGTGCTTAAATGTTTTTTTTCCAAATTAAGATATATGCCTTTGTTGTGCCTATTGTGAAATACTTTATAATTTATTTTTGAAGGTTTAATTCTTGCTACAATGAATTGAATATGTTGAAGTTTGAAATATTCACTATGATCCAATCCACTGACTTTTCTATTGATCTTTGATATGCAAGTATCTACAAAACTTTCCCTATCTAGAATATGTACCTCTATTTTCTGCCGTCTCTTGGCTGACTTCTGCCTACCCAATGGAGAGGCCAGTGCTAAGGATACTGACATCTTGGGGATGATGTTTGGAAACTTGCAGATGGAAGAGCTGCAGGATGCTGGGAAGCTCGGTTGCTGGGGCAGAGTTAGTAGGTGCTGAGAACACCATGTAGGGACATAGGGTCTCTGAATACCACAAAAGGGCATTTATTAGGACCCAGAAATCATTTCATTGCTTTAGATTATTTATGTTATGGACAATTTCAATATTAATACACATCACTGAATTTAATTTCAGGATATATTTTTCCCCAAAGCTGATACGTATGACTTGATTTCCTCAAAGCCTTTAATCTTCTTGAGAATGCCCAAGGATAAAGAGGACCCTAGAATAAAAATAGTCCAAAAGAACCCAATCCATCTTCTCAACTCCCATTCATTCCAACCTACAATGCAGCCCTCAGCATCCTGCTCTAGGTACAGACTGAACTGTGAGAATTGCTGATATGTGTTCATTTCTGAAATTCCTGTAACAAATAATAATTTCCTTTGGCTCAATCTAGTCTTTGGAAAGGTGGTGATTGCTTGCATCAAACCCAAGTCTCCATGAGTCTTAGGTAAGTATTCTACCCTCAGCTGATGATTGGGTTCAGTCTGCATACTTATAGGCACAACAGCTATTGTTTCTCAATGCTGCTGTCTAGACCACTACTCTTGCTGGATGAAATGTCACCTTCATTTATTTCTTATTATTCTTTGATAATTGTCTGGATTATTATTATCTAGACAATTTAAAGAATCCAGGAAAAAAATTAAGCAGTCTCATTTCTACCAGGCTGACTTTATTCTTGGTCTTAGTCATTCACTCACAAAGCACCATTTTGGTATCAGACATTACCTTCTGATAACAGTGTTTGCGATGATGAATTCTTCAGCTTATGAACATCTATGGAGAACCACTTTCATTGTAATTATACCCATGAAATATTACTGTCCCTTTGGAGTCCCCTGTTATTGTTTCCAGGAAAACCATTTATACTTTCCAATTATGTGCACCTAAAAGATATGAAGCTTGAGGGGGTGCATTTTGGTTAAGACTCTCAAACTTGCATCTCCTTTCTGGAACTCACTGAAACAGTGGCAAGACCTTGAAACTTCTCTGGGGTGAGAATTTAGTGTAATAATCCTTAGAGAGTTCTCAACAGTGAGACTTGAGAAAAGAAATATTTGTGGGACAAAGAGTAGAAAACCAGTGAGCCTCATCTTACACCAAGCCATAAGTAGGGAAGTTATACAGAGAGAATTTGGAAAGCGCGAAAAAAAAAAGAACAGGAGTTGATCTTGAACCATAGAAATGTGAGAGCTTTGGGTACAAGACAGGAACCAGGCTTTAAATCCTAAACATGGTGTGAGATGTGGCTCACATGCAGAGCCCAGATCAGACTTTTAAAAGGGGGACTGTGTGGGTGGCAGAAGAGAAGACTGGGTGCTCACAGAGGAGTTAGGGATGCTGGAGGATGAAGAAAGAAGCAACATGTAAGAAGAAAACAAAAACATCAAGGATTTCACAGCCTGATGGAAACTGTGCATATAAAAAGGCACAGCAACTACAAAGAAAAAAAACAAACAAACAAACCAACAACAAAACCAAAAAACAAGCAAGCAAGCAAACACACAAACAACAGCAACAACAACCTTACACCAAAATAGGGAAATGGCAGGATAGACACCCCGCAGTGTACCCTGCGTTGGCACTTTCCTTCTCTGGTCAAATAATTCCCTGTCACAACCTAGTTCTTGAATCTGTCTAATGAGTGTGTTTCAAATTCCATTGTCTACAAGCTCATTAGACAGCAGAGAACTTGACTGACTTATATGGCATCCATCTGTCGTACATACCTTTCTGCTCGGAATCATGTTTTTTCCTTTGACCTGTACGAGATTCAGAGCCTCTAACTTTGTCCTTTGCTGGGGTTGGAGGTATTCAGAGGGATGGGAGGATCTATCTGTGGTTACTTTGAAAAGAGACTCTCTGCCCTGTGCAGGAAGTCTACTGGTGCCTTCAAAAGAGACTTAAGGGGATTATAGAGGACAAGATTAAAATGGGAAGAAAGTGGTAGATTCGGCTTTGCCTAGTTAAAATTTTTACGTAAGTTATATTTGATGAAAATTGGGAATGTGTGGATAAGAGCCAGAAGAAAGTATCCTCCTTTGATTTGATTTTTTTCAAATTTTTACCAGAAAGAATTTGAAGTAAGGTAGGATATTTGGGGACTCAACTAGTGTTTCATGGCCTGACCAGAAAGGTAGCGTTTAGCACCTTCTTTAACTCATGGATGCAATAAAAGAGAGAAGTTATCACTCTAGCAGAGCTTAGGGACTCTTGATACAATGTTCCCATTAATTATTAAAAAACATACATTTTGAGGAAACATGTGTACTTCCATCTCAGCTTCTGGGATGGCTTTCTTAGTACAGAGCCCTCTTGCAGTTTGTCTATAGCACTGGTTCTCAACCTGCTGGTCTGGACATGTGAACTCCTTAGCCCTTGGAGCTCTATCATAAGCTTCCTTCTTTGGGAGATTTTGTTTCTGGTAGGATAAGAATATTTCTAAAAAAACATAATCAAGAGCTAATCTATATTTTCTTCTCTTTCTTTCTGTGCTTTGAGTTTGACCAATCTGAAAATGTTCCTGCCTTAGAAGAGTCATTTCTCTCTCTCTCTCTCTCTCTCTCTCTCTCTCTCTCTCTCTCTCTCTCTCTCTTGTTTATAAGCAAAACTTCCCACCTTCCTAATTTGAAAGTTAGGGCTCTCCTAGCATGAATTATGCGGACACAAATGAAAGAGCAGTGAGATGGGACCAGGCTAAACAGCTCTTGCCTGGAAAAAGTATCCCCGGAAAGGAGGAGGATTCTCTCCCCAAACACTGAGTTCGAAGCCCTTTCTAGGGTGTGCAGTGGGGCCCCGACTTCAATAATTCTAGTCTCTTGCTTGGTGGAGGCTCTACTTGGCTGGGAATCAATGGAGAAGCCTGACTAGATTAGGATGCAAAATATTTAACTTGCATATATTACAGAGAAGAGTTTGTTCATATTCTGAAATGTAGAGACGAGCCATTGATACTCATTTCTAAATAAATCTGATTCTCCTTATTGGGAAGAGCAGGTTATTTTGGTAACTCAAGCGGGATGACCTAATTAAAACTCGCTATAAAAATTCAGTATGCCTTGTGGTACTTTACCTGTCTAAAGTAAACACAGACAAGCACAATTTATTTTACTGGAGCATCCCTCATGCAAAATTACTAGTAAGCCTATCACAACCAATTACAGACCACTGTATATGCAAATTATTACTTCTTCAATTATTTATAGAGAGCCATCAGTGTACACAGCCCTTTATAGAGCATCAAACAGGGAAGACAAGAGCTCTGAATGAGGAGTTCTGAATAAGAGAGTATTCACGGTTAGGTGATAGACAAATGAAATGAATTTTTTTCCTGCAGATAGCTGAAGAAGGAAATGAAAGAGCTTCCAATTTATTTTAGGAGGAAAGTGAACAGAAGTCACTCACCTGATGATCATAGGGCCCTGAGAAATTGGAGGCAAATAACACAGCCCCTTTCCCCAGCCTCCTTTTCCCATTTCAATACCATAATATTATTTTTCTATAATTTATATATCCCAGGCACTGTCTTAGTTTCAGTTCTAAACAGAGATTTAAGTTTCAGAAGCCAAGAATCAATAAATGGAAATACAGTACTTGTTACATACCTAACAGTAAAAAATAAATATACAAAATATCCAAGTGCACTCAAAATTAATAAGAAAATCCCATTTTACCTGCCCCTAACTCATATGCAAATTACATGAAAAAAAACTATAAAAGGCCCACAAATGTCCAAACACATATTAAAAGGATGACTGACATTACCAAGAGCCAGGGATATGTCAACTTAAGTAGAGTATTCTTTAACAAAAAAAGATTATGATTTGGAAGTATGTTAGCAATGAGAAAGGATGATAAAAATACAAACATTTGATTCAAATACCTGTTGTATGGCTGTTTGGGGAGAAAACTAGATTTTTAAACGAATATTTTTAGGTGTGACTTACCTCATTCAGGATGATATTTTCTAGTTCCATTTGCCTGAAAAACTCATGATGTCCTCCTTCTTAATAGCTGAATTGTATTCCATTATGTAAATGAACCATGTTTTCTGTATCCATTCTTCATTTGTGGGACATCTGGAGTGTTTCCAGCTTCTGGCTATTACATATAAGGCTCCTATGTACATAGTGGAGCATGTATCTTTGTGATATGGTAGAACACATTTTAGGTATACGCCCAAGAGTGGGTCTTCAGGTAAATCTATTTCCAATTTTCTGAGGAACAACCAGATTGATTTCCAGAGTGGTTGTACCAGTTTGTATTCCCACCAGCAATGGAGGAGTGTTGCTCTTTCTCCACATCCTCTCCAACATGAGCTGATACCTGAATTTTTGATCTTAGTCATTCTGATTGGAGTAAGGTGGAATCTCAGGGAATCGATGGACATTGTATAGACAACCTTAAGATTAAAGATCAAAAGCTAATGGCACCTCTTCAATTTCAGGGATTCTGAGATATTGAAGTTCACATACACTGGCCATCATCTGATATCCAAGAACTTTGGAATGGGACCAAAAAAACTGTTGATAGATCTGTTGCAAACTGACTTGGCATACCTAGATCATCCCTCAAACTGAAGAAAACCAGCACATTGTCACTTTGGCAGCAAACACCTTATGCTTGACTCTCCAGTCATTACTAGTGGTGGTGGTGGGGAGGGTTACAGGGGCAGAGAAATATTCAGATCTGACCCTCGGGGAGACACCATTGAAGAAACAGCACTGAGAAATGCTCTTTGCTCCTAAACTCCACTTACACTTGCAGATGTGTTCTCCTCTTACATCAGGTTTGTATTTCAGTAACTCTGAAAAACTTGATTTTAAAAAATGAAAATTGTGGTGGAAGAGAGAGGACATTCAGCTGAGGCTAATCATCAGGAGCTTAAGTGTGTCAAGATACACCTTGGACTTCAAGAGAATAGAAAGAAGTTGTAAGCAATACAATCATGGTATGTTGTGTGTGTGGGGGGGGGTGATTAGTGATACTGGATAGCCAACCTTCAGTGAATAACAAAATACTATTAATTATTGATAAAATACCTAACAATCACCATTGACTTTAGATAATTTTAAAGATTAAGTAGTGAGGTTAGCTACTTCACCCAAAAATTGTTTACTTTGAAATTTTTAATAAAATTCATAAGAATTTAGATGTGTGGTTTGAGAACATTGTTTAAATAATAGGCTTTTTGAATTAGTATAGTAATAGAATAATCAAATAGGTGGGTGTGGTGGCGCATGCCTTTAATACCAGGACTCGGGAGGCAGAGGCAGGCAGATTTCTGAGTTCCAGGCTAGCCTGGTCTACAAAGTGAGTTCCAGGACAGCCAGGGCTACACAGAGAAACCCTGTCTCAAAAAAACAAAACAAAAGAAGAAGAAGAAGAAGAAGAAGAAGAAGAAGAAGAAGAAGAAGAAGAAGAAGAAGAAGAAGAAGAAGAAGGAGATAAAAATTGCTTGGGAAAATATTCTTTTCTAGTTTTCAAATCAAATGACAGTAAATTAGATCAATAGAAATATAATAATTAAGAGTGCTCATGAAGAATTTTGAAAATTATAACATGAACTTATAAAAAATTATAATAGCATATTTGGAACTATTTTGATTGGTTATTTTGTTTAGTTATAAGGTAGTATATTTTTTCATTGAAGGAACTAAGTTCTATATTGAGACACAAGATCTTTTTGCTCCCCATCTCCAGTCTTGTCCCTTTGGTAATCAGTATTAACAGTGTGAAATGTACTTACTAATCTTGTCTTGATAAACAATAGAAGTGTTTTAAATATTCTAATATCAATCTTTGAATTTCTTGAACATGTTATCCAACTATGTACCTTTAATGAAGAAATAAATGGATGAATTAATAAATACTTACAACTTAGCAATGATGAAATGTCTTGGGACAAGATTTTGAGTCTTGTCCATTTTGACACAATAATGAATGAAAAATGGGGTAGTCCGAACATAATCAGCTCACTTTTCGTGAATTGTTAAGTCCTTGTTGAAAGATGAATGGACAACAGTCCTAAAGTGATTTCTTATGGTGGGAAATGAATGAAAAAAACTAAACAATGAAATGAACAAGGGAGCTTATGGAGAGGAAGTAATACAACCAAAAGAGTGAAGGCAAGGATAGATTGGAGAGAAGAAGCAAAAGAGTAGAGAGAAGAAGACCTTGTCCATCTATGCTTATTGATGCATTAATCACCAGAGCTGGGCTCCAGACCTAACTTTGGGGATCAAACAGGAGAGACATGGATAAAGAAACTGTGGCTTATATACAGTAGGACAAAATTCTGTTGTCTACAGAAGTGGATACAACTGGAGATAAGCATATTAAATGACTAAAGTCATTGTCATAAAGACACATCACATGATCTCTCAGTTGTGAGCCATATACATATACAGTCATGTGACCTAAAAGGGAGAGTAAAATTCTCTAGAGGATCAAAAGAGAATAGTGGGTACATACCATGCATGTCCTTTTGGGTCTGACTTTCCTCACTCAGGATGATATTTTCTAGTTCCATCCATTTACTTGCAAAATTCAGGATGGCCTCATTCTTTTTTTTTTTTTTTTTTTTGGCCTCATTCTTAATAGCTAAGTAGTATTCCATTGTGTAAATGAGCCACATTTTCTGTATCCATTCTTCTGTCATGGGACATATGGGTTGTTTTCAGCTTCTGGCTATCACAAATAAGGCGACTATGAACATAGTGGAACATGTGTCCCTGTGGCATGGTGGGCATCTTTTGGGAATATTCCCAAGAGTGGTATAGCTGTGTCTTTCCAATTTTCTGAGGAACCTCCAGATTGATTTCCAGCTTGTTGTACCAGTTTGCAATCCCACCAACAATGGAGTTCTGTTCCTCTTTCTCAATATCCTCTCCTACATATATGTTCACCTGAGGATTTGATCTTAGCCATTATGATTGGTGTAAGATGGAATCACAGGGTCAATAAGTGGATATTAGTCAAAAAAAAAAGAAAAGAAAAGAAAAAAGAAAAAAGAAAAGAAAAAAATCTGTACAGCATACCCAAGATACATTCCAAAGAACTCAAAAGGTTCAACAAGCTGAAGTGCACAAGTGAGGATGCCAGTCCTGCTTGGAAAAGAGAAGAAAGCAATTACAAGTGAGGATGGAGGGAGAGACCTGGGAGGGAAAGTGGACAGTGTAGGGGGAACTGGGGGGAGGGGGGAGAGGGAAACTTAATCTGGTATTGTGTGAGGGAAAAAGACTGAAGCCCTGAGAGACAGCAGAAAGATGGTAAACAGGCAACCTCAGGAAATAGGAGGGTGGGAGGATAACCCTCCCCGGAATGCACCAGAGACCTGGGAGGTGAGAGACTCTCAGGACGCAAAGGGCGGGACCTTAGATGAAATGCCTGGAAGTATGGAGAGGGAACTTATAGAGCCCACCTCCAGCAGGAAGACAGTGAGAGATGGGGTTGCCATCACACAGACACAACTCTGACCCATAATTGTTCCTGTCTGAAAGAATTACAGGGACAGAAATGGAGAGGAGACTGAGAAAAAGAAGTTCCAGTGACAGGCCCAAAGTGGGATCCAGCTCAAGGGGAGGTCCCTAGGCCTGGCACTATTATTGTGGCTATGGAGCAGTCACAAAAAGGGACCTAGCATGACCACACTCCAGAAGACCCAACAAGCAGCTGTTGGAGTCAGATGCAGATATTTACACCCAACCAATGGACAGAAGCAGCTGACCCCTGTTGTTGAACTAGGGAATGCTGAAAGAAGCTGAGGAGAAGGGCAATCCTGTAGGAGGACCAGCAGTCTCAATCTGAACTCCCGAGATCTCTCAAACACTGAACCACCAAACAGGCAGCATGCAACAGCTCATATGAGGCCCCCAACACATATACAGTAGAGGACTTCCAGATTTGTGTTCATTCAGAGATGATACACCTAACCCTCAGGAGATTGGAGGCACCAGGGTGTTTAGAGGTCAGGTGGGGTAGGGCTAAGGTCATCAGCATGGAGATGGTGTGGAGTGGGGAGGAGGTATGGGAGGTAGAGCAGTCAGAGGGTAGATGGGAAGAGGCAGGGAATGGAATATGGAGTGTAAAAAATAAAGCCGGGTGTGGTGGTGCACACCTTTAATCCCAGCACTTGGGAGGCAGAGGCAGGTGGACTTCTGAGTTCAAGGCCAGCCTGGTCTACAACGTGAGTTCCAGGACAGCCAGGGCAATACAGAGAAACCCTGTCTCGAAAAAACAAAAACAAGCAAACAAAAAAAAATTAAAAATAAAATATAATTAAATAAACGAGAGAATAGTGGGAGGGGAGGAGTGGAAACCAGTAGAGGCAGGAGCATATGAGTGATATGCTGAAAGACATTCCATAATCTAGTACCATTTTCAAAAGAGCCCCAAGGAGGAAGTTCCCTAACTAGAGAACACACATACCAGCAGGAAATTGGGATGGAACCCCCCCCCCCATAGCACATCCTAAACTCAGTGATCTCTTAGGAGGAAATTCCCCTCCTTTTCCCTCATCCTCTAGTTAATTGCATACAACTTGCTTCATATTTGTGCATATTATTTCTTTCTCACAAGTGTTAATTTCAGTTTTTATTTTATGTTATATGGGTGATATGCCTGCATGTATGTATGCTTACCAGGTATGTGTGTGTGTGTGTGTGTGTGTGTGTGTGTGTGTGAGAGAGAGAGAGAGAGAGAGAGAGAGAGAGAGAGAGAGAGAGATGCCTACAGAGGCCAGAAAAGGCCACCAGATGCCCTAGAATTGGAGTTACATACTGTTTTGAGCCACAGTGTTCATGCTAGAAATCAAAGCCATGTCCTCTGCAGGAGCAGCAAGTGGTCTTAACATTATGCCATCATTCTAATCCCTCTGAGCGGTTTGAATATTAACTTCTCTGCTTAGTCAGAATCCATGACATATATAGGTATACAATAGATTGAATTAATTCTTCCCGAAATACAGCCTAAAACAGAGCATTACTGATAAAAATGATTTTGATGGCTTTATACATTCTAATATGTAAAAATACCTTCTTGGAGTTTTTAGTAGTCCAGTTTATCTCACTATGCTATTATTAGATTAATGACATTAATCTAATAATGGGCACATTGCCTTATCCAAAACAGAACCCAAATATACCCTACATTATACTGCATGTTGGTGCCATAATTTATAAAATGCAATGACATGTGGCTTGCTATTATGGATTCATTCTCTCAAAATTTTACAGTAATATTCAGTGTGTGTTTTCTTCATTTATTCCTTCAAAAAGTATATTGCACATCTACATTGTGCGAAGAAAGAGTGACAAACAAGAAAATAAACATAGTTTATAATTTCATAAAGCCTAAACTCTAGTTTTAAAAAAAGATAAATAATTATAAAAGTAAGTTATCCTTACTATGCTAGGAGTGAAGACGAGATGACCTCAGACAGTTGAATATATTAAAAGTGAACCAAAGAAAAATTTATTGCAGTACTTTGGAAGAATTTCTATTAGCTATAAAGCCAATAGAGTTGAAATAGAACAAATAACCAGTAGTTAATCTATTCTTTGTCTGGTGCCACAGACACCTAACAAGGCTTACAGCTTTGATCTGACACATTCCATTTCCTGTCTAGTATTTGTTCCATGCAGGAACGTAGCAGCTTCTGCATGATAGAAACCGAGGCTAGAAAATAGACCTCGTAGATGCACTGAGTAATCATGTATTCTCAGGTGAAGCTTTTACATGGTACTATGGTTTCTAAGTCAAATTCCTCATGATTGCAAAACACAACCTCTTCACCACTGAATCTTCCATTAACAAGGGAGTGCAGTGAAACACAATAAAGAAAAATATTGAGACAGGAATTAAGAAAAATATTCAAAAGTAGAGATAGTGCTAACATCAGTATAAATACTAATAGACTCCACTAGTAAAATCACAGGGCTAGAAATGATCTTATTTCTATAACACTTTTATCAGAGTTGAATTATCTGTTTATTTATCAAATTTTAGCTCATTAATTTCTTAAATGTAGACAGTATATAGTCTATACATATGTACATGTACACACACATACACATAAACATACACACACAAGATGTAGTAGCTGACATACCGAGAGTGAAGATATAATAGTTGGCACAGAGATAAAAGGTAATAAATGAAGACTGGAATCACAGTTTTATGGATCAAACATAATGAAGACAAGGAAATAAAAATATACTATCCAGAAGTTAAAACACCAAAGGCATCCATTATATAAATACTACAGACTTAGAAAGTGTAAGGTTTGAAAGTTCAAGTTGGAGGACAGACCGGCCTTTCTCACCTGCATGGAGAAGACAGTTAAAAGCATATGCTATACATATTTTAACTAAGGTATTATTGAAATCTGTAAGAACCAGGGATTTTCATTACTGGAAATGAATAAAAAATAAGATATTACTGCCGCAAGAGCAATTTGGATTAATTTTACTGAAGGAAAGGAAAAGAATTAAGAATTGCGTTACTAGTCAAATGCCATCCCGTGTTTAAGAGATATAAAGTGGATGGATTCAAACTTGATGAAGAGGTGAATGCCTACATGAATACAGAAATAATATGAAAGATAAGATATTTATTCAAGTTTTAATCCCTGACGGTTTATAATTATAACATCAATTTCTCAATGGAAAGGTGCTTTAGACTGCATGCTACCCAATAAAAACTCCATACTTAAAGAAAAATATAATCCAGAGATTCAGTGTTAAATTATTATGGTTGTGGAGTTAATTTTCTTAGCTAAGGAACACAAGAAGGATGTAATAACTCTATTTTGGGCCTAAAAACCCAGAATACATTGCAAGACAACTATTAGCTTTTTGTGCCACAATCCCTGGGAGAACCCTGTAAAAGCAAGGAGAGGTTTGTCTTGACTGACATTTTTAAAGGTCTTAGTTCAGTTCATTGTCCCTTGGTCCTGTCACTCTGGGTCTCTGGGGAGGCCATTGGAAACGTGTGACAGGAGCCACTGAATTCATGGTGCCCAGGAAACAAATGTAGAGGAGGGAGTTGGTATCCCACGATCTCTATCAGCATCATGCTTACAGTATCCTAACTACTTTATAGGAAGCTCTACTTGCTAAATGTTCCAAGGTTCCAGGAACACCAAGCCCCTCAAATGTCCAAGGAGCAAGTAATCGACACTGAACTTTTGAAGACTATAGAGAACATAGTTTTAAAATAATATACAAACATAATATATTACACATAAGACTATTATGTATAATTGATTTTAACATATATTTGAAGTTTTTTGAAGACGAATATTTTACTCAAAGTTTCATAGAAACAATCCAATCCAATTTAAATATTCATTATATCTCATTAATCATCTCAATGTTCTTTCATGAGCCTAATCATCTCCTGCAAGTGGAGCTACAAGACAAGTGACAATATTATATGTGAGATGTACATTGCCACCATTATGCACTTTCCCATGAAGCTCAGATATGCTCTTAGCATCTCTCTCTCCACAGGACTTCTAGCAGCCAATTCTATTTGGTGAGAAGCAGTAAGCTGTGTGACTTTCTCGATATGTGCCGCCAAGGACCTTTCCGTCAAGTTGGAGATAGGATGTGCTGCATAAATGTTTTAACAAGGCAGTTTTGGATAATTTTGAAAAATATCCCTGATGATTAGAACAGGATCAAAGAAAATCTGGCTTACCATGAATGCTTTCAGATTGGCTTAGAATTTAAAGGGGGATATAAAAATGAATATAGGGGATGGGTTCACCCTTTACTGATCTTTATGCAAAGTAGTATTTCCTTATAAAAATCCTGATGACACTCCTTAGATCCCCATGGAAACATCCAATTCTGACTTATATTACTTTGACTTAAATAAATATACCTTCCTTCATGCATGGATTCAATGAATTTTCAACTTTAGATATGATTCCCTTCCCTTGTGTTTCCAGCTAGAGCTGACATTTTCCAGTCTATCACCTTTTATCCCCTTGAGAATTTTATTTGTCATTCTCTGTACAAGTGGCAAGAGTGTGGATATTTCCTTTAAAAGAGTTAAGGATTATAGTTACAATAGCTTCACCCAGATATAACAACTCCAAGTCCAGTACACTCTCCAGGATGTGACATTTCATCACTTTCCTTTACCCATGTCATCCATCATGAATTAGCCACAGTTACTTTTATTTAACAAAACCTTAGTGGGTATAAAACACCCATAGAATAATTTCTCTTTAAAGTATTCTTTCTGTTCAAACCATCATGGTCCAAAGAAATTACCTTTTCTTTCAAAAGAAAATTAGCAAAACTTGGTGACATCTATGTATATAAAATGCCACGAGGAGGAAAAAAAAAATTAAGAAGACTTCCTGGAGGCCAAGGTACCCAACTTTTTTTTTTTTTTTTTTTTTTAGAAAACAATATATTCTTTTACTTATTTAGACATTGACATGCACCAAAGGTTTCAGTGAATTTTTGACCATGATATACCACTGATTAAATTTTGCCTTCTAACCAATAGGCACCCATATTTCAACACTCTGGTGTCAAATCCACAGTATATGGTATGTGCTTCTGAGTTGACATGGAGCATACTGAGGAGACTAGAGGATTCTACTAGATAGAGAGCTTGAAGTGACTAACCTGTCATAGTCTTTCCTCAGTTCTTGTCTGTGGACTGAATTATAGCATCACCTGAAAGATGCACAGTATCCATACCTTCATGAGAGACATGCATATTCTCAATTCCAACCTACGACTTGCTGAGGGAGAAAAGACCATGGCCCAAGTCTGGTTGACTATTCTTAACAGATACTCTTAGGAAATTTTGCTCTGTTTAAAGCTTCAAAATAACCTTCCAAATGGATGTCAAGTCATACCAAAAAGTGAGCATGAGTTCTTCCCAAATTTATGAATGACATCTGCCAGGAAAGGACAAGAATAAAGAATGCCCATATATATATATATATATATATATATATATATATATATATATATATGATCTCAGCAATCAGACACTCAATTTTATTCATGAATATAAAATGTGAGGGAATAAAACACTATGTTGGAAACTCATGCCATTTCTGTAGCAACACTGCTAAGAGAATTAAGGAGACTTAAGCTACAACTTTCAAACCTCGGCGCCTTGCTTTTACAGTCACAGGCTTCAATGTATATCATTCTCTTCTAAGACATGTATTTTACACTAAAATTTATCCATGCTAGAGAAATATAAAAATCTATATTTTGCCATTGTATCATTTTAATATTCACCTTAATGACAATATAAAAATTCCACTTTCCTAAGAACACTCATAACATAAATACACTATAATAAGACATTTTAATTTTAGTAGCAGAGAAAAGTGCCCTGCTATCACTCTAGTGCAGTAGATAAGAGCTCCACACTTGGTCTTCAGGGCAGCCTTTTCACTACATTAGCAAAACTAAATATTAACATAAGAAATACGTGATGGAAAATCTTTAGCATTATATGAACAGCTCACTCAACCAGTATATTGATCTTCACACCACCTAAAACTAAATGCATTGGAAGTAATTCTCAATGGTTTTCTTCAATTTTATACATTTTTAGATTTTTTTATTGAAGACAATCTTATTAAACATTTATGCACATATTGAGAATTTAGGTAGGAAGTGAGTAGGGATCCCTACATGGAATTCATGACTATACATGTTATTTCAAGTTCTCTACCTTTTTAAGTAGGCAAAGATCTCTCTTTCTCTCTCTCTCTCTCTCTCTCTCTCTCTCTCTCTCACACACACACACACACACACATATACACACATCCTCTACTTAAACTTGTACCAATTCCCATACTAACTAATCCTACCAGCACATATTTTCTTGGGTGAAAGAATTGATAGGGAAGTTGGTAGTCTTGAAAAAAAATCTATCTTTCACACAGTAAGTAGGAAAATAATTTGTGTCATGAAGAACATGGGGAGAATAATTAGTGAGAGATGAGTAAATAGAATGTCTATGACTAGGAAATAACACTACTAAAATTATAATTATAAATTAATGAGAGTTGCAGAGAGAGAGAGAGAGAGAGAGAGAGAGAGAGAGAGAGAGAGAGAGAGAGAGACATTCCCAAGAAGTATAGAGCAAGCACTTTGAGAGTCCAACTATGATATATAATACTATAGCTCGTTAAAACTTAATGTCATATATTCAAGGGAACAGTCACAAATTGCATGTGAAAAGCCTTTTAAAACTAACTGTGTACAGAAACTACCATCTGTGAAAGGTAAAATAATATATGGTATAAATCCTACATTTTAGACTATTTTAAAATATTCAAAATTCTACAGAGAAATTTTGGCATTGATAGTTCTCACAGTGCTAAGTTCTTCAGTACTTACAGAACCAGGAAAAATGGGAAAATCCACAAATGAAAGATAATTAACAAAGTACAAATGACCTAGCTTTTGAAAAACTGAAACAAATAATTAATTATAATTTCATAAATATCTCTATAAATTAAAAGTATAAGTTTAAAATGAAGTGAAAACTTAATTTTGATCAGAAAAAAAATCTAATCTAGAAATGACAATCATAAGTCCCTTCCGGTCTGCACCAGCACTGGGTCACCTAGGGCGTGGAGTCGGTGTACACCCCCACAGTCCCTAGAGGACTGCCCAAGCGATCTTAGGATCACTGGTGAGTGGAAGACAAAATACAGGATCCCAGGATAACAGGAGCTGGGTCACACTAGTATTTGAGTGTCTCAGAGGAGCTTGACTGCCAAGAACTCAGACACACCCAGAATCTCAGGTTCACGGGAGCCCACAATCAGAAAAATCACAGAGAAATCTGGACTCTGAGTAGTCCTGAATCAACTGGGATTATAGGAAGGACAGGCTCCAATC
>NC_034590.1:42874864-42888580 GCF_900095145.1 Mus pahari | reverse complement strand
GACTTTGAGGATAGCATTTGAAATATAAATGAAGTAAATACCTAATAAAAATTGAAAAAAAAAGAGAAATGACAATAATAGAATTTGAAAATAATACCTGAATATTTTTTACAAAGCACCTTTATACAGGCTTAATAATGTATTGGAAATTAAAGAAAGAAGGTTCAATAAAATCGAAGGCATACATATACAAATTATTCAACCTGAATGTTAAAGAAAAAAAAATTTAAACCAGAGCAAAATGCCCTATTACCAAAGAGACTACTGAAGTACAACTAGAAGTTTCACCCCCGCAACTGGCATTCAAGTTGGTGTAATAGTCTATGCATCCTACATGAGGAGAAAAGGAATCATCAAAATAAACTAGCTAATAAGCCTGCAATCAGTTACTATAAGCCTGCCAGATATACTGGTGCCATAGTGGAACACATGTAATGGACTAATCAGTTCCCCTTCTAAATATTAGATTTTAGGCTTACTCCATGAAATGAAAGCCATTCCTGACATTGCTAAAGGGGCCAAGAACCTGAGACTGTGTAGGTTATGGAACCTTTGGAATAATCTATTATTCTGCTAAATGATCATAGCAATGAAATGATCCCTTGCTCTAACAATTGATCAGTGTGTCATTCAGTGTTCATCACAGACGCTTCTTGAAGTAGATGGTGATTAACAGAGATTCACATCTGGACAGTGTACAGAAAATGAGAGACTTTAGAACACTCGAACCCCTCCCTTCAGGCTCACATGTAAACTCATCAAGACAGTGATAGCATACACAAGACCTACATAAGGTTAAATCAGACAAAATCCCAGCAAAGAGAAAGGAAAGTGGGCACAAACTCCCATTCCCTCAGCAAGAATTTATTGTTAATCCATACCTGCTAAGAAAAAGAAAATCCATTTTATTCCCCAATGAAATGACAATGAGTGTATCAACCACACTCCATGACAGGTCCCTGACTAAGAATAGATGTCTAACATGAAGCACTTTTTATGGCTTAGTAATTTGTTTTAAGTTCTTTGTTCTATTGTGGTTTGGCAATTAGATATATTGGTTTATTTTTAATATGCTTATTTTTATTTTGTGTGTGCTTGTGTGTTCATCTTGACAAGAATGGAAGAGAGACTGGGAGAGAAAGGGAAAAGGAGAAAAACAGAGGGATCATGAAGTTGTGTAGTAGAGTAGGCTGGAGGATATAGAACTTGGGTGAGGGAAAATATACTTAAAATTATTGGGTAAATTGGTTTTTTTTTTTTTTAAAAATGTTGGCCTTGGGGTATGTTAAACATTATACAAAGCTCTAAATTGATTAATTTCAGAAAATGGAGGTACAAAAACATTAAGTATTTTATACTATAAGGGCCAAAGAACATTCTACACTGGGCACCTGGCATAAAATATTAACCGAAAAAGCAAGCAGAAATCTAAATTAAAAACTAAATTTAAAAAATTGAGTATGTGAGCCAGGCATGGTGGTGCACGCCTTTAATCCCAGCACCTGGGAGGCAGAGGCAGGCGAATCTCTGAGTTCGAGGCCAGACTGGTCTACAGAGTGAGTTACAGGACAGCCAGGCCTGCACAGAGAAACTCTGCCTCAAAAAACCAAAAAACAAAAAAAAAAAAGAAAGAAAGAAAAGAAAAAATTGAGTATGTGGACAACATAATGAAATTTCTGGCAACTAAAGGCAAGGAAAACATTTTAAGATAGCAACTTAAAAGTGACACATTGCATGTAGAGAAACAATGGATATAGACTTCCCATAACAAATGGTGGAGGCCCAAAGCATTTTATCCTTCATTTACCCTCCTCCTCAGACCTGAGAATGTCAGTGCAGAATTCTGTGTCTAAAGTTTTCTTTCTGAATAGAGGGGGAAGAAGAGGAAGATAGACTAGAAGGAATATGACAACAGAAATAAGATGTAGGTAAGACAAATTATCATAACTATTAGATAATAAACTTTTTCCTCTAATTCATCATTTCTCAACCTGTACATCATGACCTGTTTGAGGGATCACATATCAGTTGTCCTGAATATCAGAAATTTTCCTTATGATTCATAACAGTGGCAGAATTATGGTTATGAAGTAGCATTGGAATAGTTTTATGGTTGGGGTAACCAAAGCATGAGGAACTGTATTAAAGGGTCACAGTGTGAGGAAGTTTGATAACTATTTAAATATATATTTATATTTATATATCTAATTTCATATATATATACATATATATATATATATAATGTATGTTTATATATGAATGAATGATTTGAATTGATGTACCCACTTTGCCTGGTGAGTTCTCCAGAACCATACATAACAGTGCTATCTCCGTATTCCAAGGCTGAGCTCTGGTCACAGTTTCTGCACCAGCCTTACCTGGTGAATTTCTCCATATTGTCCTTTGCAATTCGCACACTCCCAGGCCTAAGTCTCATCATACAAATAGACACCATCCCACAACCAAAAAAATACACATGCTTGTCTTACCATCATTGCAGGAAAGAGGCAATCAATAACAACAACAACAACAAAAAATCTCTAGCAACCTTAACCTGACAGAGGGTTAATGTCCAGAATAAACAAACAACTGAAAAAAAAAAAAACCCTTAATTTTAAAGTAGATATGAATCTAAATAGAGAGCTCTCAAAAGATGAAAAACAATTGAGAAAATCATTGGGACTGGCTCACAGTTCAGTGATTTAGTCCATTATTGTCATGTACAGGAAGCATGATGCCATTCGAACAGATGTGGTGCTGGAGAGGCAGCTAAGAGTTCTCCATCTGGATCCACAGGCATCAGGAATTGATAGTGACATACTAGCCAGGCTTCAATATCTGAGACCACAAAGCCCACCCCATAGCAACACATCTACTCCAACAACAGCTACATCAACTATGACAAGGCCATACCTCCTACTTTCTTAGTCCACGGAGCCAATTTTATTCAGACTACCACAGAAAAGAAAGATGCAGTGTATGCTTGCACATCACAGTTCTTTGACAGAGGAAGGAAGGACAGGAACTCAAGTACAACAGGAACCTGAAGGCAGGAGCTGATGCAGAAGCCATGGAGGAGTGCTGCTTACTGACTTGTGACTTTCTCATCCTGGTTTCTTATCGATTCCAGGGCTACAATCCTATGGATGGCATCACTCATAATGGGTTGGATGCTTCCCCCATAAATCACTAATTAAGAAAATGCTCTACAGGGTTGTCTTCAGCCAAATCTTACAGAAGCATTTTCTCAATTGAGGACCCCTCCTGTCTGATGACTCTGGTGTATGTTAAGCTGACATAAAACTGGCCAGTACATGTACTGTACAGTACACATATAGCAGAAGACCCACACGAGATCAATGCAGACAAAATCCCAGCATGGAGGAGGTGAAGTGTACATGAAGTTCTACCCAAGTCAAGGAGCTTTGGGAAATTGAGAGCTGTTGAGAGGGGCTAAGTAAGTTTTCTTCAATACTGTATTATGGTATACACTAAACTCTGGTGCAACAAAATTCATAGGAAGCATACTTAAAGATGGAAATTAGTATCGAGCTCATAACAGATAATTATTTTAAATCTCTATTTTCTCTAATATACTGGTCATCAGGGCAAAAAAAAAACCACAGAAATATTAGAATTAAATCTATCATATACTGAATAGATATGTACAAAATATATCACTAGAACATTAAAAAATATATATTGATTGTACTTAGCAGCTAATGGAAGCCTTTTTAAAATGGACCACAAAATAGTCACAAAAATGAATCTGAACCAATTCAGAGTACTGAAACGACTCCTTGTATTCTATCTCAAAGCTTAAAGTCATAAGTGAGTTAAATTCGAGTAATTTCACAAACTGGTAGAGGTTAAATGTCGTCACTAGAATGAATGAATTGTGGAATAAGTGAAGAAAACATTTAAATTTGCAGAATTAAATGAAAATTAAAACAGAACGCAATGACAAAACTAAAGGAACACAGTAAGAGCTGTCCTGGGGGAATATATAGTTCTAAGTACCTACATTAAAATGTCCAAAAGACCGCCAACAAATTACATAATGGTGCAACTTCAGATGTTCAAAAAATAAAAACAAAACTTACTCAGGCCCATGGGTGTAAAAAAATTTTTAAAAAAAGACTAGATTAGAAATGAATGAAACAAGAAAAGGAAGATGATGTAAACAATCAATGAGATTAAGAGCTCATTCTTTGAGAAGATTAAAAAACAAAAAAACAAAATCTGCAGACCCCTGGTTCAACTAGCCAAAATAAAGTCAGAGAGCCTGCCAACCACCCAAACCAGGACTGATTACGGGAACAGAACGATAGACATCAGTGAAATCCGTAATGTTGAAAGTACTATTAAATTAATATTAAAACCTATACTCTATAGAGGTGAAAGAAAACTAGAAGAAATGGGAAAATTCCTAGTTCAATCTAAACAATTTAAGTTTAAGTTGTTTACTTAAATATATATTTCTCACATATATTTCTCATTCAAAGCATCTCACTTAACAATAGATTTGATACTCTGCTCATTTTTATGAAGGTAATAATAAATTTAATAAAGTTTAATGTAAATTTATAACACCAAGATACTACGTATTTAGTCAAGGTTGACAAACAGACAACATGCTTGAAAATGTTTATGAACTGTTTTTAGATTTATCTATAACTATCTAGAAACAACCTCTAAGTCACTCAGCTTGGGAATAGATAAACTGTTATGTCCATGAAGAGAAATTGTATATAGTACTTGCAATGACTGAAATATCAATACTTGTGACAAGACGAATGGAACTCCAGTGCTTTTGTATGACTGGATTTGTGTAACATCTAACCACCCAGAATATTAAGATGGAGAACACCCACTAAGGGACAGTAGGAAAGAGGGGAATGGGCTGACTCCAGGACAATGTGCACTGGTCGGAAGTTACCATTGGGACCAGCTCAGTACCTGTGGTGGAGATACCTACCACTAGTCAGATACACACGAGCATGCCAAAGAAAGGGAGTTTTGTGTCATCTAAATTCCAAGCTAACTGTTACAACTTTATGAACAGTACAGTTAGTACAGAATGATGGTGTTACAGCACTGGCAGGTGAAACAGTAAAAGAGACATGGATGAGGCTCAAATGGTCTGCAACATAATACACACATTACGATGAATTGCAAATGCATAATGCAGAGCATTTCAGGTGAACACATTCATCCCATAGTGTGTCTCAGCATCCTTGTAGAGAATTGTCCTTATCTTTACAATTTTAGTATCACACTGTCTTCATTCAAATTTGGAACATATCAACCGTTAATATTCAGTACAAATATTGGTGGAACTAAGTTTTACTTTTCCGTTTTGTGAGTTTGGGGGTTACTTTCTCCTCTCTCTCTCTCTCTCTTTTTTTTTTTTTTTTTTTTTTTTTTTTTTTTTTTTTTTTTTTTTTTTTTTTTTTTGGTTTTTTCGAGACAGGGTTTCTCTGTGTAGCCTTGGCTGTCCTGGAACTCACTTTGTAGANTCGAACTCAGAAATCTGCCTGCCTCTGCCTCCCAAGTGCTGGAATTAAAGGTATGCGCCACCACGCCCGGCCTACTTTCTCCTCTCTTGTTAGCCAACTTTTAAACCTCTATTTCTTAATGTTGTTTCGATTAGATTTTTTTTTTATATAAGTCCATTGTATTTTCTCAAATTGTTCTCAGGATTTTCCATATTTCCTTGATCTAAAACTGTTTATTTTGCCTTGATCTTGGGCAGATATTATTACTGTAACTATAGGAGTTGGCCACAGCATTTTGCTTAAATTATGCATGTGATTTTTTATTATGAGACTATATAATTTTGTTTTTTCTCTTAATACAGCGAATAGGCTGCTCCATTGCCCTTTTGCTTGCATAATACATGATGAGATGTCTGCTGTAATGCTTATACATTCCTCAGATAAGGAATAGTTTTTGGTCTATATGGCTGATTTTTTTATTAGCTTTGATTTTTCTCAACTTGACTATGAATTGTTAATTTCCTTGGACATTTTTTCCTATTCTGCGTTTATAGTACCTTGAGTCTTCTAGGATTCTTTAATATACAGTTTAGACATTTTATTAATTTTGAAAAACTCTTGTCTTTTTCTTTGATAAATATTTTCTCTGGCAAATATTTTCCTTATTTCCCTTCAGAGAGATGATTGCATCTGTGTATATACCTCAATACAGGGGTTGTATCAAATGATTCTTGATTTTCTCTTTCCAATCCCTACGTGTAACTCTGTTTGGCAGTTTTAAGTTAGCTAATCTTCTCATTGTACGTCCCTGGTCAGCTGGTAAACAGTTAATAGAATTCTGTATCTCTATGTGACATTGAGATTCTCAAGTATTTGAACTTCTTGTGCTATCTTTGAATGGTTGAATTGCATTTTCCCCTGTATTGTTCATATGTCTCATAATTTTCATTCAATAACAAATCCTACCTGTAAATTTTAAACATTTGAAATAAAAATAAGGTCAATAGTACTCAGGACCCTAGCTGATGATGCATTTCCTCTGATCTGGCAGTGACATACAAGAAGACAGATTTACCTTTTTCCCTATACTCCTCGGGGCACTATAGAATGCTAAGAATAATCAGACTCAAAGAAACTCTGCATTTTGTGCTCATAGAAAATGCTGCAAGTGGGGTGGGACCTGAGAACAGCACATTCATTGGCACATTCTGTATTATTGACTGGTTTGGAGCAAGCCTGCATAAGACAAGCGTTGTTCGGAGAGTCAGTAGAGCCATGGGGTCCAGTGAAGGTTACTACTTCATGTTTACCAGAGGGCTTAGGATGCTGCCCTCTGTCTACCTTCACATTTTACCAGTCCCTGCATACTACTGCAACAGAGGAATCCTCCATTAGTAAACTTTTGTTGTATTTTGCACAATACTTGGATCACTGTTGAGTAAAAAAGTGATTATTGCCTCTCCTAGTATAAACTCAGTCATAACGAAGCCTACCACCTCAGTAAATAATCCAGGGTGAGGGCGGTTAAGTTCGGTCCTCCTGGACACATTACTGCATTATATGATGAATATGTGTATGTATATGCATATGCGTATGTATATGTGAGTTAAACACTTGAAGAATATATATAATAATACATAAATATGTAAATTCTGAACATGATATGTAAATCTAGCATTGTCACCTTAAAATGAGACAATTAAACACAGGGAATACTGTTGGCTTTTACAAAAGAAAAAATACATTGGGGTCATATACATTTTAGAAAGTAAAAAATACAGAAAAATAAAATTCATCATGCTATTGTAATTAATTGTTCAATGCTATAAAATTTAAGTTAAATACAAAAATATACCTTGGTCTGTATGCTGAATAGTATTACTTTGGTTTTATAGTATTAGCAGTACTAATATAAATAGTAATAAGTATGTCTCTGCCTCTCCATATTGGGAATCTAAGCATGCATCGAGAGTACTGGGATTTCTGTAAGTTCTGGGGATCAAACTCAAGTCCATCTTCCCTGAAAACTCCCACCTAATACACATTGACAAAAATATATGTTTGACACTGAACTTTCTACTTTCTGCCTCTGTGGTTAGAATGGTTTTTTAAAGGAACTACAATGAATAATTTTACTCTCATTGTTTTTCTGCGGGTATTTTTTGTTTGTGTTTACTTCAGTAACACAACTGTAATAATAAATCTAACAGGTATATATTTAAAATGAATATTTGTCTTTAGGGGATGCATTCTGAAATATTAAGAAATAAGTATATTCAGATGCATCTGACATATGTTCAAATTTATCAGCCTGCTCTAACCATAAAGAATAAAACATATGTGAAAATGTATAAGTAGTTTCCCTGTCTGAAGGCTATTATAGTATTAAAAATGTGAATATCTTTATGAGTTCTGCAGGTTTAAATTTATTTGGAGATTTTCCCCTCATATGTTATTTGTAGGATCAATTGCTTGCATCTTTATAATTAATACGAACAATTTCTAAATAACACAATTTATTATCCCTTACATCATTTATTATTCTTTTCAAATTAATGAAGTTTAAAAAGGGGTTTTCAGAAGATTTATGATTTGATATAAAGAAATGACCTGTGAATTATAACTTAAGAGAAATGGGGTCTTAACAAGCCATGGGTAGAATTTTGCACTTAATACAGAGTTGCAAGGGCTTCCATAAACTTAACAGCATTTGGAGATTTTTTATTGTTGTTGTTGTTGTTATTGTTGTTGTTTGGTTAGTGTATGTGTGTTTACTGAAGTAAACACAAACCAAAAATCAAAAGAGAAAAATAATGAAGAACCTGGAACCTATTGTCTGTAGGCTGGTGCAAGAAGAAAAATACACATATACTGAAAATGTAACGATTGCTAGATTTCTTTCTCTTTCTTAAGCTGTTCCTCTTTCCCCTTCGTACCAGATCCTTGCCTACTCCCAGGAACAGTGCTTCTCAGTTCTCTGACCTAATTTCCAATTGTTTCTGGAAACACACACACACACACACACACACACACACACACACACAGAGAGAGAGAGAGAGAGAGAGAGAGAGAGAGAGAGAGAGACAGAGACAGAGAATGTTCTACAAACTTTCTAGATCTTTCTCAATCCAATTTGATTGACAGTCAAGATTAGTATTGCGCCTTGAATCCTCACAGCAAACACATCTGCAGAGTAGCATAAGCCATTAAAACAGATCAGAAGGTAATTGGGAACTTCATTATACATTAAGATAGCCCCAATCTAGTATTTAGTGAAAATAAGATGGCATTGTCTGCATTGCTGGGCTTCTTGAAGGCTGAGTCCTACTTCTATATGCCTTGACAATCCAAAGTGTAGTTCTCAGAAAGGATCTGTATCCCCTAGGCAAGAGTTAGAATTACAAATGCGTGGGCCCTCCTGCAGACCTACTGGACCAGGACAGGCATTTCTAATGAGCTCACCAAAATTTGAAAGACACAACTCTAAAAGATGGTTAAATACCTGGAAGAAACCCTGAGTTTGACTTACCCAACATAGTGGAAGAACACATTTTGTTTGTATGTACCGTGGCTACTGTTCATGCCCCATTCTCAATGCATCTCTGATAGTGGTCCTATCCATCTTGTATCCTTGTTATCAGGCACTTCATACATCTATAGCTGCTGTTCACAGACAAAGCTCACAGTTTTAAAATGGTTAACAGCATCAATCGGTTTACACTCCCACAGTAGCTCAGCATTTGTTTTCTTCCTGGGGAAAAGTGTGAATGACACCTGACTGGTCATGCACACTTGAATGATCACGCACACCTGAATGATCATGTGCTGCCCGCCTGATGCATAGCATTATACACCATGATATTGAGTCACTGGCCTATCAACACCCACTCTGTCTGCATGCATGGCTCATATACAGAGCGTGCTGAATGCTGATTGGATGATGAAGAGTGGTGAGAGAAGAGTGCAGAGGGTGGAGGGGGATAAATTGGGCGATCCCCAGAATAAGGGAGAATAAAGGAAGCTTTGAGAGAATAAAGGAAGCTAAAGCAACCTGAAGCTGAAGCACTGCTGAAGCTGCAGAAGCTGCTTGAAACCTGACTTGGCATACGTGTCTTTTCCTCATCTCTGCTGGCCCGAGGTTGTGGGCGCGCAGCAAGATGCAAATAATTAATTATTCAAGTTCCTAGTGATTATACTGAGGTTTTGCTTTTTTGTTTTGCTTTGTTTTGTTTTTTAGGCAAAAGAATCTTTTTACTAAAAGAAAGGCTAACATAGTGATCTACATTCAAAATCTTTATCATTTTCCATTATTTTATCTTTCCTTTGAAAATATGTAATACTTTGATTCTGCCAAGATGTTGTGGGTAAATAAATTCCTCCACCTGACCAGCAAACACCCAACTCATCATCAGTAGGATTCTTTTCTCTACATTCTTAGTGTTTCTTACACACTTGATGAGTTTGATCTGAACATGGCCTGTGTATATCTTTTTAAGGAGTATGGACACAGGACTCTCTTCAGTTCATTTGGTGGAATCATTGAGAGTTCATTTTCTGGACTCAGAGAAGAGTTTGGAAGAAGCATGTGCTTAAGGAAGAGGTCCTGAGTTTGAAACCCTTACAATAATGGAGAAAGCCAAGTATGTCTGAGAGTTCACCTATAACCTCAGTTCTGGGAGGAGTGAAGACAAGAGGATTTCTCAGACCTGCTGGGTTCTGGCCTTGCTCCAGGTTCTGCAATAGATCCTGGCAGAATGAATAAGGCGGGGAGTAATAGATCAGGACACCTGACATCTCCTGCACTCCAAGCAGAGGCATATATATGTACACAGATCATATGTGCATGACATGTACACACAAAACAAAGAGTTGAAAACTGTAAGATGTGACACAATTACACTTGCAGTCTTGGATGTGACAGGGAATTACTGCCCGTGGCAGTTCACGAAGCAAAACTGGACCGTGAAACTGGAAGCTTGCCAACAATTGTGTTCCATTATTGCTACACATGCATGTCACATGGCAAATTTTGTAGATATACTTTAAAGCTTCAATTGATACTGACAAAAGGTCTGGATGTTCTTATTGACCCAACTCTATTTTTCTACTTATTTATTTTCTTATTGTAGACGGGGGGTGTGAACACATGTCACTGTCAGGGTAGAGGACAACTTGAGGGAGTTGGTTCCCACCTTCTACCATGTGGGTTCCTAGATTTGAACTTAAGTTCCCAAGTTTGATACTTTAGCCACTGAGCCATCTAGCTGGCCCATATTGACCTAAGTCTTAAGCTTAGAAGAATATGTTTCCTCCTAAATGCTTATTAATTCAATACATCTGTCCTTTTAAATTAAACCATTTGAATCCATACATATTCTGTAGGTTTGTAGGTAGCTTTTTGCAAGGGTATAATCCATGATTTGTATGTAGCACAGTACATTTAAAAGGGGGAGTATTAGCCCTGAAGATTAAATTTGATATTCATTCATTAGTACAAAGTCTAAATATTTTCCTAAAACGTCTGTATTTTTTTTTTAATTTAACACGAAGCATTAGGCTTCACTGTGATGTTTTCAAACATTTGTGTGTTTTAGTTGATCCTTCCCCTCCCAGTTACATCCTGTCTCCTTTCAAATCACATGGTTCTGTTGTCCTGCCTTGCTCCCCTAACATCTCTTTGGCCCAAGTCGCCTGCTTAGTCACAATAGCTCATTTTGAAGTGAGAATGGAGGGGAAAGGGTATACCAGATTTAAATAAAGTCTTTTGCTAATACTTTGAAGTGTATCTGAAAGGATCACCCAGCAGGTGAAGCTATATTAAAAGTACATCTTTCATATAATACATTTTGATTATATCTTTCTACTCCTTCAGCTCATTCCATTTATTCTGAACATCCCTGACCATCCAAATTCATGTTTTTTCTCTCTCTCCAGAAATAAACCAAACCAAACTAAACAAACAAACATATATACATACAAAAAAATCCAATACAATAAGGTAAAAAATGCCCCCCCAAAAAAAAAAAAAAACATGTCCAACTACATCCAGGATATAGGGCCTGCACCGGGGGATAGTTGATTTACCCAGTGACATGTCATTGGATAAAATTGATTTTACCTTCCCTAAGAGTTTGTGGATCTCTGTTTTAAGTACTATGACAAGAAGAACCTCATGATTTTTTTTCACAAGGGTTGAGCAATGCACTATTTGATGGGTGTACTAATTAGTCATTAGTAGTCTTATTGCTATGTTTTTATTTTAGCAGAAAAATAATACTAGGTTTTACTTTGAGCCCATGACCTATCTAATCTCAGGTTCTTGGTCTCCTTAGTACTGTCAGATATGAATCCTATCTCATGCATTGGGTTTTAAACCCAATTTTTTAAAAAATGGTTGGTTGCTACCATAGCATCTGTGCCATTACTGCAGCAGGATAACTTGAAGGCAGGTCAGTCACTGTTGCAGATCAGAATTTGTAGCAGGATAACACTGAAGATTGTTTCTCTTACCTAGTAGCATAAAAAGTGCTTTTCAGCATGGGGAGTACTAGAAGTGACTGACTTTTTTTTTTTTAAAGGAGCCTAGTTTGTAAATATAATAACTTCCTCTTTATAGCCACTAAAGATGGGAAAAAGTGGAAGTAATAAAAGATGATATGGAAAATACCTTTTTATCACTCAGTCTTTACAAAACACTCCAGCATCTTATCACTCGAAAAATGCAGAGACCTCATCTTATAAAGTATCTGCACTTGATTCTAATCTGAGTCCAAAATGTCACTCAAGTTTTTTTTTAACTTGATTAAGACTTTAAAGTTAATAAATAATAAATTGAGCTAAATTATTATTTTTAAATGATTAAATAGTGGAATAGTTAATTAATTTAGTGATGGAGTTGTCTGAGTTTTAGTCACAATATATTAGTGCTTTCATTCGGAATATCTTCTTGCTCCCTTACTTAGATTCACTGAGGTGCTTTAACTGCTTTCAATGTCCCTCTACTTAAAAAGCTATAGGCCACAACATTCCCAGTGGCTGGGATTTTGACTCAATTTTGGTTTTGTTCCTTAGGAAAAAAATCTATTTTGTGTCACTTTTGTCCATTGTGTACTAAGAATTTCTGTGATAAATATTTTGTTGTGTTATGAATAAAACAATGACCGCTATCTATGAACTTGGCTATTTCATAAGATATGTTTGAGAACTGCTTTAGGTCACCCCAGATGTGGCTTAGCTCATTTGTTGTCTTTCACAAAATCTAAAATCTGATTGGATAATAGGCTGCTGTTCTTGGTTACCCTCCATAACATGACAGTAAGATCCCATTGTAGGAAAAAAAAATCACTTGCTGGTGTTATAAACATGAGAAATCAAGGTGTTCCTGATCTCGAAGCTTTATCCCTGCTGCCTAGCTGTCGTGTTTCTGGATGGCAGTGTGCATGCTACAAGAGGAGAAAGGTACTCACTGGTCTCAGGCATCTTTGAATACTGGGAGATGCAATAATGACTCGTCTGGGAAGATATGCCCACTGGGAATATGTAACAGCTTTCTGATAGGATTTAAAGTCTGCTCCATTGAATGAAACCCATACCTGACAATGTTTTGGGGGTCAAAGATCTAGGGCTAGATAAGTCAAAACCCATCAGGGAGAATCTATTACTATCATTCTCTTAAGCTAGTACAGTGTTAAAATAGCTCCTAATGACTTATCTCTATGCCTATATCAGTATATTGCTCAACCCTTATCAAAGAAGTTTCTTATTTAGCCTGCAGAAAATAAAAGACTATGGTATATTTAGCCCTGAATGGAAATCCTCCAGATTTTCACAGAAGAGAGTATAACAAGAGCCAGAGATGATACATGTAGCCAAGGAAACAATGTTTCCCTGACACAATAAGGCAGCTGTATATATGCACTCACAGTGATGGTGACAGTGTGCATCTCTCTGCAAGCTCAATACAGACAAATTCTCAGCAAGCATAAGGTGGGTATAACTTTCATCCCAAGTTGTATAGCTAGTTATTGGCACTTGATAGCTGCCGAGAGAAGGATAGATGGTTTTCATTTACTGGTATATTGACTACTCCTTATGGTGATCCCCACACTAAAGAATAATTAGGCAACACAAACTGGACTTGAGGGGGAGAGAAGGGGAGAGAGAGAGAGGAGAGAAGGAGAGAGGGAGAGAGGGATAGAGGGAAAGAGGGAGAGAGGGA
>NC_034590.1:42848988-42874822 GCF_900095145.1 Mus pahari | reverse complement strand
GGGAGAGAGGGAGAGAGGGAGAGAGGGAGAGAGGGAGAGAGGGAGAGAGGGAGAGAAGGACAGAGAGAGAGATGGTAGGTGCATAGACAGGAATGGATCAGAGAGAATTTGAGGAGTGGGTAAATGTGATCAGAATATAATGTGTGAAATTCCCAAGATATTAATAAAATTCTATGTGAAAATAAATAAAATATGGTTTTTATCATTGATTTAATTTTTAAAAGACTAATTTTTTCAAACTATCTTTTTAAACCATCTTGATCCTTTGTTTTGCTCAGTGTTAGGTGTGGAAATGGGGAACTGTACAGAAAGAAGTAATATGACCTAAAGTACAGATATAATATACTTCAAATTACATCTCATTTATCTTCATGGAGGTACTTAGTAAATAAATAACAGGAAATACAAGGGATCAGACTTGTGGGTAATAGCAAGTGACCTGTTTTATTCATTAATTTTGCTGTAAGTGAAAGGGAGAAAGGTAAGACTCAGAGAAGTGTTCTTTTTAATGTTCATTTGAGTGTACATTCTCCTAATTGTTGAAGTGTATTTTAGGACCCTGAAAGGAGATAAACTTTCTGAGTGTTCTATGAGAGGCTGAGAAAGATGGAGACTCTGTGAATGTTGTGTGGACAACTGTATAGACACCAAGTGCAAATGGCTGATAGATAAGGCTGCAGAGCTTGTTTACATCCTCAGTAAGTCCTCCATCTCTGCTCTGTTGATGACAGATAGTTATGTCTGATTCTCCTTTCATTTCATCAAATTTTGTCCCTTATATTCAAGACTCTGTTGTCAGGCATGTATATGTTAAGGCTGGTTCATTGCTATTGCAGTATTAACTTTTTTCTCATGCAGTGCTGTGTTTTACTCTGTTTTCTCTTGTGACAAACTGAAATGTCTAGAACTGCTCTGGTTTTCTCTTGAGCAGCATTTGTCTGGTAGCCTTCTCTAGCCTTTCAACATTTCTATGTGGAAAGACCTACCCTGAATATTTAAGAGGAAATGCTCAAAATACATAGGAAATATAGTTTAATATTTTAAAATTGACATGATTATAGAAGTCTTGGAAATAAAAAGACCAGACACTAGAGTAACACAGACCGAAAACTTCTTTCTATACTGTCAGAATTAATCTTGGGCATGATGTCTCCTCTTTAAAGACGCAGGACAGTATCAGAAGAAGCTTTCTGATCCCTTGTCAAAGTCTTAAAGAGTCATATTGAATTCTTTGGTGAGAACTTGGTGAGAATTCTTTAAAGAAACCCCAGAAGATATGTGGTCCTCCAAGACTAGATTCTTACAGTTTCCCTTCTATACCAATGTGAGATGAGCTTAACAGCAACTCATTAAGAGGAACATTCTAACATTGCTAACAGTTGCTGTTCCCAGGCACCTGCTCCAGGTAAGCAGTTCTACACTTGGTACTTTAGACTTGTATTATGTCTGTGGAAGGAAATTCAGTCTATATGAGTCTTCTGAGGGGCCTAAGAAATGCAGTTGATTTTCTCTGTCCAGCTTTATCTTGTTGCACATGAAGAAGGGTTGCTGACATATAAGCCCATTGCCCACTGATGTTAGGAGCAGAAGTCCATACAAAGTCTAAAAAGTGAAAAACAATAGCAGTTAATAAACAAGAAGTTTTTGATTTGAGAACCACTGAAGTAGTGGAGGCAGTCTTAAAGGAAAGGAAAGCCAATGCATTCATTAATTCAAGAGCCTTAGGAAGTCCAAGAGAGAAAGAGCGGGAAGAGGAACTGGGAAGTTGCTGATGTTGCTACAATAAATATTGACAATTGATTTGCACATGGCTGAAGGAAGATGAGAAAGCACAGGCTCAAAAGAGAACTACTAAGAATGGACCAGCTCAACTGGAACCCATGACCTGTGGGAAGAAGAGAAGGCAGAGAGAGAAACCAGTGTAGACTCAAACGTTTTCAAAGGGCTGTGGAGCAGAAGCTGTGCAACTTCCACAGAAATAAGGCAGAGGATAGAAGGCAAAATCCTGGGAAGGATGTCACATTGCTAGGCTGAAACACTCATTAACATGTTGGCAGCTAAGACAATAGGTGGAGCTTGGGGAATCTGTGGGAGATGGAGAGGAAGGAATATAGGAGCCACAGGCCTCAAGGACACCACAAAGCCCCCACAGAATCAATTAACCTGGGCTCACAGGAAACTCAGAGACAGAACTGCCAACCAGGGAGCCTGCCTGAGACTGACCTAGGCCTTCTACACATATGTTAGAGTTGTACTATATAAATATGTAACAAGAATATATAAATATTTATAATACATTTATATAAACAATATAAAATATATAACACATATATAAATATATACATATATGCATATATATATATATATATATATATATATATATATATATATATATATATATATATATATAAATGTGTAGTGAGTCTCTGGGTCTACTTTCTGCTTTTGGAGTCCTTTCCTCTGACTAAGATGCCTTGTCCAGCCTTAATAGGAGAGGAAATGCCTAATCTTACTGCAATTTGATATGCCATGACTGGTTGAAAACCATGGGAGGCCTGCCGTTTTCTGATGAGAAGTGGAGGAAGGGGAGGAGCAGGAGGAGAGGAGGAGAGGTGAGGATGGGGGAGATGTCAGGGAGGGACACAGAGGAGGGGAGGGAAGGCAAACTTCATTTGGGATGTAAAACAAAAAGTAGGTTGGCCTTTAAAGGCTGACAGCTAGAAATAAGCTGCACAAAGATTACAGTTGGAGCTGTTGTCTTAGTAGATTGAAGGACTTCATATTGTTTCATTAAACACAATGTTACAACTCTAAGCACCTACAGAAATGAGAGCTTATATTTGTTTATATCAGTGTGTTTACTGATTCAAGCATAGGCAAAGCAGATTTGAACCATGTAGCTGTAAGCTGTCAATGAGTAAAGCATAACCTAATGGATGTATCTAAGGCAGTCACATTTTTAATGGACCTCCAATGGTGTCACATTTGTCAGATTCAAATCTATAGCCAGGGGTATTAAAGATGTGTAAATTTAGGGACACAATCCATTGGATGTGAAGTTGACCATAACAGAGGCTATTTTCATCCTGAAGCCATAACCACAGGCCTGAAATATGCTTGGATCTTACAATATATAGCAAAGAAATTCCCATATAATTGCTTTTCTAGGGAAAACAACCTAAGAAACAGAAGTACGTGTATAATATTCCTGACGTTATGTTTTTATGGAGTTGCAACACCAATTCTAAAGAAAAATATCTAAAATATCAAATATACAGACAGTATTGAATTCAACCACACAAATGCACTTGAAAAATCAAAGAAAATTTGTAATAACAAAGATTATTTACAGACTTCTGCATTTATATTACTATATTTTCCTGTGTTTAAGAGGTTCACATTTTCAAAATTTTAATTCAATATCAACACAAGCACATAGATTGCAATTTTATGGCTCTGTCTAAGTTCACACACTTTTGATTATCAAGCTTATAATTAGAATGTGCATGCTCAGAGGTTTTGCAACATTGGAAGATACACAGGCATTTTCAGAATAGTAAACAAATAACTTCCTTTGGAATGATATAACTTTTCAACCTCAAAGGTGCTGCTAAAGCAATTTTCGAAGTCAAATCCTTCTAGGTGGGATGTGAGGACAACTCAGTCTCAAAAGATGCTATAGGTCCTGTGCAATGGCAGTCTATCAAAAAATATTATAAAACATTATAGTTAACAATTTATTTTTTAAATAATTGTTATCAATGGAGAATTTCTTCCTATTCTTTTATTTTAGTTTTTTACACTCCATATTTTATTTCACTCCTTCATCCCTGTCCACCCTCTTACTGTGCCACATCCCATACCTCCTCCCCACACCATGGTCTCTATGTGGATGTCCCCACATTCCATATCACCTGACCTCTAAACTCCCTGAGACCTCCAGTCTCTTGAGAGTTAGGTGCATCATCTCTGAATGAACACAGACCTGGAAGTCCTCTACTGTATGTGTGTTGGGGGGCCTCACATCAGCTGGCGTATGCTGCCTGTTTGGTGGTCCAGTGTTTGAGAGATCTTGGGGATCCAAATTAAACGAGACTGTTGGTCCTCCTACAGGGTCGCCCTTCTCCTCAGCTTCTTTCAGCCTTCCCTAATTCAACTACAGGGGTCAGTTGCTCCTGTCCGTTGGTTAGGTGCAAATATCTGCATCTGACTCCAACAACTGCATGTTGGATCTTCCAGGGTGTGGTCATGCTAGTTCCCTTTTTGTGACTGCGCCATAGCCTAGGTAATAGTGTTAGGCCTAGGGACCTCCCCTTGAGCTGGCTCCTGCTGTCACTGGAACTTCTTTTTCTCAGTCTCTTCTCCATTTCTGTCCCTGTAATTCTTTCAGACAGGAACAATTGTGGGTCAGAGATGTGACTATGGGGTGGCAATTCCATTCCTCACTTGATGTCCTGTCTTCCTTCTGGAGGTGGGCTCTATAAATTCCCTCTCCCTACTGTCAGGCATTTCATCTAAGGTCCCTCCCTTTGAGTCCTGAGATTCACTCACCTCCCAGGTCTCTGGTGCATTCTGGGGAACTTCCAGATTGATTTCCAGACTGGTTGTACCAATTTGCAATCCCATCAGCAATGGAAGAGTGTTTCTCTTCCTCCACATCTTCTCCAACAAGTGTTGTCACCTGTGGTTTTGCTCTTAGACTTTCTGACTGGTGTAAGGTGGAATCTCAGGGTAGTTTTGATTTGCATTTCTCTGATCACTAAGGACTTTTGAACACTTCTTTAAGTGCTTCTCAGCCATTCAGAATCCTCATTTGGGAAATCTTGATTTAGTTCTATCCCATTTTTTGATTTGGTTCTTTGGGGATTTTTGTTGTTGTTGTTGTTGTTGTTAATTAGCTTCTTGAGTTCTTTATGTATTTTGGATATAAGTCCTCTATCTGATATGAGGTTAGTGAAGATAATTTTCCCAATCTGTTGGTTGTCAATTTCTCTTATTGACTATGTCCTTTGTATTACAGAAACTTTCCAGTTTCATGAGGTCCCATTTATCAATTCTTGATCTTAGAGCATGAACCATTGGAGTTCTGTTTAGGAGATTTCTCCCTGTGCCAATGAGTTCAAGGCTCTTTTCCACTTTCT
This sequence comes from Mus pahari, assembly GCF_900095145.1. Lineage (NCBI taxonomy): Eukaryota > Metazoa > Chordata > Mammalia > Rodentia > Muridae > Mus > Mus pahari. Next base: position 42,869,681 of record NC_034590.1, on the reverse strand, counting down.
CTTCTATTAGATTAAGTGTATCTGGTTTTATGTTGAGGTCCTTGATCCACATGAACTTGAGCTTTGTGCAAGGTGACAAATATTGGTCTATTTTCATTTTTCTACATACATACATATTGGACCAGCACCATTTATTAAATATGCTTTCTTTTTCCCATTGTATATTTTTGGTGACTTTGCCAAAGATCAAGTGTCTGCAAATTTGTGGTTTTGTTTCTGAGTCTTCAATTCTATTCCATTGATCAACATGTCTGTCTCTGTACCAATACCATGTAGATTTTATTACTCTTGCTCTGTAGTAAAGCTTGAGGTCAGGGATGGTGATTTTCCCAGCTATTCTTTTATTGTTAAGAATTGTTTTCACTATTAGGGGTTTTTTGCCTTTCCAGATGAATTTGAGAATTGTTCTTTCCATGTCTTTGAAGAATTGTGTTGGGATTTTGATGGGGATTGCATTGAATCTATAGAATGCCTTTGATAAGATTGCCATTTTTACTATGTTAATTCTGCCAATCCATGAGCATGAGAGATCTCTCCATCTTCTGAGATCTTCCATTTCTTTCTTGAGAGACTTAAAGTTATTGTTATACAGGTCTTTCACTTGTTTGGTTAGAGTTACCCCAAGATATTTTATATTATTTGTGATTATTGTGAGGGATTTGTTTCCCTAATTTCTTTCTCAGCCAGTTTATAATCTGTATAAAGGAAGGGCACTGATTTATTTGAGTTAATGTTATATCAGGCCACTTTGCTGAAGATGTTTATCAGCTGGAGAAGTTTTCTGGTAGATTATTGGGGTCACTTATGTATACTATGATATCATCTGCAAAGAGTGATAGCTTTTTCTTCTTGGCCAATTTGTATCCCCTTGATCTCTCTTTGTTGTCTTATTGTTCTAGCTAACACTTCGAATACTATTGGTTATAAAAACATACATCTACTTTAGGTATGTAAAGTTAACAAGTATTTAGTAATTTCTGAGACAAAAAAATAGAAATCACAAAATGAAGACCACTTCAAACTTTACAATTCAGTTTTTATCTCTTTCATTTCTAGCCATCCAATCTTCTTTTATTTTAAACAGAGTAATACTGACCATCAAAAATTTACTTTAAAGACAAAACTAAATTGCCAATTTTTGTAACAACTGAATATTATTTTATTATATTTTATATGTTTAGAACATTAAAAATTCTAATGAAATATAAAAGGTCAAGTAGATATTTTGACCACAAATACTTTTTTTTTTGATTTTAGTTTTCAGATCTTATCAATATAAGTACAATTTTCCTTACAAATAACTCTGTTCTCATTTTACTGGTAAAGTTCAACTTGGATATCAGAAATGTATTTTGAACTGATTAATAAATTATTACAATTTGTTCTCATTCCTAGGTAATTATAAGGAAGAAACTATTCTGTTTAAAGAAAGGATAAGTTCTCAATTATTGGTGGAGAATATATACTACAAAGTGCACAGAGACTACATATGGAATTAGAATATTCTATACTAATACATATTACTGCTATTGTTTGAATTTCTCATTGGTTATATTTCTTTTTACCTCAAAATATTTGTTAACTCATAGGAGAATATTCATTTAGGAGTTTATTAAGAAAGTGCTGACATCCTTATTATTGGCTCTTTGATTCTCCACTGGACAGAAGCCAAAATGTTTAAATTCTACTTATTTTCAATCTCTTTGTATCCAATTATTAGTAGATTCATGCTGGAAAATAAGATCCACAGACAGCCCAAGCTAGGCATAAGCATGTATAATTCATTTGTCATTGGGCCATGAGACACCTTGTTCCTTTAACTTCGCAGATCTTGCAGCAGGCTAGCCACAGCCCCTCTTTGCTGCTTTGCTTACTTAAGATGTAGCTGGCTGTCCTGCACTCTCTTTAGTATGCAGGGAGCACAGAGATGGAGATAAAAGGCAAAATGTCTATCTTTGAGTCCTCTGCTATAGCGAATAAGTTATCAACCCACTAACATGCATGTCTGAATAGACTCCTTTGGCAACACTGAGATGTTATCTCCCATGACATGAGAATTCCTCCCTCATGTCAATCCAGGAAACTACTAAAGAACCAACGCTCGGGTAAAATGAACGTGGCAACACCACTGGGACTCTGAGAGCATCATATTTTCCCCTAGCTCCTTTTAAACACATTCTCCACTCGAATCCTTGATATCCATATAAATTAGCCAGTCCGAAGCATTGCCTGGGACGCCTTCCTTTAATCTCATAGAGGAGGCACTGGGAATAGACTTTGCTTGATGCTCATGGGCTTTTTTTTCTCTCTCTCTCTCTTCTCCTCTCCCACTTTGCTTTTCTCTGTCTTACTCGGCACATAGAAATGTAACTTAAAAACATACTGACTGCATACTTGGCAGCTCTGTTTATATATATATATATATATATATATATATATATATATATATATATATGTGTGTGTGTGTGTGTGTGTGTGTGTGTGTGTAAACTTGGCTATGACATAATCCACAGTGGAGTAACACATGACAAACATAAGCTAATAAATTCACTATTCATAAAATAATATTAATGTGGGAAAACCATAAGTTGATAGATGCTTTAGTACACTATGAATATATAAGGCTCCTTTGTTTCCCTTTTACAAGCAAGAATCCTGGGGCACAAAAAGCCTACACAACAGAAGTAGTAGATTGCTATTGAATATACATTTTAAAACTCTGAACTCACACATTCAGACCTCTTTCTATTGCTTTGGTTTTTTTTTTTACCAACCATCCTTTCTAACATATACACACTCCTCTTCTTGCCACAACATAGAACAATCACCTTTGCTACTCTTGTGTTTAGACATCATGCACTATAGGACCAGCAAGGACTATGCAACATACCGTCTTGTGTAAGATAGCCAACTGCCCATGGTATTCAGCAGGGTGAAAATCGTTCATGATTCCATATGACAGCAGCATGATCTTAACCTTAATGATGTAAGTGAAATGGTGTGTCTTCATTTTGTCTCTTGAACCTACATGTCTTGTTAGTATGATAAATGGTGCATCAAACCATGGCACCAGACCTTGAAAACAATGAAATGAAATGAGTTATCATGATTGGAAAATTAGTTTCTATCAATCACGTGCTACTTTACATGTTTTGTAGATACAAAAAAATAAAATAAAATAAAATAAAATCTAGGACCAAGGAATCAGAGCTAATAAAATAATTGGTTACTTCTAGGAGCGTTGCTGCTATCAACATAACTAAAACTACAGATACATGGCCAGCAACACTGGTATCCAACTCAGTCGATGATCAATATATCCACCACTAATAGATAGAAAAGTAGATGTGATGCAAAGAAGTGAGGAGTTTATAAAACCATTTAAAGCATCCTAATTTTACTGCAGAATACATTTTGAAGATCTTAACCATATATAAGGTTTATTCTGCTCAGGGGTATAATTAATACAAAGTAAATATTTAAAGAGCTGTCTTCTGAATAGTTTCCACTGTAAATAGAAAAGAAAAGGAACTCATATAAGTCAGTAGAAATAAACATGGTATCAAAACCCAGAAGCAGGTATTTTGCATATAAGTTAGAAAATAAGATGAGTCCACAGTTCAAAGCACATTAGTTCAGCTCAGGAAGAGCTCGTCAGGGAAGAGAGATGAACTTGAATTTGAAGAAATGAAATTGCAGGACCAAGGATTGGAGTGTCATACCATGTAAAAGACTAGGCATTTAGGTTTGCAATGGTGGAGTCAGAGATTGCTCCTACTAACCAAAATCCTATATTTGATGCCAGAAGTTGCTTGCAAAGCATAAACTTCAAGTAAGAAAGTTGATTGGAATCAAAAAAAAAAAATGATAAGTCTACATGAGTTTGGAAGTAGCCAACCAATGTGACATATTGCAAGGGGTTGTTGAAGACATGATATAAGTTTGGTAAAGAAATGTCCTTTCTTAGAAGCCAGGACTTCTGCCAGTGGCCATGAGGCCAGGCAACAGACAGGGGAAAAGGGCTTTTCTAGGTGGTCTATCTTAGTCCGAAATGCTATCAAGCCACATTGACAACACTCTCTATATCCACTGTCTCTGTGTGGAGATCCACGACACTGAGAGAAAATGTGAACCCTGCAATTTTATAAGCTGTTATTACAATTTGAAATCTTGTCTTAGGATTCTATACTGGGGATATGGGAAATGTAGATGTTAATGTTTATAAAGCAAAAACCAAACCAAACAGAGCAGCCCATTAAATATAGAGAAAATACTGAAAGGCAAGTATGTCTGAATTACTTTCACATCCCAAACATGGCTGTATTACACATGAGAAGACAAGATTCATAATTCTCTCTCTCTCTCTCCTTCTCTCTCTCCTACACACATACACAAACACACAAAAATATTTGCTTAGAGCTTTTCCAGTTAAAAATTTTGTGCCCGTACTCATAAATTGGCATAGGGCAGAGTAAGTTCCCAGCCTCAGCATTGTGCTATGTCCTCTCTCCCTTTCTCTATTTGATCTGGCATGGGAACTTCTCGTTCCAGTGAATGAGTCATTTGGGACAAGAAAATTAATTTATTTGAGCAGATGTATATAACTGTTGCTCAGAATAGAATCACAAAACAGGCCAGTATTTACATAAGGACCCTATAATTAATGACCTTTTATAGTTTTGTGTGAAGAGTCCAAGGAGCTGAGAAAAAAAAAAGCTACATGGGAAATATCAACATGATTAGAAATCCAGGCTCCTTTCTTGAATACCAGTTCTGTAGCGTGACACACAATGAACTCAGGCCAGAAAAGCAGACACAGAATTCTTTGGCAGAACAATATACTCTTTTCTCTAAATGAGCTGAAATCTAGCTAATATCTCATCAAAACTATGTCATTCAACTTTGCTTAATACGAATGTGTAATCCTACTTTTTCCCATCATTGAACACATCTAAGTTTTAAAACTAAACCAAACCTTGTCTTAAGGTCCTCACACCCCCTCCCCACCCCACACGCAATGGCTCCATACTATTTATATTAAAACAAATCTTTTCCACACTGTGACATTTCCAAACTTCTGACTATAGCTAGCTCTTTTGCACAAAATGAAGAGTACTCTGTTTCAAAAAGTCATGCCTAAGCAAGAGGTTTATTTTATGGATCAAAGGCTTTCCAGAGATGAAGACATTTCACTTTTTGTGAAGTTACAGATTCTGTTCTGCACCAAAAGGAGGAATGAGACCCATAACATTGACTTAGAATCCTTGAAGGTAATGGGTAGAGTTTTTGATGAAAAAAAAAAATCTGGAAAAGAAAAGGAATAAACAGAAGTTCTCTGGATATAAAGGGGACCATGATAAAATGATAAAATATTATGAACAATCAGTACAGTTACTCAAAAAGAAGCTACTTTAGACAGAAAGTGTTTTTATTTTGAAGAATTGGAAGGAGGAAATGGTTTTATTGTAGGAATCTAAGAGAACATGAAGAAGTGGCTTTAATAATCTAGAATTAAAGGTGGGTGGTGGTGCTATCTTTCAGAGGGGAAGGCAGATAGACCTCTGAGTTCCGAGCCCACCAGGACTACACAGAGTAACCCTATCTCAAAAAGAAACAAACAAGCAAGCAAACAAATACGGAAAATATGCAAAAGGGAAGAGGAGCCATTCCACCTGTAGAGAAACGCAGAGCAGTTAGTTTTCAGTGGGTGAAAAGGTATGGGGACAGTCTATTCCTGATAAGAGTGTCTTGAAAAAAACAGAGGAATAAATTCATTGACATCTCAGAGTAACAAGGTTATGGACTAAGATGATACACCAGCTAACAATGCTGAGCTGAAGACCCCAGGCACATAGCTCCTTGTTACATATTTATGTATTCATCAGTAGGGAACTTAGTATCTCCTTTTTGAAAACCTACCCTCAAAGAGATAAATATTAAATGAATAACCTGATTTACATCAAAAGCAGAAACTAGCCCTTCAGGAAGCCCATGCCACAGTACACAACATTGAGAAGTTGCTTAAAGTTCTCATGGTTCTAGGTGCTCTGCAAGTCATGACATTGTTACCTTGGTTATAGGACTGGAGTATAGCCTGAGAGGGCTTTGTGGTTTGTTTGCAAGTTCTTGTCACTCACCACTAGAGAAAGTATTCTGAAAAGTAAGGAATCTGTAGAAAACTCATAACAGGATGAAAGGAACAAGCTGACATGGCTAGTCTGCACTTTTGAAAGGAGATGCACGGCCACGATTGTGAAGGGCATCTTGGTTTTTGATGTTTACAGTGCGGGGATAATTCACAAGCTAAGTATGATGGAGGGAAGCTAGGGAGTTCCAGGCGTTGGTTGAGATTGTCCCAGAATATGAGTTGCTTTCTTTTTCAGTCCATGAATGGGACTTTCAGACAATTAAGCTAAGGTTAACAAAGCCAAGGATGGCCAGATGTGTTGGTCTCAAAGTTCTGTGTGATTTTTGTTGTATTGAGTTGTCAAATGGTTTCCCACTAGGATCCAGCTCTGAGGTTATCTCAGTCTCTAGCCACTATTTGGGTTATCCATTTTATTTTAATTTTTTTCTCCCCTTTGCCGGTCTAGCCTATTTAACCTGTCCAAAGAAGATACAGAAATAACCCAGCCTACTAGCAACAGGCTCAGTTACCGCCATAGACTAATTCTATAGACCAAACACGTCTACCTTTCATCTCAAAAGACATTTGTTATAATTGTGTGCTTGAGATATTTGCAGATGACAACTGAGTCAATTCTTTCCTTCTCCTTTTATCTGGGTTTCAGGGTCAAATCCAGGCTAAGCTTTCCCTTGATCCTATGGAACCATGAACATTAGAGGTGGTTAGACAGGAAGAGGGAAGCGACAGAATGGAACATTTTGTATGGCATTCAAAGAAGCAGCTAAGTACATTAAAATAAATATGTGTATCACTTATTTGCAATGCTATATATGAACATTGTGAATTTTCGAAAGATGAATTAAAAATTAAGGAAAACACACTTCTAATTTACCACCAACCCATTTATCATGGGTATATGATATTTACTCTGAGTGATTTTTTTTTCCTTAAACAAACCTTAATCTTTAGTTCCATATATGAAGGTCTGTTACATCAAATGTCCTTTAAAAGAATTATTTCTCTTAGCAGACTCATTTTTTTCCCCCATTTCCACTGTGAAGAACTTTATGATGTGTGAGGCATGTACCTGTTTCTAGAAGAAGGAAGCACTGAATGAGGCAGAAGATGGCCTGTCTGATTGGTCAGAGTATATTTGTGTTCACCATTCTATTTTTCATTTTTTTTGTCCATATATGCTTTATCTTTGCAAGTAAACTGTAGTGATAGTAGAGGCTGCAATTATCTCTTAGACTGATCACATTTCGGATGGCAAGAGAGCTGTTCTAGGCATATGGTTGATGTAGAATAAAATGTTCAATTGATTGATCTCTCAAACCTTAGACTTGGGTAGGGACACAGTCCCTCCTAGCCTTGGACTCTCACACTGGGCAGACTACTTTGTTTAACTGGCCTAAGATGAATACAGATTCAAGGCAGAATCACCTGGACTTTCACCTATGAAATCCTGGGACTTGCATGCTGTAAACCTTTTAGTCTCTTTCAGCGTTAGGATCATAAATTACCCAGTTCTTCTTAACACCAATTACCATTAGTTGATCCCTAAAACACTTGCATTAGTTGACCTCAAACTCCAGTGAGCTCATATCAGAACCTGAGTTATTATCCCTCCTTTTTATAATCTTTTCAATTTTCTAAAGGGAAAGTACCCTAAGGGTAGCCTTCCTCTGAGGTGACAGTATAATATAATGACATTCAGGTCACCGTGTCATGAGCCATTGTCCAGAAAGTGATAACCCTCATGTCTGCCTATCCATTTGTGAATGCTGAGGTTGGATTCTATCGAGCCAAATGGAAAGTGGCCAGCCAGGATCAGATATGTGCTACAAAGGGTCTACTCAGAGCTATTTAAAGCATCCTGAAGATACAAAAACATCCTAAAGTAGGGGACAGAACTCACTGTGATGCTGTCTCTCCTGTAGAATCATTTCCTGTGGCTGTCACAATTTGTTTGGTATCTTCCTCTGTTTGCAGCATCTAAAAAAAAAAGTCAGCTTAGCTTTTCTCTTTGCCCCCCCCCCTTACCCTCCCTTAGGGCCTCAGCTTGTGTCTGCACATAAGTCTGGGGTCTTGGGTGTCAAATGTCAGGCCTTGTACTGAGCTGTCAAAGAGAAGAATGGTCTGTGATGATTGATGACTGGGAGGCCTGAAACCCAAACCTCCACTGCAAATGCTTCTTTTACAAAAAAGCTGGGGCTACCCACAGTGCCTATATGCAGGGTCACTTCGCATACCATTACACCGGCTGCCCCAGGCTCCCAACAAGCCAGGCCATTCACACTCCACCCTACTCATTTCTCTCCCTCCACCCTTCCTCTTACTACCCTCAGAAGGATGCCCCAAACGTTGGAATTCTCAATCCCAATCAAATAAAAGAGAGGCATGAAAAGATGCCCTTTCCTCCCTGTTTGTCTTCAGGCTACATTTGTTCTGCAAGCCATGGACTGGAGCTTTCTGGAGCTCAAGTCAGATGACAAGATTATTAATGGGAGTAGGGCAATGTCATATCTGATTTCATGCATATTCATGAAGAAATCCACACAGCTGGGACTGTACTTTAGGGAGAGGGAAAATAAAGAGTATCCTACCCCCAACCCTAGGCATGAAAAATGTCATTGTGGTGATGAGGAGCCTGATTGAGGAAAGTTTAAGTGACTGTAGCCTCTATTTTGAAAAGAAGGGAATAGAATTTTCAGAAGCAATAACCACACCCAAATAAGCTTCTTCAACTCTTCTGGCTAGCCTCAGTGACTCAATACTGATGGGGAAACCTCCTGATACAGTCATGTACCTAGACACTCTTGGGGTCAAACCCACAGAAAACCACCCTTTGCAAATGTTTTCAACAAAGTTCAAGTGTTAAGATTAAAATTAAAAAGAAGAGAAGAGAAGGGGAAAAGAGCAGATCAAGGCTATTTTGTTACAGTGGTTAGAATAAGGGCTATCCTCCCAATAAAAAATAAGTGTATTAGGTCTGGATTAGGTACCAAAATCAGAACAGGGATAAATCTTATCTGGGTTAAATCTCACTTCATTTCCAAAGAAATAAGCCACAATGTTCATTCTGTAGCTCAAACACCCAGCAAATAGTTCCCTGGCATAGAAGCATTAAGGATGCCCCACACGATGTTACAGAACCCGGTGTCTGCACTAAGTCAATGACTGTAGAAAAAAAGTCAAAATAGGGTGTTGTACATTCTACCGGGAAAGACTAGTCTGAGAATGGATAGGACACCTGTTGGAAAGGCCAGGGTTAAGAAGCCATAGAGAGACACCTCCTAGCTAGCCCTACACATGGAAGGGGAGCATACAGCACGCTTCCTCCTTCTTCATTGACACACTCATTCTTTCATTCATCAATTTGGCTGTGAAAGTCAATCATCATTAAAGGCCTTAATGAGTCTTCTGTGTAGCAAAGGACCTACCTGCACTTTCACCTCAGCTGTCCACACTCTGAGGAACAGGTGGATGTAAAGACACAGTTCTTCATAAAGAAGGGCACCATCCCACTAATATTCAATCCGAATGTTATTTTTAGTGTTGTTTGCTTTCCTCCTCCTCCTCCTCCTCCTCCTCCTCCTCTTCCTCCTCCTCCTCCTCTTCCTTCTCTTTCTCCTCTTCGACTTCTTCTACTGTTTTCCTTCTTTCACCTCCTTCTATTTTTTCTACTTCTTCCTCCTCCCCTACTTCCTCCTCAGTTTTGAGTGAGCCATGAGAGACTGAATTCAGAATCTCACACATGTGACACCAGCCTTCTATCATTGAGGGACCCCTCAATCCCCTAGAATAGTCCTTATCGATGTACATGCCTGTGTTCAAACATCTGTCAACTCAGTAAAAGTCTGGGTGTTTGGGTTATGTTAATTGCATAGACCTAAAGGTTGAATGGTCCGTGGATTTCCAGTGCTTATATTTCTACCAATTTACAGCAATTAATCAATTCATGTGCATGTGAAATAACATAAACAAAGCCATTGGTTGCACTGTTATTGATACTAGCATAACAATTTGTATTGAAAATAAGCCCAGTATCAATGCATAGGCAAATGATTAAGTTGTGGGCCATCATCTAGAAACTATAAAGATCCTGACATACTGAACTATCCTAGGATGATATGTTTTCCAAAATGTTGTAAATGGAGATTATTCCTGAAATTTTAAATAAGTGATATCCTTTAGCATGCTGGAACTTTTGTATATTTGTGACATTTAATATACAGGTAACACAGATACATTTCTGCCTGTTTACTATTCCCCACAAGATGTCAAAGAACAAGTGAATCCTGAGATCATGAGACATTTCTTCTCAGACATCTAACTTCTTGTTTTCAGAGAATCTGATTTCAAAAATATTGAGTCAGACTCAACGGAGATTCAATAGGCTGATAACGTGATAGCTGCTCATGTTATCATTTTGGTAAACATCGCAATTAAACTTCAGCACTGCTTACTAGTGAGTGCTGAGGACTATAAGAACATCAGAATGCACACAGTAGGCCTGCTCATTCTCATCGCCTTGGAAAATGACTTTTCCCCTCTCCTCTCATAAGCAGGCCGTGTGCAGAAGTATAAGTCATTTCAAACAATGAAGCGCATCTTGGGGATACAAAGTTCAAAAATCATAAGCTCAATGCTTGGAGTACCATAAAGGTAATGGGTTTTTCTTTGAATTTCATCAAAATTATAGGGAGTGCAGTTAGTCAAATTAAATAGTTTACATTAAACTCTGATTAATAAATATTAAATGTTTAATAGAATCCTTATAATGCATTAGTTTTTATGGAATGCTAATAATACATTAGATTTTTACATAAAACATACCATAAAATATATTAAATTTAAATATTTATGTCTTATAATAAAGGGAAATCTTGGGGGAAATGTGTTCTGGAATCTCCATCTCTGACCCTGTTTTCTTTCTCCCTTATTATTAGATTTTTTTTTTTTCTTGAAGCAGAAAGCGAGGCAGCAGAAAAGAAATAGCACATCTGTGTGTAGACTCTCACCAGGCATTGCTCTAAGCCTTTGGGCAAGTAAACAGAAAATACAGAACCCGAAGGAAGAGTTGGGCCAACTCCACTGTCTATTGTCTGCATTGAAAGCAGATGGGGTTAGAGGCTACTCTGGGCTTCAAGGTCACTGCTATGGATGGAGTGGCTATGGAGCACTCAAGAGTCAGCTGGCAGCCACTGCCTGCCAGGACATCTTACCGTGGCAGACTCTACTGGCAGACTCTTCGTAGGTAGGCAGAGGATGAAGTGCACCGTGACAATAGAGAAGCAGAGGCAGGCAGTCACTCTGAGTTTCTGTGAGGTGCAGAGGGAGCCCCTGCAGACTACAATACTGAAGGCTGAGTTCAAATCATGAAGAGAAGGCCTGGAAATTAAGGCAACCTGTGGCCCTACCCAGGGAGTCCCAAAGCTGCAAACTTAATCTCGCCTGCATATTAAAAACACCTGGGGAGCTTTTAAAAACATACCAATGGAGGCCGCACCCCGATTTAATTAAACCAGAAACTCACGAGGTCAGAGGCCAGAAACTGATATTTTTAAGAGTTTTCTGACTTAGGTTTGAGTTGAGGGTTAAGCCAAGGTGCTACGGAGGCATGGGCACCTGACTAGGAAGGGTAAGGGAAGTATCAGATAGCTCCAGGGCTGTGCGATCCCCATTCTGCAGTCTGGGACTGTATTTACAACACGACTGTGACCGACTCTATGACTTTTAACTTCTGCACATTCGCTCCATCAAATGTGTACCTGAAGCACCTGTTGTGCCTGTGGCTCCTGTAGCTCCTGAGCACAAGATAGGAGACTGGAACAGATTGTGAACCAAATTGCACCTGTGTGTTCAATTGGAAGTGTTAACCCTAGGTCAATATTTCAAAGGCTTGGTGTCTAGCCGGTGGTGCGATTGGGAGATGAAGACATCTTTAATACAGGAGACCTGCGGGGAGGCAAAGTCACTGTCTTGCATATTGCAGCCTCTAGTGACTTACTCATGCCTTACTGGAAAGCTCTACACTCATACTCATGTGGGGAGACCAAGATAAACTCTGTGGGCCACAAAGCAAAAAGGCAGAGTAGTGGGGAGGGGACTAGTGTCAGGAAGAGGGATCTAATTGGAGGTGATAAGGGAGATAGAAGAATGAGTCTGATCAGAATATGCATCAAATTATAAAAGATTAACAAAGAAAACTAGCAGGAGAAAGTTTAGCCTTTAGAGGTTTGACTTGTAGAAGATAGTGGGACTTCAGTCTGTCTCTGTCTCTGTCTCTGTCTGTCTCTGTCTCTGTCTCTGTCTCTCTCTCTCTGTCTCTCTCTCTCTCTCTCTCTCTCTGTCTCTCTCTCTCTCTCCTTTGTATTTGTGACAGTGGCAGAAAGATGACATATACAGTTGTGGAACATGAAAGGAGTGCAAGTGAAATTAACCACTTTAAGCCCTCTGTGTGTGACATCCATCAGATGAGCCTCCCTCCACCCAACTAAGCATTTCTTCAATGTACCACCTAGTTCTCCTTTACACCTTCCTCACTTACAGTATAATATGCCCCCGTGGTAAATATCTGCTTGTCCCACAAATAACAGAAGGTTCACCATTTTGTGGCTTTCATTCCTCTCCAAAATAAACAAACAAACAAAATAACTACTTAAGTAAGCTATTTTAAAAGAAAATGCTATTAACACAGCATATTCTTTCCAAAAATATCTAATAATCAAATAATGAAATGGTAATTTATCAGCAACATATATAAGAATGATTCAAAATTTAGATTCCCAACCCCAGCATTTCACTAGATGCTCTTCGGTTTGGGGGATGGTTTTATACCAATTGATTCATTTTATACACAAATGAATTATTATCAGTCATTAATTTTGTTTATACCCAAGATGTACTTTAATAATTTCTGTGGCATGCCTAAGTTCTTCATATTTCATATATGAAGAAGGAATTAAAAAAAAATCTAGATTCAGTAAAGAAAAGGTTCATGAAAACTGTGTTGTCTTAAAATGTGTGTAACCATTCCAGCCCAGTCAGTTTCTAGAAGCAAAGTTATGTCTTAGTCTATACAGTGGACAGACAAGTCTGGCACAGGTATTGTACAACTGCTGAATTGAGAGCTATAACCATGCCTTGCCGGGAAGAGCGTGCTGTACAGCACTCTTCCTCACCGATCGGCCTATACTTTCTTCTTCTCCATCTTCTTCTTTTCCTCCTCCTCCTCCTTCTTTCTTCTTCCTCTTCCTCTTCTTCATCCTCTTCTCTTCTTTTTCCTCTTCCTCCTCCTCCTCTTCCTCCTTCTCCTTTTTCTCCTTCTCCTCTTCCTCTTCATCCTCTTTTTCCTCTTCTTCCTATCTATCTATCTATCTATCTATCTATCTATCTATCTATCTATCTATCTATCTTGAAATGTTTCCTAATCCTATCCTCACCCCAACCCTGAGGTTTCCAGGGCATGATATAGATGCCCCAGTTATGACTAATCAGTCGACAGCCATGTATTCTCGCCTCTCTGACTGGTTATGAGTCCCCACAAAGCTTCCTATTGCAGAGAGAAGATTTGCTCAAAGCTGACAGCTACACTAATCTATAGGAATAAATTCAATTGTTAAAAGGCAATTTGATGGGAATACCATGCCCATTTAGCAAAAGGTTCACAAACCTACCTGTTTATCCATATATCTGGCAATTCTTTTTCTTTTAGTTTCTCCTGGTATATTTGATTTAGTGGCTGACATTAAGGCTCTCAGCCTAAAGCGCTTCCTTTTGCATTATAATTAGGTAGATTTTTATTTATCTTATTTATTTCAGGGTGTTAAAAGGAATATTGTTCTTTTATTACATATGCTACAAATTATTTCTATACATTGTTTCAGTTGAGCATACAAATTTTGGATATACTTTGATTAAAATTTTTGTCTAATTTTTCATACAATTTCATCCTTCACACATAAATTATGTAGAAGTATGAGGCTATGATGCTTAATTTCAAACACTTAGCTTTTGTTCTACTCTTAAATTGGTCTGTGTAAGCAATTAACAATAAATCATTAAAATGGTTGAATTTTTATCTACCTTTTCTGGTCTCTTACCCCATTTGCTTTAATGTTTTACATTTTCTGTCTCCTTTTAAATTATTTGCTATCTTAAATATGTTTTAATTTGTTGATGGATAATTTGGTAAAATCTGCATGAGCTATTTTTAGTGGTGATTTTCAACCTGCACACTTAATCTTTTATATCAGCGTTGTATCCCCTCATACCACGTCTGTCCTTTCCATACCATATTGATCTTCATCTGATATGCATTATATTCACATGTGTCAAAACCCTCACCATAAATATCATCTTTCCTTTTAGGAAATAAATGATATTTTGTTTAAGGGGTAGATCTGGGCATCATAGAGGAGGAGTTGGGTAGACACATAACAGTATCATTGGCTCAAAGCAGGAGCTCCAGAGTTAAGATGGAAAAATTACGATTTAACTTTAGTAGAAAAGTGCTATGGAACTCATTTGAAGTCTGAAGACTGCCCTTCTAGGACACATCCCTCTGCTAATGAACTACTGACAGCATTTGTACCTACTTCCATCAATACCATCCAATGGTGTCTATGATGTGAATATTAGAAACAGAATCCAGAACCTAATAAAGCCATTGCCATTTTTCTTCCTCTCTGGTACCTTCTTTTTCTTCAACTTTGGGAATTTCACAGGTTACATGAGACAGAGTTACTGAGCATTTGGAAATGTGCATCAACTTCTATAATGATGCTTTGTGGGTGATTCAAAGATGGCATTTGCAGTGGTCTGCTGAGAGGGTCTAGTTAGTAAAACTATGCCTGCATAACAGCAGGTAAAACGGAAACTGAAAATTTTCAATAATGGATCAATGTAAAAGGAGTTTACTACATGGGTAGGAAGGAGAGATAGCACATGTTTATTGAGACTTTTGAATAGCCAGGCCACTCATTCCTGTTACAACACCCAAGCTTCATAAAAATCTACTCGAAGGGATATCTTAAACTCAACATTAAATGCTAAGCAATGGAGAATAAGCAAATGAAAACTGGTGCCCGAGATCACAACCGAATAATCAGCAGAGTCAAGAGTCAAGTGCTTGCTGGAGGACCTTCAAGGGCAATGCCAGGAGATGATTGTATCTGGTATTGCTTGCTTCCCAGACTGGAAATCTTAGTAAAGAATCCAGCAATCTTCTAGACACAGTCAAAGCAAAACGTAAAGTTTTCAGCTGTATTGGAGAATGGGGGTTATACCAAAAGCTGTTGCCTGTCTGCGGGATGCATTCCTCTAGCTGGGCTGCCTTGTCTGGCCTCAGTGGGAGGAGATGTGCCTAGCCTCCAAAAGACTTGATGTACTCAGAGGGGACATCTGCCCTCTCAGAGGAGAAGGGGAGAGGGTGAGGAGGAAAGGGATCATGAGGGGGCAGCAATGGGAATGTAAAGTGGATAGATAGATAGATAGATAGATAGATAGATAGATAGATAGATAGATAGATGAATTACGGAAAAATAAAATAAAATTGTATGCTCAGTGTTTTTATGTTGTCATTAAATGTATAGAGCATTGTCAATTCTATGAAGTCAGGTTTTATCACTGCTCATCAGTAACAGAAGCAGGCTGAGGAAAACCTTCCTGATATACATCTTTAGGGAAGTGTCATGTTCCTACATTAGAATGACATAAATAAAGGATGAACTTAAAGTACAGGGACAAATTAAGCAGTAGCAGACATGTCTTATGCATGTTTCACTGAAATAATCTATTGGGTTTTTTTAAATTTCTTTTTTATTAGATATTTTCTTTATTTACGTTTCAAATGATGTCCCCTTTCCCGGTTTCCCCCACCCGGAAAGCCCCTAGCCCATTCCCCCTCCCCCTGCTTCTATGAGGGTGTTCCCCCACTCAACTACGCATTCCTGCCTCCCTGTCCTCTAATTCCTCTGGTGCATTAAACCTTCACAGAACCAAGGACCTCTCCTCCCACTGAGCCCCAACAAGGACATCCTTTGCTACATATACAGCTGGAGCCATGGGTCTCTTCATGTGTACTCCTTGGTTGGAGATTCAGTCCTTGGGAGCTCTGGGGTGGGGGTCTTGTTGGTTGATATTACTGTTCTTCCTAGTTCTTTCTAGTTCCATCCATCTGTCCTGGAACTCACTCTGTAGAACAGGCTAGCCTCAAACTCAGAAATTCACCTGCCTCTGCCTCCCAAGTGCTGGGATTAAAGGCGTGTGCCACCACTGCCCAGCTCATTGTTTTTAATGAGAAATGGTGCTGGTTCAACTGGTGGTTAGCATGTAGAAGAATGCAAATCAATCCATTCTTATCTTTTTGTACAAAGCTCAAGTACAAGTGGATCAAGGACCTCCACATAAAAGCAGATACACTAAAATTAAAAGAAGAGAAAGTGGGGAAGATCCTCAAACACATGGAAACAAGGGAAAATTTCCTGAACTGAACACAATGGTTTCTGCTCTAATATCAAGAATAAACAAATGGGACCTCATAAAAATGCAAAGCTTCTGTAAGGCAAAGGACACTGTCAATAGGACAAAATGACAACCAACATATTACATTTGATAGAGGGTTAATATCCAATATGTACAAAGAACTCAAGAAGTTAGACTCCAAAGAATCAAATAACCCATTAAAAAATGGAGTACAGAGCTAAAGAAAGAATCTTCAACTGAGGAATATTGAATGGCTGAGAAACTCCTAAAGAAATGTTCAACATCCTTAGTGATCAGGGAAATATAAATCAAAACAACCCTGAGATGCCACCTCAAAATGGCTCAAAACAAAAACTCAGGTGACAGCAGATGCTGTTGAGGATGTGGAGAAAGAGAAACACTCCTCCATTGTTGGTGGGATTGCAAGTTGGTACAACCACTCTGGAAATCAGTCTGTCGGTTCCTCAGTAAATAATCTATTTTTAATTTGAATATTTTTAGATGAAAATGGCCTGAGCACCAATTCAAACAAATAGAACAAGAATCCTTTTGCCCATTTATCCAGGAGAATAAAGAAGCTAAATGTCCTGTCAAGTCCACAAATTCAGGCCACATAATCAGGGATTACCCCATATCTCTATTGCTAGACACGCATTTTGTTTGATTAAAATCTCTTTTATATAATAAGATAGCTCTATACAAGTAGGATAGGTATTTTATCTTCCAGTGAGTATGATGAGTCCACGAGTTGTCCCTTGTCCTTCTTTAGGTCTTAGGTTCATTTCTGAGCAAGTAATAGGATAAAAGGAGTTAGGCTTTGAATATAAGCCCAGTTTGGTCATTAATCAACATTATGATCAGAGCATGGTTAGAGAATAGAATTACCTAAGAAAAAGCCTCCTGGGTCCAACTCACCCAATGAAGAGAAGATCAATCACTATGCAGAAATGGCCCACATCTTCCTTCTTAGAAAGAGTATATTTTGTGAGGATCTCATTCTGTTCTTCCAGAAAACAACTATCATATAACATCGACAGTGTTATATAGCACACATCTTGGGATGCCTTTCTTAAAACCACTGGACAATTCGCTCCCTAGAACCATATCTGATAGTGTAAAATCTATAAATAAGAAGTAGTTGAAAGCTATTATGGAAATCCAACAAGTAATTCTACTCAAAGACCTGTTGATTATGACAGGACCAGTTGAAGGGAGGAATTTCTTACTGGATATGCTTCAATGTTGCCAAGAGTATACCTAGTCCTCACCCAAATCTACTGCACCAGCCATAACATTTAACCAAGTCATAACTAGGCAGTGGCACTTAGGAAGTCTACATTGTTTGTACATTTACTCTTGGTAAAAATCAATTGTTTACATAATTCCTCCTGTGCATCAAAATCCCAAGCTAATTGACCGGCTACCAAGAAACCCTGAAGACCCTGGTTAACAGACCTTGGCACAATTCTGAAATAACTGACACTAAGTTATGCTGACAACGTAAATCTGGATTTCAACATCTGTATGCATATGAATCAACAATAAAGTGTTCTGTACAATAACTGCTCCATGGCCCCCTACTCTTATCCCATTTCTTTCTTATCATCAGTGTTAAAGCTCTCTCTGTTTGGAACTTGAGATAAGCTAAGTGCAAAAGAGGGAACAGAAAGTAATTCCGCATCTGCTCACTTACATGTGGGAGCTAAAAGCTTCACTTTGCAGAAGTCAGGTGTACAATAGCTAGAGGATGCTAGAAGGGTACAAGATGAGACGGATGCAGACTGGATAAGAGATACGAAAACATGCACTTAAGGGCTGTCACTCTGAACTGCAGGGAATAGAGGTCACAGCACCTCTATTGTTTTAAAAATAAATTATTGTATAATTTATTTTTAAAACAATAAGGAACTGGAGATTCAGAAAACAAAGAAATGGTTATAGAGATAGAAACCCTAAATGCCCAATCTAATATTTATACATTACATGCAAATTATCACACCATATTCCATAAATTCCTATCACCTTAAGCACCTTTAAAAGTTTACTTGAGTAGCATACTTCAGAGGCAGAGCAATTGCCTAGAACTGGTGTGTCTCTAACATCACAGAAACACTTCTCAAATGGAAGTTTAGAGTCAGGCTAGGGGAGAGCACAGCTGTTAGAACAGGAGGGAAAACCTGAAAAAAAAAACTGGATGTAAAACTGTGACACCATCCCTTTAACCAGTTCAAGAGATGGTCCTGTCAGTGTGAATTACCTTGACAGAATGACTAGAAAGTCTCCTCTGTCCCATTTAACTCTCTTCAATGAAATAAGAGAGAAGATTAAATACTCTCAGAACACCCAGCAGGAACTGAACATGTTGTGGGGAAATAAGTTGAGATGCAAGGAAGGAAAGAATAGGGAAGAATAGCAAGAAGCCATCCTTTAGACAAGAATTTCGAGCCTACTCAGGTTTGTAGCTTCCTTTTATAGCAACATAATCTCTTAAATTCTTGGGACGTTTTGTCCATGATGTTTTTAATTTACATGATATAATTTTTAAGTCAAATAAATATTTCATTTTGGATGAGGCTATTGCTAGAGATGTGCTTAATATGATTTCTAATGATGTTTCTAATGTAAATTTAGTGACTGCACAACATAAAAAGTATCCTAGGTCAGATTCTAGGGATAGAGTAAGAGGAAAGGAAGTAGTTAGGAAGAAAAACTACTTGAAAGGCATCAAAGGTATTAGAAATATTTCAGGAGGATTTTTCAAAGTGTCATTTGGGAATAGCTGCACTGAAATAGTGGACTTAAGGCTTACCCATGCGTGTTCCAAGTTCCTGGATCTATACTGCCTTGCTGGGAGGGAATGTGGGCTTGGCTGGGTGCTTCTCTTCCACTGAAGTAACTTTCTGAAGATATAACCACACCCTGTAGATGCAGCCATCAATATTTCAGTAGGCAGGTGAATGAGTGTTTCTCATTCCTTCTGCAAGATGAACTCGTGCAGTTCCACATCTGATCAGCTCTAGAACTAAGAACATGATTCAGGAGGTAAGTGCCATTGTTGTGTATATTGTTTCAGTGTCCTGGTCCATCCTTGATAAGCTTAGATGAGCCAGAAGACACTCAGAAGCTCTCAATTCATTGTACCCACGGGCCCAAGGGGGTAAAATGATATAAGTACAAGCTATAATTACTGGAAACAGTAGAACTGTTATTGTTTTGTAATGCTATGCGTCACTTTTAATCTCTGATGTATCTTGTTTTTCTCATTGCATTCAGTTGCTGACTTCAAATGTTCTCCCAGATGAAATTCCAACATGCAACTATCCCTCTCAAGTTCCAGCTAAAATGAACTTGGAAGAGTTGAAGTCAGGAGGTTCTCAGATGAGATTTGAGAACTGGATCACAGTTCTCTTGGATATGACTATAAATACCACCCTTCTTGATAGGTAAGGTATGGGCAACTCGTAACTCTGGCGAAGACCTTTAGTGACATACCAACGGAAATGAATGCTTTAGCAGTATAATGTGTCAAGCGGGTGTCATTAGAAAAATTGTAATTATAGGAACAAGGGATGTGGTTGGAGATAATAGAGGCTTTGAATGAATAGTTAAAGGTCTAAAGTGAAAGATATATACTTTTGACAACTGAAAAAGAGGCTTTCTTCTGTAGTTGGAGGAACAATCTGAGAACTAAACTGGGACCTAAACATATGAGTAAGAAGCTCTCAGTATTGAATTTTTAAAAAACATTTTCTTTTTTTTTCTTTTTAGATTTATTTTAGCTTATGTATGCATATGAGTGCTCTGCCTGCAAGTATGTCTGTTTGCCACATTCATGTGTGTGCCAGGTATGGAACTTGGGTTGTTTGCAAGAACAACAATACTCTTAACCACTGAGCTAATTCTCCACCCCCTCATTCCTGTATGCTGGGTCTCTGTGACAGAAATGTTACCAAAATGTACAGAGGAATGAAGAGGAGAAGGAGGAGGAGGAAGAGGAGGAGGAAGAAGAGGAGGAGGAAGAAGAGGAGGAGGAGAGGGGAGGAGGAGGAGGAAGAGGAGGAGGAGGGGAAGGGGA
>NC_034590.1:42842598-42848978 GCF_900095145.1 Mus pahari | reverse complement strand
AAGAAGAAGAAGAAGAAGAAGAAGAAGAAGAAGAAGAAGAAGAAGAAGAAGAAGAAGAAGAAGAAGAAGAAGAAGAAGAAGAAGAAGAAGAAAAGCAAAAAAAAGAAGACCACCATCTCAGAGGAAGAAAGACCCTATGAATAGGATGGGGAAATATGTGGTTTTACACTCATAATACTGTAATCTTTATTTCCATGGACTGTTCAAAGTCTTTGGAAATGGCTGTGTCCTTCCCATTATGAGTTAAATCTCCCCTTTTGTGAGGACTATGAAGTCCTCTGCCTTGCAGATCAGGGTGGGTCCCCATTAAGTTCTGCTCCCTGGTTCACCTCTGGCCACCAAATACATCGTCCATATTACCTATTTGGAAAATTGCAGCTTTTGCAAGGAGAAGAGAATTTGCTACAGAATGTAGTCAGCATGGCCCATTAGAGTTGAGAGACTATCTATGGGAGGAATTCAAAAGGTACTAAAATAAGTGGAGCAAAATATGAGTTTGGATAAAGAGATCTTACAAAGGTGAGAGTGCTGCAGGCATTTAGGACATGGCCCTCTGCCTAACCCTGATGACGATTTTAACACACTGCAAAGTGTCTTTTAGAAGCTTGGGGAAATCAGTGACCCACAGGAGCTTAAGTAGAAATGATAGGACAAGAATTGTCATTACAGACTGTATAAGTCAGGGCTCTCTAGAGGAACAGAAATGACTGTGTGTGTGTGTGTGTGTGTGTGTGTGTGTATGTGTGTGTAAATATATACGTATAAGTTATATTTTCATATATGATTTTATTAGGATGGTTTACAGGATGCGGACCAACTAGTCTAAAAATGACTGCCCATCAAAGGAGGTTCTGAGAACCTAGTCATAGTTCAGTCTACATGGCTGGATGTCTCAGCTGGTCTTTAGTACACACTGGGATCCTGAAGAAGTAGGCTCTAATGCCAGGAAAATAATGGACTTGCTAACAAGTATAAGAGCAAGCAGGCAAAGAGAGCAAGCCTCCTCCTTTCATGTCTTTTAAATAATCTGCCAGCAGAGGATTTGAACTGGATTAAATGTGCTTTTCCCCATGTCCAAAGATCTAGATTAAAAGTAGTTATTTCCACTTCAAATGATGTAATTAAGAAAAAAAAAAAATTCCTCACAGGTGTGCCTAGCCACTTGGGGTTTAGTTTATTCCAGATGTGGTCAAGTTGACAACCATCACACAGATAATATAAAAGAGAGATAAAGGCACAGGAAACAGGACTTGTAGGGTTGTGTTCTATATAAGACTGAACCCTCCCTCCCACCCCTCCCCTGATGACTGAGTTAGGTAGAGAGGATCAGAGGTCATAGCACTTACTGAGCTGACATCAGTACACTGAAGGAGAGGCACCCTCACCCAAGGATGCTTGCAGGAATCCAGGAGTGCTCACCAGCACAATAATGGGAGGTGGTGATGTGGAAATAAGTTTAAGGATGGAATGAGATGATGCGCTTTAGAAACTCGAGATGTTGCAGGCAGCATGTGACTGCCCCAGGATGACCATGATGGGAATAATAGCATCCAGTATTCCTAGGAAAAGATGGGCGAACAATAATAGAACTTCTCTCTATAGGTATATATATGGAAATGTTTGGTGTGGTTTTAGGGTGGCAACTTCAATAAAATGTCACAATTTGTCATCCATTTCTTGGACATGATTCAGTTTACGTCAGAGACAAACAGTTGAAGAAAAGATTAGCTTTCCAAGAACAATTACAATAGAAATACCACACATAATTAATAATACTAAATTGTGATACTTGTGATATTCTCATACCAGATTCCTTAGTTCTTTTACAAATGTATTCATGTACTTGGGTAGCAAAAGAAAACTTTGCAACACTGAAACTTTTAGACATGGTACCTCAGTTGGTTCTGACATTCCAACCACTGAAAGTCTCATCTTAGCCCCTCATTACTGTCACTGTGTAGCAAGAGGATAAAATAGATGAAGTGTCAGTGTAACCTACCAGGTGACCAAAAGGCTGCAAGCTTTTGTTACATGCCTCCCTTCCCCCAGAGAGCATCTTGTCACTCAGGCCAAGAGATCAACAGACAGTACTATAGAGATCTACAGTCAGAGGAAATACCAAGAGAAAAATAAAGACCGGAAACCCATTGTCTAAGATCCTTGGCGATGATCATTGTGAAGGTATAGCAGCTCCATCAGTGAGGACAGGAGAATAAACTCAGGAAGCCCTGGGTAGTTCTTATGTCTCTCATCTTGATGATAAGAGACAGCCAAGCCCAACTGCCACAGTCTGAGGAGGCCATGGAGGCCAGGAGCTTATGTGCTTCAGAATCGATACCTATTATCCCCTTGTCTCTTTGAGAAGCCTCCTGCACTAGCAGTAGCTTCCATGATGGCGTGTCCCCTTGCTGCATCACTCTTTCCAGCACTGTGTTGTGAGTAGCTGGCTTCATCTTCCAATACTTTCCACATATTGTGATAGGATGAAGAGATCTAAGCTCACTGAACGGTTAAATTTACCCTGCCTATTAAGGTATATGTTATGGTAATGTTGGAGGCTTCCTTAATAATTAGTCCTTTCCTCAACCAATCATTTAAGAAATAAAATAAATAAGTCAATGAAGTGAGCATTTATCTTAGATGTGATATAGTCCCAGGTATAGTGGTTTAAGTTTGTCTAAGTCACAAAGTCGAGTCTGACCATGCACAGTTTGATCATGCCCTGGGAGTTTCAGAAATTTACCACTGGAAGCTCTGAGACCACTCCAGTTTTAAAGGGGTTATAGTTTTGAGATTTTTATTTATGAATTCAAAGTAGAGATTTAAACATGTCTGCATGAAATCTTCACAGGCAATGACCATTTGGAAAACTTTGGGAGAAGCCAAGGATAAGCTGCTGGGGGTGAGAATCATAGAAGGAACGGCCAGCAGAACAAAGGGTGGTCATTCATATTCACCACACTGTGCCAGATGGAGGAGACTGGGGATGCGAGACAGGTGCATGTGGGGATATGGATGCTCTGTGAAATTGCTGCAGTCATCAGAAGAAGAGGTGCTAGCAGTGTAGACTGAGAGCAGAATTTGGGTCTGGAGAACTGGGGGGATCCTGACAACAGTAAGGGGATACTTGCAAGCTTGCTGGGTGCTGGCTGGGGGGAGACAAGCAGAGGAGGAGGTATAGATGATGTAATTGTCTGGTTTGGGTTGCAGATTGGATGATGGTGCTGGTCAGATGTGGAGGATATCTGAACTAATTCCTTTTAGGACAGAGATGAAGAAGACAGTTTCTGTGGGCACCAACTACTTAAAATTGAGTCTTACAATTTAGAAACCTATGAGACCTTGTCTTGTAAAATGTTATCTTTGACTATTGCTACTTCCCCAATATAATCGTTATTAATATATTAATAGAAGTATTGTAAGCTAAAAACCTAAGTTCTATCAGCGTAACATGTGTGCTTACATGCCTACTTCCTTGTGTGCACACGCAAGTGTGTGCATGTGTGTATATATATGTGTATGTGTGTGTGTATGGTGTGCATTGTCTCCCAGATAATATCCAGAAAATCAGAATCAACACAAACTTCTAAACTACAATTATTTCGCCTTCTTGTGTAAAAAGAGTCATCTAATTAATATCTTTAAAAATAACCTTTTATTGTGAATTAGTTCAAACTTCCTAACAAACTCTTAAAACTTGTCTTTAAATTCCCAGTCATCATCCCTCATGGATTCACATACTAGGGGTAAAAAATGAACTTATAAAAAGAAAATGTGAACAAAATTTCGAGGTGATCCCAAGTGGTAGAACACAGTAGCATCCCATTTGGGGAACGTTGTCAGGAAGACATTCCACATCAGTTTTCTGCACTTTATGCTGCTCTTTCATTTCTTCAATCAGCAGAGTCCTGGGTAATTTAAGGCAGCGAAAAAAATGGATACTCTTTTTCTCAGGCTGATAAACCAGAGGAAAATTCTGCGACAGAGATTATAACAGTGTAAAGAACAGGACGGGGAGATCAGAACAGAGGAAATGGCATGTTAATGACATTCAATATTCTCCCCAGGTCGGGCCATCAGCGTTTTTATTGCCACTATTTCTCAGCATACACTATTAGAATTTATTGAGTCAATCTGTCTCCATCACCTGTGATATAATATATTTTATTCAATAAGATATGGAATAATATTTATCTTTCAACTCCAATGACTGGATTTCAGGACAATAACTGCACATCATCCAAGCGTTACAAGAGTAGGAAGGAGTGTACATTTTAATATCTGACCAGAGGGTTGTCAGTTTAGCATCTCTGGGTTTGATGGAAAGAAATGCACAGATGTCAATCCAAGAAACTACTCAGAAGCAACAGTTGTGGGAAAAGGAGGTTTCAAACAGTATCTAACACTTACGCATGGGAAAGCATGTGTAAGGCTCTGTGGAAGCAGAGATTCTGAAATGGAGTTGTTCCCAGTGGGTTCTCTGTATCCAAAATGAAGTTCAGATTCATGACTAAGGTCACTCATCTCATAAGACACATGGGAAGGAAAAATAGTTTGTTTTGTTGTTATGCCTCAAGAAGCCCTCATTTAAAATTTGAGAGATGGGAGTCTACATGGCCTGTTTTCAAGACATCTGCTTGAATTGGGTACAGTCGCGCTACCCAGTGAACTACACTTGCGACACCAGCCACTTGGAAGAACTATACTGGTGGCGGCTGGGTGACACTTTGGTGGAAAGCGGCAGATTTAATAATATGTGCAATTGAATTGATCACATTCTCAACTTTTGCACAGGTTCAGGCCCCTGTTAGTCAATCTATGTAATTTTTGAAAATCAACTCTCTTCCCCTTACCTTTGTGTTTTCATATTTCTTTCCCATCCATTTTTTCCAGTTTTCCCCTCAGAAGTTCTGTGTCAATGTGTGACAAAGAGCTGTCACAGCCTTTGAGATGGAGGTTATATTGGGTGACTTCACCTCAGAAAGGAAGGGGTGCAGACCCCCTGCTGGTAAAAAGCACTAATTCATCTGCCCTTGGTCTTGCTCACCAGGAAGTCCTCTCTCCCAACAGAGTAGGGTCAGCATGGAAGCCACTTCCTATCAACCAGTTTACTGCTTGATTGCCTCAAAGGCTTTCAACCTGCATGAAAGGGGCAGGCTGCAGGTAACAACAATCAGATGCACGCCATGTCAGCACATCGAATGTTGGCATCACGTTTGCCCAGTTCTGCCATCTTTGCAGCTTCCTGCCTCTTGTCTTTTTTCGGTTTCCTTCTTCTTAGTTTTATCGCACTTCCACAAATGTATAAAGTTGGTGTCTTTCCTTCATCACTTGAAGGACATGCATATTTAATTTATGCATGTATTTATTTATTTATTTGCATTCTTGAATATTAGAAGCTAGCGAGTAAAAGCCTGGTGTTTGAGTCCTTGGTATTGGATTTTGAATGGCAGTCACTTTCCAATAAATGGTTGTTTGATCGTAAATCAATGCACTTCTGTGAGCTGCCGTCCCTGACTCACTCTTGCCTGCTCTCACTGGGTGTGATAACGGTACATCGGAGGATATATTTGCAGCCTCTGCGTCATGCTCATAGTAGGTGCTTTGGCTTTTTCTGTGAATTAAAAAGAAACAACAAAGCCTTCACAGTACACTGTCCTCTCAAAAGAAAACATAGTAGAGGGGTCCTTGTTGGCTCATTTATTTACTTACTACTGCATAGGAAGGGGAAGCCAGGAAGGAGGAAGCCTGGTTAGGAGAGATCATGCTTTAACCCTGTGGGGAATAGCTCTAAGTATGTTTTCTGTATCCTACTTATATCTCCTTAGTGTCCCCATTTTATAAGTACGGCTTGTCTTTACTTTGGCACCATGCAGGACAGTAACAATAGGATTAAAAGGAGTGTATCTGGTTTAAGATTTGTTGGGAAGCTTTAGCAAAGCCAAAAGAGGGTGTTGTATTTGTGGCTTAGCAGGAGAGCACTTGGCACAGGAAACCTCAGCCTCAAATCCTTGGCTGTGTTCCATAGATTTGAGGTTGCCCTGTGGTGTGTGTGCCTTTGTATATTGGTGTTAGGGAGGAGGTGCTGGGAATGACATGAGACTGTGGAAGGGTGGGGAGAGTGGGGAGATCTGACGGAGATGGGTAGCTTTGAACCTGACTCTGTTTTGCTCAGGCAACAGAGCTGGGCTGGGTTGTTTGCAAATGTTATTTCTATCCATCTAAGCACATCTCACTTGGCACATATCCTTCAAACCACAAGGCAGTTGACATCAACATGGATTAGGGAGAAGAATTTGTATCTCAAGGAAACTAGATGAGGGCATATGCATGTATATGTATATGTTATTTTATATATATATATATATATATATATATAT
>NC_034590.1:42774090-42842588 GCF_900095145.1 Mus pahari | reverse complement strand
TCCTTTTAATATATATATGTGTGTGTATATATATATATATATATATATATATATATATATATATAATATTATATATTATATTATATATATTTTATTATATATTTATATATATTATTATATATAATATATAATATATATAATATGTTATATATATACTATGTCATATATATTTATATATATATGACATAGTATAAAGTGTACGTAACAGTCACAACTTATTAACTAGTATATGGGAGGTTATCTTTTTTAGCTTTATAATTAAATTTTTAATCTTAGGGTCAGATACGACTACTCTTAGTATAGTTAAAAGTACCATCAATTTCCTTTGAATCAATTTTCAGTCTGTGGGTTGTGAGCCCTTTGCAGTTGCAAATCAGGTATCCTGCCCATCAGCTATATGCAATACTATTTATAACAGCAACAAACGTTCAGTTATGAAGGATCAATGAAATCACTTGTGGTTGGGGGGTCACCACAACATGAAGAACTGTATTAAAGGGTAACAGCATTAGGAAGTTTGAGAACCACTGCCCTCAAACGATGTAAAAATCACCTTGGTATTGAGCATGCCTTTGGAGATTTATTTTAGAGCTTCTTACCTACTCAATATAGGTAACTTCTCCTGGATCAGATGTCAATGTTCAATCATTTTGGGGTTCTGAACCCCATATAATACCTTCTCTTTCATAAATGAAAATGAAGAATCCATTGAGACAGAAAGATCAAAGTTGCCCATGCACTGCTAACACAATAGCAGTTCATTAAAGTTTTACTTGGTTTATTGCAAACCTATGGAATGCCAGGTAGGAAGTTGGGGAAATAGCATGAACAGAGACAGTTACTGAATGTCTGAGCTCTTACGCCAGGGATAGAAGCAAAGAAACTCTCAGATACCCACATACAGTGTTACCTGCCTATGGTGAAACCCTCAGAAGGAAAACATGGCGATTGCATAGTGAGGAAGTGGAAAAAGGAGCAGGTGCTACCGGGTGGAACAGAAAAGCCTTCTGAGCAGGTAAGACAGCTAAGCAGAGAAGGGAATGACCAGGCATGACTTGAGAGAAAAATATCTGTTTGAAGCAAAAATATATCAGCCTGGTTTTCAGAGGATTAGCGCAAGGGACACAGTGACTTCCGATTGAGAGACAAGGTAAAGGGCAGACAGGTCAGTGGGGTCGAATCTGAGTTGTAGGGGAAGCCAGGAAGCAAGGAAGAAGTGATCTTGTATATTGGGACTTTATTCTGAGTATACTATGAGGCCAGTGATGTGTTTGAACCTGATGTGTTTGCATCTGAGAGCACAGTTTTCTGTCTCATACCTTACTAAATTTCTCTAACCCCGCCATGTAGAATTGACTGTGAGTGAGCACTGGTGTATAAAATCCTGTCTTAGCGCCTGTTTGTACAATGTAGTGTGATTGTAGAGCAGAATAAAAGACTATATCATGCCACCCACTCCTCTCTAGTTGGCTCTAGGCAATGTACCAAACTTTTACTCTTAAGAGTTTCCATACATAAACTAGGAGGAAGACTGTCTATCCACAGGACTATTCTGAGAATGTAATGAAGAGCCCATGTGGAATGTGTGGGACCTTCCCAGAAAATCATAAGCATTCTAGAGTATCAAATCTGCCTTGTTCCTCAACTAGAGAATCTTAAACATAGTTCTTTAATAATAGCTTGCCTGTGTCACAGGCAAGATACTGAGTCATTAAAATGCTATGGTGTCCCACTTCTATCCTGGCAGCACTCACAGCCCAGCAGGAACAGTAGAAGTGAGGGGTATCCATACAAAACACAGCTAATGAACCATAGTGACCACCAAGTGCCAAGGGAATGGGACAGTAGTATCTGGAAGTAAATAGTCTTGAGGAAATATGGTGATTCCAGACTGTGGGTTCTCTCAGATACCAGGGGAGATATTTTGTCTTTAGTCTTTATGAAGCCCAAACCTTGTCCTAGTGGAGAGTTCTTTTAGTCAGAAAATATTCCTCTCTATTTTTCTGAATCGACAGAATGTACTAATGTAATTCAGGTGTCACAGAAAAGTATCTCCATCATAAATGTTTAGTATTTGAACAAACACATTTCTAACTCTTTTACTTACATATGAAGGAGTCATACTCAGGGATCGAATGGTCAGAGAAGATAGAGAATAGAGAAAGTTTGAAAGCATAAAAGTGAACTAAGATTTGTCATTGCCCAACACCAGAAACCAGAGTTTAATGAACTACAGTGGATCAGACAGAGCCACAGGGCATCATAGCAACTTCTACAAATGACCCTTTACAGAGCAGAGAGTGGTGAAAACAACCAAAATATTCTTTAGTTTCATAGATGAACATTACCCATGTCTGGGTCAAAATCATCACCCATAGTTCTTACTAATACAAACTTGAAAAAGCTGTGTGCTTCAGGGCTGTGATCTACTCCCTAATAGGTATCTAAAAAAAAAATCCATTTTCTAACTATATTTGTTAATAAATCTTAGTAAAGCATGAATTATAAAGAAATGTAATGTCGGCTAAAAGAAATCAATAGTGCTTTTAAACACTAGCTCATTAGTATTAAACATTATTCCCATTTTTCATTATATTAAAAAAGAAAGAATATGATCACCATCTCAAAGCATGCCAGCCATTGAACTAACAAGATGTTGAATGTATTGTCTAAAAAAAAAAAAAAAAAAAATTAAAGCGCCCCATACAAATCAGGTATTATTTATTTATTTACCACATTTCTCAAGGCATTCTTCACCCACATACACATACATAATTTTATCCAAAGGCTTCCTGACACAGCTTATAAAATATGCATACAACACATTAAGACAAAAACTAGATAAATAAGAGAATCAGAAAGACATGTCTGGCTGTTAAAAATAGCCTGTCATATATACAATAAAGAGAACAGTTAGTGTAAGATGCTATTTTGTCATTGTTACTTTTTTCTCCTAGCCTAAAAGTAGTCTATATGGGTAACTTTTAAGAGGTCTGTGATACTACAACTCTCAAGTAACTTGGTATGACTGAATGCATAGGAAAATTTCTGGAAACCATTTTCCCATCTTTTAGGCCATTTACACATAGTCTTCACCAGTCCACATCAACATGGTGAAAGCATAGAACAATTACAAAGCAGCCAAGATACTCTCTATGTGATTCAGTCCAAATAGACACATGTATGCTCACACATGTTTACACATGTGCACAAATCCACGTACACTTGCGCTTCAACATATGTGATTTTGTAAGAGAAAAATGAAGAATGTTCCTCAAGCAACGGTGGGCAGAGGCCACCCACATGTCCTATTTCTTGCAATGTGCTGGCCAGCCCAGCACCAGAGAAAGAGAACTACGCAAGTTAGCACTGACTACATGTGAGAGGCAGCTCACCCTCACCTCTGACCACACTCCCAAGGGAACTGTAATAAGTCGTGAATTCTTTCCAGATAAAGGTGCAGCGGGAAGGTGGCCACATCCTCTGGGGACAGGAACTAGGTGAATTAGGATCAGGTCATTTATTTTGTAGGAGACACAAATTTGAAAACTGACCCAATGCCAACTCATGCCTCGGTCACCTCAAACAGCCTCGTCGTGAGGAGTCCCCCGAGATAACAGAAGCCAAGTTCTCAAGGCATTTTTAGAATTTCTGCAGGCATTTTTAGTTGTTCTGTGTGCCTTTCCCTTCTAGAGTGTGGTGATTTCCTTCTCTTTTTCTGTGAGGTCTTTGAGGGAGTACCTTTCACTAACAAACCATGAATATAAAATATGAAACCGAGATCGCCTACCGCAGAGGGGAAGCCAAACATCACTAAAAAGGATTACTTTCTTTCACTGTCTAGAAATTTTTCATGGAAGACCTTGGCTGGCCTTTTGATATAAAAACATCCTAACAAGTATTACACAGGAGTTTTAAATTAGAGCTCGCTGTCACTGAGACAGTTATAAACTGTTAAATATGTCCTCTCTATGCTAAGCTCCTGTGAAGTATGCGCACAGCCGTGGCCAGGACACTCTT
This sequence comes from Mus pahari, assembly GCF_900095145.1. Taxonomy (NCBI): domain Eukaryota; kingdom Metazoa; phylum Chordata; class Mammalia; order Rodentia; family Muridae; genus Mus; species Mus pahari. The sequence goes on along the minus strand of NC_034590.1, from coordinate 42,838,568 downwards.
TCTGACAGGCAGCAGGGTGAGATCACAGGGAGATTTGAAAGCTGTATACATTGATGTGCAGGTGGCTTCCTTGTGTGTGACTCTTCACATGTGTGATCGTGGGAGAGGGGCTATCAGAACCAGCACCTCTTTCCTGCTTCTCAAATCACATTTTCTCCACCTAGAAATTCTAATAGAAATGGATGTTGCACAGTTTAGGGGTTGCTGTAATTCAGAGACTGAATTTAAATTACTGGTAGGAGTGATGTTCTTGTGTTTATGATGTGTATATGATATGTGTGTGTGGCATGTGGGAGGGGGTAATGTGTGTATGTGGTATGTAGGTGTATGTGTGTTGTGTGGTCTTTGGGATGTGGTGTGGTGTGTGTGTATGTGTGTAGTGTGTTTGTGGTATGTGTGATGTGTGGGGTATGTGTGTATATAAGTGGTATGTGTTTGTGAGATGTTTGTATGTGGGATGTGTGTGTGTGTGTGTGTGCAATATGTGTGTGTGATTTGTGTATGTAGTGTGTGATCTGTGTGGTGTGTGTAAGTGGTATGTGGTGTGTGTGGGTGGGTGGTGTGTGTATAGAGTGTGGTGTGTGTATATGTGTGTATGTGTGTTTGTGTGTGATGTGTGATCTGAAGCAATGGGGTTTAAGGCTCACCAAGAACCTACCTAAGCTGTTGAGCTAGCCCCAGGGACCTGCCTCTCTCCACCTTCTCAACATTGAATTATTAGTGGATAGTCCCAATTCACAGCAGTTTTACATGAATTCTTGGATTAAATCAGGCCTGTACGCTTGCAAAGAAAGCACTTTACCAATTAAAGTATCATACCCACAATCATCAAGACTTCATTTCCCCTGAACTCTCTTCAAAACATTGCATTTTCTGAAAAGGCAAGAACTTCAAAACTTTAAACTTCAACTTTTTGATATTTTTCCAACCAAATCCTCCTCTGATATTCTGCAGGTGGCATAGTGCACGTTGCCTCCTGCTATCTGACCAGTAGAACTGTAATCAGTGCATAATTATAGTTTATATGGCCACTTTAGCCAGAAAGAAAAGAACAGCTCTGTTACAGTCAATGAAGTATTTCTAGCTACGCCCAGGACTGGGATGGGTTTATTAAACACTTGGGTAAGCAACAACAAACCCTCATTGATTAGGAAACTCTATAGATCTCTTTTATACACTGCTTCAAAAAATTCCCAGGTGGAGTTGAAAATCACTAGGGATCTTATTTGCGTATACCAACAGAAAATGACTCCTGGCAATGCCAGTAGATGAAGGCAATGCAAACCCTCCTTCCATGAAACCAAAAACCAAACAAAAACAAACAAAAACAAAAACTGAGCCTGAGCTAAAACAACAACAACAACATCAAAACAGGTCTCAAAGCATGAAGGTTCCCATGGAACAATGTTTTTGACCAAAAGAATGAACATAGCTATTGTTACCAAATACTACATAGTATGCTTTGAGAACCAGGGCCCAGCTTGGCACGCTGTTTGCAGATAAAGGTTTCATAAGTAGCTTAAAGGTCACAAGAAAGAAAGAATTAATTAATTATTTTTTAATTAACTAAGCTGACAACACAAGCTCTCGTACTCTAAATTGATAAATTTGCCCTCTTTACACTGAGTCAAAAATTGAGGCCCCATGAATGAACATTGGCTTTCATTATTTTTAAAATTTTATAATTGACATGTCTTTGACCTTCCTCCCCAGATTAAACATCTTAGCAGAACAGCATCCCTTTTCTCTACAGACATTGCAGAGACAATTCATTTCCCCAGCTTTGTTCCAGTGAGGCCCCATGTCCTGGAGCCAGCCAATAGAATCACTGGACTTAAACTGCCAGCCACTTATGCTCACAAGGGAAGCAAAGGACCATAGATGCCCATGGCAGCAGATGGCAGTGGAAGTCCCAGATAGTCTCCTAGGGGAGAGGGAGCTTTAGTGCCAGGAATGGTGTCCAAGGGACAGCAGACAGTGCATGAGGTTTATGTGGGGGCAGTGTGCTGTGCCGTCTGTGTTCATGGGGACAGACACAGTGTCCTTCCACACCTGACCCTGGCTGCTGCCCACAGCTTCTGCTTCCTGCACTTGATTCTCCATTCTTCCTGATCCTCTAGCTTTGGTAAAAATGTGTTTCCTGTTGAAATTCTCTAGAGGTAATTTGTTGTTGTCCCTAAAATGTCCAATCTGGTGATACTTTAAATTTTTTTATGCCTTCCTCAATGTTATCAAGCTGACTGTATTTGGAAGGACAAGGAAAACATTAGTATTTTGAGTTTGGACACTGGATTGAAGGTACCATAATTGCTAAGCCAAATGTCCCACATAAATACAGTTCAGGGCATGTAGAGGATAAATCCCATTGCTCTATGCCCATGGTTTTCAAAACCTTCTATCCTTTGTCACAATGAGAGGGGAATGTCTGTCTTGCCATAGTTTCCATCATATCTTGGGACCACTGTTCAGGGCAAAGTGTTAAAAGAAACAACCAAAAAGATGAAGTTAAATCCCTGAGGGATGCTAAGTGGTTAAAGTACATAGACTGTTCTTGCAGAAAACCCAGGTTCAGTTCCCAACACCCATGTCAAGTGTTTCACAAACACCTGTATAAATCCAGGTTGAAGATATCCAGCTCCATCTTCTGGCTTCCATAGGCACTCATACATATGTTTAAGAAGTTAGATTATAATTAAAAGGTAACACCCAATATTGTCCATTTACACTGAAATACATACAGACACAGACATACACAAATAAACCTATTTAAATATATATTATATAGATATATAAATATATATTATATAAGCTTCCTTTGTGAACATAACTGGCTTGCAGTCTAAGTCCAGTGATGCTACTGGCTGGCTCCAGGACATGGGACCTAACTGGAACAAAGCTGGGAAAATGAGTTGTCTCTGCAATGTTTGTAGAGAAAACGGATCCTGTCCTACTAAGATGTTTATTCTGGGGAGAAAGGTCAAAGATACATACAGAATATATACCAAATCCCTTCACTTCTTTTCTTGGCTTCTATTTATTTCAGTACCAAATATTCACACTACACTGTTCATTCATTCACTCGTTTATTCATTTGCTCCTTGAATTTGCCATGGTTTTTCCCCAGTATAATTTAACAAGCCACAAGGTAGCAGATAAACACCTTGTTACTCCTCAGACCCACAAGGTCACGTATGGTCATGTACTGCGAAGCATCCTTCCAAGTAGCTTGAATATAACAGGAGGCAGCATCTGACCTGATGAGGAGTCTCTACCAGGACTGTCCTGGAAACATGGTACAGGAAGAGACAGTTATTTTGGTGAAGGATGTTGAATGCAGTTTGCGTAAGTTGCTGCCATAGGACATTGTCAAATTTGGCAGCTCACACTGACACTGGTATTTATAATTGGGGAGGTTGAAAGTTTAAAATGTGTCTCACTGAGCTAAAGTCAAGATGTCAACTGAGCTGATAATTTCTTGAGACTTTAAGACCTAGTCCATAGCCCTGCCTTTTCAAGTGTTTGGAGGCTTTTGCGGCTGTGTAGGATCATGCTAATATGGGCTGAATGATCCTTAATATTGTCTTCTATACCTTCCTCTCATGCTCCTCCCTTCATTCTCGATGCTAGTATCTGCATTTTCTGCTTTGTGTCTCATTTTTTTTTATCCAAACAAAACTTGCAGCTTCTCATCCCTTGCCTCTCATTTTGAACTTCCAGGCTCCATCTCCCATCCAATGTCTTGATTATGTGGGGCCCAACTAGATAATCCATAATAATTCCTTAATTCCCAAACCCTCAGCTCCATATGCAACAGGATTTATTGGTTTCAAAGATTAGGAAGAATATAAGGATACTCTGAGCAAAGGAGAGAAAGATGTACAAAGGCAGGTTCACGTAATGAAACAAGTCAAGTAGTGAAAATTGGGAAGAGTGTGTCCTAGAAGAGGCTAGAAGGAGGCAAAAGCAAAGCCTCATGGGTCATGTCGATGGCTTTGCTTTTTACTTAGTAACAAGAAGCCATAATCTGATGTTCAATTTAACTATCATCACAATACTGGAGTGAAGAGCTAGAACCAATTGTCTTGGAGCATGAGAGGAAGGTATAGAAGACAATATTAAGGATCATTCAACCCATGTTAGCACGAAATGATAAGCAATCAGATCCTGGGGCACTGTTAAAGGATGTGAGCTTGGACTCCCAATAGGAGTCCCATTAGGGATCCCATTCACATTCCCATTTAGAAAAAAAATATGAATTTTTAGCACATGTGTGCATGTCTTGAGTGTATGCATGAGTACCATATGCTTGTAGGTGCCCTCCAAGGCCAGAAGAGGGCATCAAACAACCTGGTACTGAATCTCTAGGTGGTTATGTACCATTCTATAAGGATGCTGGGAACTAAATGTGGGTCCTCTGCAAGAGAAGCAAGTGCTCTTCACCCCTGAGCCATCTCTCCAGCTACCACACTCCTTCTTATCATTGGATCACTGTACTACAAACCATCCAAACTGTGACAAGAAGTTTCTGAACAGAAGTGGAATTTCAACATCAAGGTTAACCAAGCAGGGACTTACATAACCTGGGGGGAAATAAAACAAAGCACTTAAAGTAGTACTGCTATTTGTATTTTAAAGCAAGTTAATTCTTGAAACAACTCTATCTAAAATAAACAAGAATCATCAGTTTAAGTTTTTAAAACAAACAAACAGACAAAGGCCACTCTGTTGTGGATTCTCCTCAGAGTTTATACAACCCAAATTCACATTTACAAAAAAATTTAAACTTACTACTATAGTCATGAAAGACATTCTTTAACATCTGCTGTTCAGTTTACTGTGCCTACCTTCACCTCAGCAAACAAACAATAAAACCCAATCTAATCATTTTCTCTCAGTTGCAAGTGTTAGCTTAAGTTAACCTTGAACATAAAATCAGGAAAAAAAATTTTGCAAACACTTCAAGACACTTTCAGAGGAAAGTCCACCGCCATTTTTGAAATTCTAAATTATTCTTCAGAGACAAAATTGCCATAGTCATCACCAATTTGGGGTCTTCTGTGAATTTCATATTTCTCATTTTCATATTAGCCAGTTTCATTTAAGGGTGATCTCGAATTCCTGGGGCTGTTCTCACTGCCTCTTGTGCATTTAAGAGACATTAGTAAGTGTCACTGCACATGTGTCACTGACTATGTGGGAACCAGCGGAGAGCTTTCAGGAGTCTCTCCTTCTACCCTGGGTTTCAGGAATTAAACTCAGGTTGTCAGGCTTTCCTGGTAAAGACTTTTACCTATTGCACCAACTCAACAGCCTGTAAGATGATTTTATTTGTTCAATATAAGTATGTGAAGACATTAATATGACATAAAATGTCTTAGAGGAGCAAAGTTAAATGCCGATGTCAATTGCAAGTTTAAATTGTTGCGAATCTAATTCTGTTCCCACGAATTTCTAGAAACAAATTACTCTCCAGGTCTTCCCAAAGACAGACATTAACACAATGGTGTAGGTGTACTCTGCAGAAAGCATTGTTACCTTTCAAGAGAACCTGATCCCTCTGTGGAGACTAACTTCAAATGTTTTGAAACCTACTGGTGATGGCTCTTGCCAGTGGCCATCAAAGCAACAGATCTGGAGAAAGTGACTCCAGTCATTCCCATGGCTCTCTGGATTAATTTCCTATTAATACATCTAGAATCAACTTCTTCCTTCAAATTCTCTCTTTCCTGGGGGAAGAAAAGCATACTAACCTCTTATGGACACATTTATCTCCTTCAGTTTACCAGTTGAGTGTATAAAAATCCACTGTTTTAATCCCAAGATTCTCTGTTTTATGGTGCATATTTTCTTTGAGCATGTTATCACCCTAAAGCATATCTTCATAGGATATTTGCAATGTCCTTAAATGTGTGTGGGACTTTTGTAAAAATTATTTTTCTAAATCCAGTTGGTTTTTATGTTCTTATGCCAAAGACCCTCCATCAGATGGATGAAACAGAAATGCAGTTACCCTTTCTCTCATTTCTTTCTCTTCTATTAACCAGTCTCATTTATATTATCTCCTAATCATGTGTTACAACCGTTACGTTTTCTCTGAGCTATCCTCTGACAGCATAGCATACTATGACCTAATAGGCCCCTGAATGTATTTCATTCCCTTGTAAATAGTACCCATTATTTAGTTCCCAGGAACTGAACTCATCGTTTAACTTGTTTGAATTTTTAAATCTCAGCAGTAGAAACATACACTCAAAGGAGATGCAAGTTTTTTTTAATCTCGATCCAAATTAATTTTCTTCATTCTATGTAGTTGTCAGCCCTTACTCTTTGCCTCCCATTACTTAGTATGAAATTTAAGATTTATTTAAAGGATAATTTGTTTAATGTCTGTTTTCTCCACGAGGCTATAATTTGCATTAGGGAAAGACTCCATTTCACCCATTTCATACGTCAGCATTATGAACAGAATTGGGCACATAATGACAACTACAAATATATTTCTTTAATGAATGAATAGATTGGTTGACTCAAATAATCATAATGTGATTTAACCTATATGATGAGTTAACAAACATCTCCCCTAAAGTTCAGATAATAAACAGTTTTCAGGCAGGCTGATTGTAATGACTCACTGTGACACTGTTATATGAAAATAGCTATGAGTGGCCTATAAGCAAGTAGTCCTGGTGGCATCCCAATATCATTAACAAAAAACAGCCTGCATTTCACTTTATGATTTTAGTTTGATGACCTGCAATCTAAGCTCAACAGTTTTTATTAAATGCCACAATAGGGGTGTTCTTTTGAGCTATTTCCAGAACATTAACAAAGTTTAAAGATGTTCCTATTACTAAATGGTAAATTTAGCATCCATCTCTACAATGATTTCAGTTAAATATGGAGACTCTCATGATTTCTTTGTAAAACCAAAGTTACTTCATTGCTCTTAATTTCTTCCTTAAATGACCACATCTAGTGGTTTACTCAAAAATGGAAGCTCATTTTCAAGGCACTAAAAACTTTTCTTTCAACAGTAAGGTAGCAGATGCCCCAAATGGCCAGCTTCTAAGGACACTAAAGTAGGTGAAAATTCATTTTCAGTAACAATGTTCATTGGTCATGACAAACTGTTCCTTCTCATCTTTGGGGATAAGAATTGCACTTCCCGCCGGGTGTGGTAGTGCACGCCTTTAATCCCAGCACTCAGGAGGCAGAGGCAGGCAGATTTCTGAGTTCGAGGCCAGCCTGGTCTACAAAGTGAGTTCCAGGACAGCCAACACTATACAGAGAAATCCTGTCTTGAAAAACAAAAAACAAAAAACAAAAAACAAAAAAAAAAAAAAAAAGAATTGCACTTCCCCTGCATGTGGCCAAATGGATTGCTTTGCCTAATGAAATAGACTTCAGTGTTGAAGTCAGTTTTGAGCAGATGTTTTCAGATTTGTATGGTCCTGTCTTTCTCTTGTCTTTGGTGACCAACAGGGTCCTAGAGAGAGACTGATGTACTTACTGTGCTGGTGTCAAAGAAAAGAGTTTAGAGCACATAGCATATCTACAGTATGAAATAGATGAATAAAATGAATGTATAAAAATATTGTATTATTGAAATTATGGGCTCTGTTGTCGCATCTAATCATGGTCTATTTTGTTATGGCATCTCATCTCAATCTATTTTGACTAACATAGGATAGACAACCTTTCCTCTCAGGAGTAATTAAGAATCACTTTTCATATTTTTATAAGTTACTGTTGATGAGGAATATTTTTTTACTGACTTGGTAAAGTTCTTAGTTGTAATTGGGAATAATACAGTGGGATTAAAGGGAAATGATAGACAAGCTGTAGATTATTAGAGACAGGACATATCTCAAAATCATAAATAGCAAACTGATCCAGCTTGAAATAGTTTATAGTCTTTCACATGGTATAGATTTATCAGTTTCTTAAAACCTCAGAGTATCTGGTGTAGTTTTCCAGAGTTTCAACATAGAAAAGATTTACTGATGCTGACTTTGGAATGACCCCCATCTCCTTAAACATAGCACCTACTGCCTTGCTCTCTAGAGCTCACACCTTTTTGAGCATCTTCTTCCCAGCTCCATGTTAGCCTTAATACTTACTTGACCTCCGCCCCCTAGCCTTAGACAACAAAGTTCTTGAGATCAGTTCTGGACTTATGTATCTTTAAACCCTCTAGTCTGAACATAATGTTGTCACAATACATTGACCAAATTCGTAGCTGCACATGAATTTCTAAGACTAAAAGCTTCCATTAAATTAAAAAGTTAACCAACATCCAATTAATATTAACTTTGAATGAATGGAATTATCAGTCCCTATAAATATTAAGTAAATGCTAATGAGTAATACAGTTACTGCATAGGGAAAACACACTAAAGAAACCATCCTGGAGAAGCCACAAGTCCTCACATATGATACTAACAAGTTCTCACCATAACAAGGTATTTCAGGCATGCAACTAACTTCAAAGTGTGTGCATGTTTCATTTTTGCAAGCTAAAATCTTAGGGGAAATTTTACTCTTGGTATTTGGTAACAGTGGACACTTGTTTCAGACAAACATGATTGAGCTCCATCCAAATCTCAGAAAGAGCAAGTTAAACCTGATGTCTGTGAGCTCAGAACATTAATATCCATCACACAGGCAATATCCCTTTCCCAAACCTGCTGTGTTGCACATCCCTGCCCTTCCCTCGTCCACCCTCACCCTTGGTCCATTACTCTTTATTCCTTTCTTGCAGATAGATGACAGAAGGAGAGGTAATTCGTGTACTATCTTCAGATCATGCATGGAATGTGCCTCCCTTCCAAGTGAACATGGCTAAGTCCGGGCCTTCTTTCAAGTTGTGCAAACCTGGTGAACAGACTGTAAAAGAAGTATTCCAATGATGACAGAGTGTGACCAATTAGCTTAATGACAGAAAGCCAACACCCACGTTTTGCATTTGTTTATCTGTTTATCTCTTAATGTTTTTTTGAAACAGTTTTGAGATACACATGAGATTGTGAACAGTGTGCACACTGTAGTGAAAGTTTTTTGGTCACCAATTTCATCTCTTTACAGAAATAAGGGATGACATTGCGTTAATTTATTTTGATGAATTAACACAGATTTAAGTAGGCATTTTAATTCTATTTTACTTTTGCAATCTCTGCTTTTTAATCAAAGTAGCCCTGTCCTTACTTCCAGCATTTAAAGAGTTTTCTGAATTCATCTTCACCCTTCCTGGTAGTCTAGGGGCTTATCTGTCTTAAATGGGACTTCTCAACAACAGAAACACAATATCTCGTAATAACTAAATTAATGAACTCAGTCAAAGGAACTTGCCAAAGGTGTGTGTGCTTTATTCTGAGGTGAATTTCTATTGTCTATCATCATTTGTATCTAATGGAAACCATTCCACAGTGCTTGCTTCTAATCTCCTTGCTTGTAAAGGACTTAAGAGGAGAGTATGTTGAATGTGAGGCTTTCTGGAGATCATGGGCAAAGTGAATATTTTCTCAAAGGAGAAAAGATCATAGACTCATTACAATTTCCAAAGTTCATCTCTTTTATTTCATTAATTTAAAACCAGGCCAAATGCATATCTAGAAGCTTTTGTATGATCTGTTGGCCCTTTGTCCTGGGACCAGGCACAAAATAATTGTCTGTCATATGCTAGTCTCTGAAAAAATGCTTACAAGCAAACATGTTTGACCATGAATCATGATAAGTTCACATAACCCAATCGATGAAGAGTTAATGATATGTTTGCCCTTCTCCACTTAATGTATGACATATTGCACACCAATAATAATGAGTTTTCATTAAAGCATGATGACATAGGTAGATAGATAGATAGATAGATAGATAGATAGATAGATAGATAGATAGATAAAAAGAAGTTCTGATGCTAGAGTTCAAATATATTTTGGCAGAGAAACAATGCTTTTGACTCATCTTTCCGTTCTATTCAGGCCTTTGATGGAAGCCATCCATATTGGAAAGGAGGACCTTCTATTGAACCAAAATGTCACTCTCACGTCCTAAAATAATATGTAATCAAGATCTAGGCACCATATATCCCAGTCAAGTTGATGCACAGATTTAACTATCACACCCGCAATATTTATTGCTAGACAGATTTTATTTTGTGTTCTGGAAGTCTAATATTTATTCATCAAAGGACTTGGGGAGTGATAAAGCTTTGGAATTTTTAACAAATGAAAGAGAGAGGGTGGGGAAAGCTTGCTTTTGAGAACAAGGTGATAAACTCTATATCATCACACAGAGAAGAGCCTATGGGTAGAACATGGATCTATATATAGTGTGACACCTAGAAGCCTATATGAGATCCATGCTAAATGATGCGTGCATTTCTCAATGGTTTTGATTTTTAGACATTACCAATAACTGTACTCACTGAGTGTTGTGGATAGTTGCTTAAAGGAAAGCTAAGCACCATTTTCTTTATCTTTCATTGAAACGATGACAGGATTATTGCTGATTAAGGAAAAATTACATGTGTAGTCAATTATCATGGCTAAAAAATAAAGTTATTTTCTATTCTGATGTTGGGGTTAGACCAGTTTTTTTCCTGACAAATAAATAAATTCACCTGCAAAGTCACATAAATTATATTTTATCTCAATAAGTCACCAAATATTTTTAGCATGCTTTGCTAGGATGCCTTTCTATCAATGAAAGTTAATCAACACAGAAGATGAGGTCACCTTGTCTATAATTGTACAGGAATGTTGGTGTTACCCCCTAAAACAGAAACTTCTGAAAATATGTTTGGAGATGTATTTTTAGACTACTTTGTTCTGGATAAATGTCAAATCTGTGCTATTCCTCTTTATATTCCACTCTAACCCTGAATTTAAGTTGAATTTCCTTCCCATAGAAATAATAAAAATGATTTAGTGTTTAACACATACTTGAGATCCATACCTTTTCCCAAAAGCCAAAGCAACTCTATGCCATTGTTTACAGTGGAGTTAATGACATTATTTATGCATTTGCATGTGCAATTTAAATCTGTCCCTCCTGGGAGAATTCAATAAGAATTCCTAAAATTTTGTTATTTCCACTACAATGTTTGTTAAATAAGTTGTCTTGGTTTCTACTGTGATAAAACATCATGACCAAACATAACTTGTGGAAGGAAAGATTTATTTTTATAAGTCATACTCCATCACTAACAGAAGGCAGAGTAGGAACTTGTGGCAGAAACTCAAGCAGAGACCATGGAGGAGTGAGTGCTGCTTACTGGATTGCTCCTTGTAGCTTGCTCAGCCTGCTTTCTTATGCAACTCACTCAGTCAGGGACTATATTACTTAAAATCTGGGCCTTCCTGTATTAATCATTGATAAATAAAGTGTCCCCAGTCACTTGACTCCAGACCAATCTCATGAAAGCATTTTCTCAACTGCGATCCCTTCTGCAAGTTCAAAACAAAGCAGGACATTTAGCATTTCTTATAAAATTCACTTTGTTGTTTTGATATTTTTATGGGCATATACAAATCTGGACCTCACTATTCATTCAAATAAGATTCCTGCTTATGTAACTAACACTTGATAGTCTATGCTATGGGACACCAGATGCTATGAAGGTCATGTTTTCATCTTTTGTTCTCTCTGTAAGTGAAATTGGGTGGGGCATTCTAAGTAAGGTTTAGTACAGGGATGTGTTCTCCTGACTGGGTTCTTGTCATCACTAGGTTTGCTGGAGGCCTCTGTCTCCATTCTGTCTCTCCTGCCTACACATTTCTCAATCCTTCTGTACTTTGAAAACCTCAGCATCTTTCAATTTTTCTCTGACTTTATAAACTCAGACCTCTAGGGCTCATCTCATCTGTCTTTCTCTAGAAACTATGAAATCGCAGTAGCCTGTGTTCTTCTGAAAAACAGCTCTGTGAACAAACACAGTCTGAGGCAGAACACAAGAGTGTTCTCCTGGAAACACGTGTGATGTGATGTGTAAGGAGAACAGATTGCTACTTAAATTGAACTTGTGGGAACATGTCAGCTACTCTCATATTTTTACCTCAGGTCCTAGTGTGATTAGGGTAAAATCCACATCGCATAAAATGTGTCATTTTAATCATATTTGAAACATTGATATGATCTTAATAGAATAAAGTATTAAATTGAAAACTAGAACAGCTAGCTGCATGCTACAAGAAGTAATTTTGAAGGCCCAGGAATGCTGTTTGTGAATGGCTGAGGTATGGATATTTGGAAAATAGTAGAAAGCAGAAAATTGGTGGTTGTAAAAGATGGTTTAGAATTTGTCATGCAAATCATGCGGGAGGTAGCATCAGTAAAAGAGTTTAAGGCATAAAAATATGTACTTGGAGACATATGGAAGGCAGTGAAAAGGATAATACTACAAACATCCAGATAAGGATGGGCAGAAGACATCTCAGGGGTGACCGTGGCAGCTTACCTGGCCTGCAGAATCTAGAGGGCTGCGGAAGAAGGAAGACTTGGGCAAATAGGGATTTAAAGACTCTACAGTTGATGGTGTTGGAAGCTGAATCTGGAGTGAAAAATCAAGGAAATGAGATCACATGGCAAGCTTAAGTAGAGAGAATTTCAGAGGAAAAAGACAGGTAATAACTGTCAGTCCCTCAGGAGCTCAAAAAGGCCCCGAAGGATTCCAACATTAAAAAGTAAAAGCAGGGAAGTGCTTCACTGAGAATCACAAGAGCCATCTCATCAGAATCTTCCCACATCTATGCTTCTGAGCAATAAAATGCAAAAATGAAGGAGGTATCACTGGCGGATCTGGACCTGTGTGAAGTTTAAGGAAAGTCTTTAAGAAGCCCCCGTCATCACTTCAGGGACTTCTGTTTTAGAAAAAATATATATGTGTATATGTATATACATACTGTGTGTGTGTGTATGTGTGTGTGTGTGTGTGTGTGTGTGTGTGTGTGTGTGTGTGTGTGTGCTTCTATAATTTCTCCAGATAACCCAGAAACCCGGGATTTGAGAAAATAAATACGTAATTGATCATTGAACCTGTTAAGAAATATCAAATTGGGAGATTAAAGGAAAGTTGAAGCAGCATCAGCCCTGAATTAAAGACAAGGAAGTGAGAAATAGGTTCAGAAATCGTCAGTAGACATTATAATGAGCATTGTGAGGGTGGGGGACAGCGAGAAGAAACACTACCCCAAAAGAGATGCAAAGAAACAGTAAGTAGCATATAAAATCTCATTTGTTTGGAATGACAGGCAATAATAAAAATTAGGACAACATATGAGATCCCAATAGGTTTGATAATTTAATCTATGCATAATATAACTGAGTATAATATTTTTAAGTTATTCATTTGCTTCCTAAATATAAATTAGTTTATGAATTGATTTATAAGCCAAAATAAAAGCACAAATTGTATTAATGTATCTAAGATAGATGCTCTAAATATCCCACTATACAGATTCCATGCATCCTAAAGTGAGCAAGTTACTAACCCACATTTAAGAACAAGCCTTCATACTGGACTTAAGACCATAACTAGGCCTCTGAAACACACAGAAATGTTGTCAGCACTGGACATTGCTGGAAGAGTGACAAGATTCAATGCAAGGGCCAACTTTTATGATGCCTAAGGTCCAGTAGACTGTAATTCTGAAGAAAATTTTCAAAAAACAAAACAAAACAAACAAACAAACAAAAACAAAAAACAGAAAACAAAACCCAAACCTTGCAATATTAGACCATTTGTCAAGTGCCCTGTGAGTAGAACCTTGGGAAAGCAGAGCTGTGTCATCACAGAAGGACCACGTCTCCTGTCAAGCAGTATCACTAACCTCCCTTCCCCTGCTGTGCCCACCTCATCCAATACAGCCTCTACTGGCTGCTCCTGCTCTACCTTTTAGATTCTATGCATTTTCTCTTTACTGTGAGTTCTAGGGACTAGGGAACCAGGTACCTCCTTTCTTCACATGGACCTGTCAAGATGGCCAGGTTCCTGTGGAGCCTCTTCTCTCTTGATTCTCTTTGTGATATGGTTTATCCATGACAATGGAGAACAAACACATCTCTTTCTATGTTTGCAATGTGGCAGAAGTACTCATAGGAAGGCTCAAGTGAAAAATAAAGTTATTTCTCTAAAAGAATCCAACGAGATGAAAAGAGAACTGAGTTAGGCACTGGGCTAGCTCTGAAAGAATGTTGCTGAGACAAGGCTTTTTGATAAAAACATGGCCCTTGGTGACTTGGAGCAGAGGACCCAAGAGGAGAAAAGGAGGGAAGACAAGCATGGGCCAATGATGTCTCAGACAAAGAAAAAGAAAAGTCATTGCAAAAGTGTATCTAGACACTCTCTTAACCACAAATGAAGGAGAAAGTTGATTTCTTTAGGAACACTGGTTTTTACATGTTAGCAGTCACACTGTTGACTCGGAAAATGTTGATGCGCAACTTCAGGCTGATTCTCAGGGTCTTTGTCTTTGTGGTGTGGTCTAAGGCCCAGATCACTTCAGCATAGTGGCCATTGCATTTATGGAGGCACGGATGGCAACTGGTTGAAACCAGAAGCGAGACCCTCATAAGCTTCTGTTAATTGACTGCAGTGAGATGTCTTACAAAGCAGAGATCCCGTAGTACTAACTAGCCATTTGCTTGCCTACGCCGAGATTCCATCCCTGCCAAAATAATGAGAGAAAAATGAAACAGAGGCATTTCTGCTAATACTCTTGTGGACCTACAGAAGCAGTGAGTTTATCTTGATCTGTGATTTTTTAGTCTCCAGCTGTAGCAGAAGCATAAAGTGTCTAGCTCGGGTTTTAGGACTATTTCTCAGAAGTTATCCTTCTCCTCTACATCCATACATTCTCTCTTGCTTATAACTAAACAATTCCTCATTGAATTTTTCAGTGAATGCGGATGGAGTTCCTCATCTTTCTCACCCCAGGTATCCAATAAACAATATATATATATATATATATATATATATATATATATATATATATATGCCTAACATTTATGAGTTTAGGGTTCAAATGACTTTAGAGTTAAATAAGTTTTCCTGGATTGTGACCATCATAATAGGGACATCATTCTGCATCACACATAGAGGTTAGCAATTGACATCCTTCAGACTGCTCAGAAATGAGTCCATCTGATCCAACTTGTATGAAAGAGTAGTCCTTTTGAAAGTATCTCTGAACAGAAGCAATAATATAAGATCTGTTGTGTTTTTTTTTTTTAAATCAGCAGTATTCACAAAGTTCACTGCAGATCTCTGAGGAGCGGCAGCACTCTGCATGTCAATGCACACCAAGCTGGACAGGATTAATATTCAATTGGGCACATATACTAAAAAAATATTAGATCAATCAACTGAAGACATCCAGAATACAGAAAGTTGAATTAAGCCCAAATCCCCACTAGAATCATAAGGTAAGTTTATTTCGGAAGTGGAAGTTCTGAAGACAAGGGAGTTATTTCCCAACTATTGAGCATTGAATGACTAACATTGTCCAGGCTGGCTCACTGCGCTAATTAATTTGTTCCCATTTTTTAAAAAAAGTGTGTGTGTGTGTGTGTGTGTGTAGTGGTTTGCACACATGAAAGCCAGAAGAGGGTGTTGATTCCCTTGAAGCTGTAGTTATGGGTGGTTGTGAACTGTCTGATATAGGTGCTGAGAACCAAACTCATGTCCTCTGCAAGAGTAGTGTGTCATCTTAACTATTGCAACAACTCTCTAGAACCCTGACCTTTTTTGTTTTGGTTCTGTTTTGGTTTTTTGTTTGTTTGTTTGTTTGTTTGTTTCTAAAAACTCTCTAAAATATATGGATAATATATTATTTAAAACTACCTGCTGAAAAAATAAAACATATGAACAAAATAAGTAAATTTACAGTGAAGAAAAGAAAGGTTCCTTTTGAATAAACAACATTAAGACACATCTTATTTCTGTAGACAAACATAGCAGAATATAACAGAATATATTTCGGAAATGTTAGGAAAGAAACTCCTACTCATGAGAATGATATGTCCACTAAAACCTGTTCCTTAGAAGTATAGGGAAAGGCAGGCATGGTGGTGTGTGCCTTTAATTCCAGCATTAGGGAGGCAGAGACAGGAGGATTTCTGTTAACTTGTGGCCATCCCGATCTACATAATAAGTTCCAGGAAAGCCAATATTATATAGAGAAATACCCTGTCTCAAAATGAATGAAGGAAAAAGTAATAGTAACTGTGAGGCGTTAATTTTTAATTAATTAATCAATAATATCTTCTTTCCTCTGATAAACGGAGAGCAAAAAGTATTTTTACTCCAAATAAAAAACCACAACAATGTGAAATGTAAGATCAAAACTCCATAAAGAGCTGAAATGCTTAGCTATAAAAACTAATATTAACTTCAAGAATCCTGTTCCTGGTCTTGAATAGAGATTATATAGGCATCATTAGGAAGTTTATAAATAAAGATACAGTATTACAATGAAGTCGGATATACCATGAGCAGCAATAAACTA
The DNA here is from genome assembly GCF_900095145.1 of Mus pahari. Taxonomy (NCBI): domain Eukaryota; kingdom Metazoa; phylum Chordata; class Mammalia; order Rodentia; family Muridae; genus Mus; species Mus pahari. The sequence goes on along the minus strand of NC_034590.1, from coordinate 42,822,066 downwards.
CATAAAAATTGTCTAAATTGTCAGATACAGAAACCTCTGCTGGAAAGTATTTAAAAGTAAACCAATCATGAAAGAGATAAATATGCTGTGAAATTATAACCCACTGTAATACTGTTTAGTAATTAAAATAAACAAACTGGAACTACACACACACACACACACACACACACACACACACACACACACACACACACGAAAGGATCAAAGGAAGACAGAACTAAAAACAAGTAAATATAAATGCAACTACATTGGTGTAGCATAAAAAAACGTTAAACTTGCTTCATAGGATAGTTGCTTAGGAGACAAAAAGCAAGCATGCTTTAAGTTGCAGGCAGAGGAATAGAAGCAGGGAACTGGGAAGGAAGCACAGTTCCCAGTTGTTTCAATACAGTGGTTGTGCCAACTTTAATGGTGAGAGCAGAACACAAGGAAGGGGCATATTGCTGCTTCGTCAGACTTTCCGCACTAATGTCACATAGAGCTCACACTAAGGCACTTCCATAAGTGCTGGTCTCCCAGAAGATAGGTGTACATTATCAAACTGGGTGTCTAAGCTGCAAGTGTGAGCTTGGCATTTGAAGAGGCTGTAATTTAGACCTGGCCATAGAAACTTGAGATGTTGTACCAGGGGACCCCCAGTAGAATCCAAACACCCCAGAATCAACACAGGATGAACTACTTTTTCAAGTTAAATTTAAAGAGGAGAGAGATAAGGGAAAAGGGGGAATGATGAAGGGAGGGAAGGAAGAAGGGAGTGGGAGGGAGAGTGGATGCAGAGGCAGATAAATTAAGAAATGGAATATAACTGAGTATAAATTTATCTCGAATACCCACTGTAAATTTTATACTTTTAAAGACATGTTCATTTGACTAAACCTGGACATAAATGAACTCATCTGAAATACCTATTGGTGGCTTTAATGCTTTATTCTTTTAAAAGCTCCCTTCGTCTCAATAGAAAGACTCCAAGGGTGGAAGTATTTGGAATTTCTGCAAACAATTCAAGAAATTTTCTTCTTTTGCCTTTTTTTTTTTTTAAATTTCCCTTTCAGACCTCTTTCCTTAGAATCACAAACATATAATTCTATATTTTATTATCTCAAAGAGCCACCTCTCCCTTCTCTGTTAAGGGACAGCAAATGGAAATGACTCTCTGGTAAGGCTAGATAAACTTTTTTAAAATATAAAGAAGCAGACAGCATCAGGGGTCAGGCAGGGTCACAGCCAGCCCTCCCAGCCATGTGTTCCCTCCCCAGAGAGATTAGGGCCTCGTTTGGCCAAGGGGCAGCAGAGGGCACTCCGGGCCAGAACAGGTTAAGTTGTGGTCACTTTATCTCTTATTGTTGACGCAAAGTCCTGAGGCCATGGCCCAGGGTTTTCCTGCAGAAATGTGTTTACAAGCAGGTCAAGGACTTGCAGAGAGATAGCCATTAGCAAAACAACTTTTCTATTGACAGCAGCGAAGAAAGGTGTGTTTGCAGATGAATTATCACTTGCTTCTTAAAGTGGAAGAGAAAAGCTCATTCAAATCCTAAATCCTGGCTTCCTCAACCACTATGGGAATTTCCCAGGGGTGCGAGGCTTCTTGCTTTGTGAACAGCCACTTGCCATTTTGTCCACTGCGGGGCAGATCTGTGTGATGACATCTTCTCCCAGTTGCCAGTTGTCTTCTTAGTCCTTATTCGGACGAAGAAATCATTTTATTCCAAAGTTAGAAAGACTCGACACATGTCAAAAGGGGGCGGGGTTAACTGGGAATATTTTAGGAAGGTCCTATGGCTGTAAAGGTGAATTCTCCAAATAAATAATCTGTATTAATTTCATAATTTAAAAATCAGACATGCTCTCAAGGCTACAAGATATTTTAGGTAAATCCAGCTTTTGTGAACTCTTGAAACGGGGAAGGGAGTTCGGGGGGGGGGGGCATGGTTGGAGTCCAAGAAGAGGGGAAAGAAGAGAAAGGAATCAACAAACAAGCAAAAACTTAAGTAAAAGCAAACAACAATTAAAGAAAACCAGTGATACAAGGTTATCAGAAACAAACACACAAACAAAATAACAAACGTATGTGTTTAAAGTTTTCTTTGCCAAAGCGGACCAGCTTGGGAAAGTGATGTCACTGGCCTGGAAGCTAAGGAAAATTAGCCTCTCTGCGCATGCCTAGTCTTATGCTAAAGAAGGGCGCTAGTGTTTCCACTAACTGAGAAGTCTGAACTTGGGAATCTGCACTTGGGTATATGAGCTGTCTCGTTAGAAAGATACTTCTCAATTAGTTCCCTTTTCATCCCCTCTTTCTTTCGGCTTCCAGCCTTCTGTCGCACACCCACACAGACACACAGAGTCCCGTACTTGCGAAGGGTCAGAAAGGTTCCTGGCCATTTCTCTCCATAGAAACCCTGACAATGTGGCATGTGCAGTCTCGACAATGACATGCCACTCAAAATCCCCCCTTCAGATTGTCCCTCCTTTTAAAGGAGACAGCCAACGTGAATGAAACACTTTTTCCCCTTGGGTATGTCTGACTTGCTTTCATTAACCCAGATACAAAGTGCCACTCAGAGCGTTCGGACAGTAGAATTCTTTCTTCTCTCAACTAGCAATTCATTTGACCCTCAAGAATAGTATTAACGCTCTACGGCTTTCTATGTTTCTTATTTGTTTTATGCTCTCTCTGCTCTGTGAAGCATGCTTATAAAAATGTTGCCCTGTACCATAAAGACTTCACAGTAAAAGGACGTTCTGAACAGTTTCATCTTTAACGTGTGTCTGTCACTCAAATTGGAAAACTTTATGCGGATTCCTTTCCAAGCTGTTAAAGATTAGCTTGATGCAGATAAGGCTATTCCCCAAACTCATTATCTATCTTCCAAATGCACCTTAAGGACTCCCTAATAAAGTCAAGGTTACATGAAGAGTATTTTACTGAAAATCAGCAAAAGACTGTTAATAAATCTGCATTGCAGGCAGGCTATTTTGTCCCTGCCTCTCATCCTTAAAGAGATGATCTATCTTTTTTTATTAGTTTCTTTAAACAATAAGATCCCTTCTTAAGATGGCCTAGTCGGCCATCATTGAGAAGAAAGGCCCCTTAGTCTTGCAAACTTTATATGCCCCAGTACAGGGGAACACCAGGGCCAAGAAGTGGGAGTGGGTGAGTAGGGGAGCAGGGTGGGGAGGATATAGGAGACTTTCGGGATAGCATTTGAAATGTAAATGAAGAAAATACCTAATTAAAAAATTGGGAAAAATAGATCCCTTCTTAGCCATACATCACCAATTAATCAGCCCTCATAGAGAATGGAAATAAATTTTTTTAAAAAAATACTATTGCCTGTTTGTCAGTAAATTCAAGCCATGCTGTATACATTACACAAAAGTCTTTGATCTTTACATTACCCTCAAACCAAAACTCTTCTGCAACCTGTTTCTATTAGTCCTAGGGTGCTAAATACACACACACACACACACACACACACACACACACACACACACACACACACACACACACACACACACACACACACACACACACACACACACACCTTTTCCTCAGAAACATAGCTCCCAGCTATGATAGCTTTAATTGTGTTCAAACAAAATTCCAGCCCGTATAATTCTTGTAGCAAACACTTCCCCAGGCCTTAAGCCAAAGACTACAGCTCCGTCTCCCGTTCACTGCCACACACCGAGACAGTCCCGCGTCATCTATGTAAGAATTATCCTCTCTCCCAAAACTCTTCCTCTTCTTATCCTTAGTTACCAAATTCAATTTGAAATACGGCGTCATCAATTCATATTAAGAAAGCAGCAAGGACAGCTCCTCCCATAAGGTTTGCTAGCAAAGGCATTTCCACTAGGTTGCTTCTCTCACACGCAGGGAAACTGTATGCAAACCTCCCAGTTACTGACTGAGAAAGGCACGCCTCCATCCAGTGCTCCTATCTCAGGAGCCTGAGCCACACTACAGCCGTTTGTTGAGAAATTAAGCTTTACCTCGCCTTTCTTTAAAATACAGTTTAATGTGAATCATCCTCATTTATTAATAATGTTGGCCTCGTGCTAAGATGACAAACTGCAGACATGTAAGAGTAGTTAGCAGAGCTGAGGTGGAGAGGAGGGGCCGGGAACGCACTTCAGAGGCTGTGCCCTGTTGGCTCATGGGAATTATAAGAGTGAGCCTGAGAACACAACTTCACACGCTTAAATGTGAGCAAATTGTGTCTCCGAGTCTACTTTTCAGGGTCCTCCCAAATCCATGGCCATGCTATATCATCTAAGGCTCTTTGGGAATTGGGGAAGCAAAATCGGCACTATATGAAGTTCTAAAGCTTAAGCTCTTCAAGGCTTCCCCGGTTCACTTTTCCCCAAACCGGGATGCTTTAACCTCATTCTCCTGAGAGAGTTAATCTTAGCTACAGCCAGCACGACTCCTGGAAGACACACTGAAGAGGTGGAGGACACTGAAGCCCAAGGCCAAGGCAAGAGATGCAAGCCAATGGGGTCTCTGCAGCCAGAACTCCCTAGGGTGAGTGTCAGGGTGACTGCTCCAGATGGTCCTGGTACAACTAATCCTGAGGCCTGAGGGACATTTAGTCTGGGCTGAGTCATTAATAATACCCTTCCCCATTAAGGGATAGAGGTTGCAGATGACCCATAACTGAAAACCTTTAAAACGTTTTTATGACCTACACAAGAGAATCCCCAAACAACCCATGAAATAAAGGCCATACCACTGACAGCTTTTACATTTTAAATTTAGAAATAATAGGTACTGTGTGTTGGAACTTGTAACTACCAGCCTTCATTTGCTGCCCATTTCCAGGGTCTTCCCCTGGCTGTGGGGTCACTGGGGGTCTTTGAGGTTTGTATAGGAACATTTTTTTTTTCTTTAAAAATGATCATCAATATCATTCTGATTTTACAACGCGGGATGATTTTCTCGAAGTTTCAGACGTCCGTGAGGACGTCTAAACCCTAAGATCGGGATTTCACCCATGTTCAGGACTAGCTCTGTGAACTGATTGCATTAATGAAAGGCAGAGCTGCCATGGAGAGGTTAGAGACAGCCTCAAATAAATCCCCAGGGGCAGTGTCCTACCCATTTTCAGTTGCAGTAAATGATAAAGAAAATAAAACGAAGTGACATTATAGGTTTTTTTTTTTTTTTTGTACAACTATTTTTTGTTCTCTTTTCTTATCAGGGACTATATCATACCATCTCATTATCAATAACTTGATAATATTAGAAGTCTATTAAGAGGAATAACATTTTAAAATTAAGTAATTATTTAATGAATATCTACAGTAGATCATCTGTCTTAACCAAGTAATGATTCACATTGACCTCCATATGTATAGATATATCATGCTTATGTAAACAGAATATATTCTTACATAATTTATAAATATATAAAGATTACATACATATAAAAATCTACATTCAATTTTATGTCTATGCTTATGTATTTTATTTTATGCTTAGACCAAAATTAATTTTTCTGACTTATTTTTTATTGTTGTTGATGTTTGTAATCAGTGTATTTGTGTGGGTGTGTGAAAATGAATGCAGTTCCTCTATCAGAGGCCTAAAGAGGCCATAGATCACTGGAACTGCAGTTTAAGCCAGTTGTGAATCTCCTGAAGAGAGTGTTGAAAACTCAGGTCCTCTATAAGAGCAGCAGGCATCCATAATTTCTGAGCCATCTCTCCACCTCTAGTCTTGAATTCCTTTCTTTTATAGGATATTTTCTTAATCAACATTTCAAACATTACCCCCTTTCCTGGTCCCCCCCCCGAGCCATTATCCCATCCTCTTTCCCCTTCCCCATACCCCCTCCCCTGCTTCTATGAGGGTGCTCCAACACCCACCCACCAACTCCTGCTTCCCCGCCCTTCAATTTTCCTACATTGGGTCATCAACCCTTCACAATACCAAGGGCTTCTACTCCCATTGATGCCCAACAAGGCCATCCTCTGCTACATATGGAGTCAGGGGTCCCTCCATGTTTACTCCTTGGTTGGTGGTTTAGTCCCGGAGACCTCTAGGGGCTACAACCACTCTGGAAATAAGCCTTGTGGTTCCTTAGATAATTGGACATAGTATTACCTGAGGACCCAGCTATACAACTCCTGGGCATAAACCCAAAAGATTCTCCAACATATAACAAGGACACATGCTCCACTATGTTCGTAGCAGCTTTACATATAACAGCCAGAATCTGGAAAGAACCCAGATGTCCTTCAACAGAGGAATGGATACAGAAATTAGTGAATTCATGAAATTTTTAGGCAAATGGAAGGAACTAGAAAATATCATCCTGAGTGAAATAACTCAGTAACAAAAGAACACACATGGTATCCACTCACTGATAAGGGGAACAAAAATACTCATAGAAGCAAATATGGAGACAAAGTGTGGAGCAAAGACTGAAGGAAAGGCCATCAAAAGACTGCCCAGCCTGGGGATCCATCCCATCTATAGTCACCAAACCCAGACACTATTGCGGATGCCAAGAAATGCATGCTGGCAGAAGCCTGATATAGCTGTCTTCTGAGATGCTCTGCCAGAGCCTGACAAATATAGAGGCAGATGCTCACAGCCAACCATTGGACTAAGCACAGGGTCCTCAATGGGCTCCCCAGTGGAGGAGTTAGAGAAAGGACTGAAAGCGCTGAAGGGGTTTGCAACCTCATAGGAAAAACAATAATATTAACCAACTAGTCCTGAATGCTTAATGGTGTGTAAAAATATCCTTAATAAAGTCCCAATTGCGGGATCTTTCACAGAAAGACTTGGAGGGCTACTATGGTATCAAGTACACCCTAGATACTCACAAAGCTTGATTCTATTGCAGCAAACTGCAGAATACTCTTGCCAGCACCACTAATCAACCATTGGGTGACCATTTTGTTTCTATAAGTATGTATACAAATATATGTGCATACATATCTATGGCTTTACATACATTATTCAGGAGTATCTAGAGGTAAATTTTGATCTTATAATCCAATTTTGCTAACTCTCTTTGTACTCAAATGTTTAGGTGATACCTTGATTTTTTTTTTCTTCTCGCTTTATTTGATGTCATATCCTCTGAGCTGCCCCTCACCCCCTAGTCATGTTTGTATATGGATTGTCATCATAGGAAAGAAAACTATATTTATCAAACATAGTGTTGGTTCATATGAAAAGACAATATGTTCAATCAAAGATTTGTTCAAAAAGAATTAACATCTCAGGGCTTAAGAGATTTCTCAATGATTAAATGGATTTGCCGTTTTTCCAGAGGACCCATGTTCAGTTCTCAGTACCCATGTTGGACAAATCACAACTACATATAACTCCATTTTCAGAGTTTCCAAGTCCCCTTCTGACCTCTGTGGACACACATATGAGTACATATACATTGTTGTACATATTTACACATAAATAAAAATAAAATAATTTACCAATGCTAAGAAAAAGTGTACTTTTAATTGAGGTAACATTTACATTCAGTATAATGTACAGAACTTACAGCAATGATTTAGTTCATTTGTATATACTCTAGCAAGCACTACACAAACTAAGATAAGGAACATTTCTATCACCCAGCACTGTTTCAGATTCTTCTCATCTCTCAAACTCTACAGACAAGGATACTTCTATCATTAAAGTTAAGCGTGACATCTTCTACAATTCAATACAGATAGCATGGTGCTGATTTCACACACCTGGTAGTAAACAAACTACTGGTAAGAATTGATTTTTTTTTTAAATGTGGGGTGGATTTATTGGGATCTTGGTTAGAGAGATACGAATTGACTCTTTGAGTGGCATGGTGTAGCAGAACAGCACATGTCATGATGGGTAGGACAGGAGGAGAAAAGACAACATGCAGACAACAAAGGATGGCAGGACAACATGCCATCCAAAGATGCATATGGTCATAGAGCCACTTCTTAGAACTTGGCATTATCTTCTTGTTGAGACCTCCTAATAATGACATCTTGTTATTAACCCATAAAGAAATTGATCTACTAATTAGGTCAGAACCTGGATGAGCTAATCATCCCCTGAAATATCCATACAGAAACACTTCGGGAATCACCTATGTATTTCTCAGCTGCTCAAAATGACAGTGAAGATTGACCATTACTGGTTTTGAATAGTCTCTGTCATTTTTGCTTTAGGTTAAGCATGATACATTGTTTGCAGGTATCTCCCTTGTTGCTCCATTCCTTTCCCCTTCTTGATATCGGCTATAAGAATATGCTATAAATAGAAGACTTATTCTTGCTTTGAAAGGTTCCAGGATTGTTTTTCCAGCTGAGGTCTATAACAAAGAATGATGTGAGCATTTGCAATGTCTTTTTCTGGGCATATGGATCGAGGGAATGGGTTGTTGGGTCACACTGTCTAATCTTTCTCTATTGTTCTACTATTTGGCAGGTCTACCACCAATACATGGTATATATGTTTGATGTGTTCTATATTTTGCCTAATGTATACAGTCTAATTTTGCTTTGAACCTATCCAATGATATCTCACTATGTTTATGTTTACATTTTCTAAATGTCTTCCCAGTTTCATATTCTTGATTGAGCATCTGTTGCCTCATTTGCCAATATCAATATCTCTTTTTCATTGATTTGTAGGACTTTTATTTTGACAGATATGGCAAGGCAGGTATTTCTTGACTGTGTTATCATTTGAGGAGCACATATAATCAATTTTGAGAATGTTTGTATTTATTGATTTTTATGGATAACACTAACACTTTTGGAAAATCATGAAATGTTGTGAGGATATTCTACTTTCTTAGCATTTATGATTTTTTAAGAATGTTATATGTGAGGGCTGTATTCCATCATTTCTAATGTATGGACTCCCTGCTCTAACCTGTTACATGTTTCTACAGCCTCTCAATTTCATGAATTCTTAGTGATTATTGTTAATTATATATAACAAATAATTAAATAATTATATATTATATATAAATAATAAAATGGTTTATTATATATAAAGATAGCTTGCTGAGTCCATTTAGTGTGAGTGTATGTGTGTGTATATGTGTGTGTACATATATATATATAACCTCTTGGGATTAGATAACATATCAGAGGGCTCATCCCTCTTTGCAGACATTGACTACAGCTCTTAATCTAGGGGAGTGACCTTAGGAGACGTCCCCCTATTGAAACTGGGAAGTCAACATTTTCTTCTAGAAACTGCATAGCTTTAGTTCTTCTAGTTCACTGTAGGAGAAGGTGAAGTTTATTTTTGTGCACAGTTCAGCAGAGAGATTAAACTTGTTTCTCATATAATTAATCACTTGTTCTAAAAATGATTACCTTAAAAATCCCCTTCCTTCATTCCTTCATTGAAATCTATCAAACCCAACCACGCGCTTAGCTCTGTACCTGTAGGTACACATATTTCATCTGGTTTGCATTTTCTTTGTGTCTGCTCTGAGAGAATACCAAATGTTTTGACTGCTGTGCTTTTAAAACTCTTTGAATCGGGTATAAAAATTGTCCTACACTATCTTTTGACAAACATCAGCTATTCCCTGCCTTTGCATGTGTATGGGTGTTCTGGACCCAGATTATCGTTTTCAATGGAAGACAGAGTTAAAGTTCTGAGTGGCATTGTACTGACTTTAAGGATCAGTGGACTTGGGTGTCATTGACTTCAAGACAATATCAGGTCTTTCAATCCATGGCTAGGATAGATTTCTCCAGAGCAGTCTCTTTAATTTCTCTCACCAGCAGTCAATCCACAGATTTTACATAGGCTGTTTAATTTATCCTCAAATATTTCTTGTTTTGGATGATACAGAAAATACAGTGTTCTTATCATTTCTGCTTTTAGACATGTTTCTCTATAAAACTGCAATTTGAATGTGTCTTTTTCTTTCCGAGTTGTTACTGGGATCATGTTTTCCCCATATTTTTGCATATACTCTAGAAGTCTCCATGGAGGCAACAGTGGCCTCTCAGAAGGCAGAAAGCATTGAAGCAGCTTGTCTGATCTTTATCATTCACTTGCTTTGTAATAATGACAACAACCACAAGAGAAAACTTCAGAAACTACAAGATGTTTCTGTTGGCCCTAATATTTGCGCATTTCATCCCAAAGACTTTTGTTAAATATATATATATATATATATATATATATATATATATATATATATATATATAAACTTTTGACTTTTGAGCACTTTGCCTCTGAGTGGGGGGTGAGGGCTTAGTGGTGTTAACATCCATACGGAGGTCAGGGATTGCACACTGAAGTTAATCAGGACCCAGCAACTTTGCTTTGTTGAGACAGAGCCTTTCTAAAGTAGGATAGGTTTCCAAGCCTATGAATTTCAGGGCTTGGGCTCAAAGCCTAGGGCATAGGCTTCCAAGCCTATGAATTATAGGGCTCAGTCTTCCAGCTCAAGAATAACACAGAAAAAGACAAGCAGGACACCCAAAGTCCTCCTCCTAACTGAGTCCGCATGTGCACATAAGCCACACTCAAATACTCCTGCACATACACAAACCGGAATGTAAATAAGCAAACTCAAATTCTGAAAGGGTATTATGACATAGTCCTTACTGATATAGTAGATAAATTATCTATGCTAATAAATAACAGAACTAATTATATCAAACATTCCTGGACATTAAGAAAGTTAAAGAAACAAACAAAAATTCAGTGCATTACATTTAAAGCATTCAAGTAATCTACTTCATGGAGTGATCTACAGCCTTGAAGCTTATTAGTGCTGGTGGATAATCACACTACAGATTTGCCTTCTTCATTCTCTCAGTGATCTTGTGCATGTGTGAATGCACACATGTGTGCATGTACTTGTGCATGTGCCTGTGTATGTGTAATGTATGTGTATCCAATGCCTGTTAAAGGCAGTATGTTCTATTAATTTTGTTATAGACATGCTTCGTGAACTTGAAATTTTTGAAATCTGTCATGTGGTTCTCTTTCTCACTCTTTCTTTTTCTTTGCTGTATTATAGCAATATTTAATATGTTTCCATATGTGTGTGTATAGGAAGCATATATATATATACACACACATACCAAAAGGTTGGTTTGAAGCAGCTTCATCATTTTCACGTGTTTTGAGGACATTGAACTGAATCCTATATATTTATATAGGTTGAGAAATTTTAAATTTTTTTGCATAACAGTGTCATCTCAACACTTGAGCTGGCCCAGCTAAGCCAGGGACTACTCTACCATATAATATATACCACAGTGATCTAGACAAAATTACAATTGATATGTTCTTTTCCCTGTGTGACTTCATGTAATTTATCCAATTTCTACAGTAATATGCTATACTCACAATGAATAACAAAATGTTCTATGAGGGATATATACACAGGCCTACGATTATTAGGGGGCAGGATCATATTTCAGGGGTGTTGAAGCTTGCAGTTTACAGGGATTTTCCCAGTATAACCAGATGATATGACATCAGTGTCCTCATGGGCAATGGGAAGAGACAAATTTGTATCTGAAAATGTATTTATTTTGTTTCCTGAAGAAAAGTATAACACAATAATTTGAAATGTCAATAGCAATTGCCCACAAAAGGACACCCAATTTCATGGTCCTTTTCAAGAAATTATTTAGCACAATGAAACTTGAGGTATAAGCATACCAATCCCCATTAGAATTTCCACTTAAGAAACAGGAATAAAGACAAAAAAAGAAAAATTAAACTGAAAAATTAAAAGCATCCCTTTGAAGCAAAATTGGATTTTTGGCATTTTATGGTTTTAAATTTCTCACAAAGATGACCTTAAAAACAATGACCATTTACATAGTTGTAAGAATAGTATATTACTTACGTGCTAGGCACTTTTCAAATAGAAGTTGCAGGAGGACATGCACTGTGCAATGTAACCTGCTTTGAGAAGCGTAGGCAACACAGTAAGAAATGGCCTCACATCACACCTGTCAAGACAGAGAAGTTTTATTACCGAGGAATTTCACGTTTGTTGCTTATTCCTAAGACTAGTCCAGGGACTGGGAGGATTTGTTGATCTAATATAGATAGCGATGTCTGGGGTTTGTTCAGATTTATATGGACAGCATCTGGGGATCAGGAATTACATTTAAAATGTAATAAAATGTTCCACTTACAAATACTATACTTAAAAAAGTAAACATCGAATAATCTCAGGTATCTTTCAAGAAAATGTTGACAGAGCTCAAGCAGCTCATGGGGCTATCTTCGAATCATTTCTAAGTAAACTTAATAAAGTCATTTTCGTATTCGATGGCTGTATGGGAAAGCCATCATACCTGTGGAAAGGCAAGATAGTCAGGCAACCGCTCATTTGTTACAAAATTAGGTTTTTCTACTTTACAAGGAATAATGCTTTTCAGACTGCATCAGAAAAGCCTGTTTACAGAAAAAAAGAGTGCATTAGGGACAATCTATCACCAACGGGCTACTATGAAAAAAATAACAAAACCCACACTTAAAAGCACAGAGCCTACCACATCATTTGCATGTCTGTGATTTTCCCCTGTCCGAGTTCCTGTTCGTCTCTACTCACAAAACAAGAAAGAAAACTCACAGAATTGTAATTTTCATGTCATCATTTGGAATAAAACCTGCCATCAGATGTACTTTCATCTTAAACGTAGGAAACTTCCTTTACCTCTCTTTAAAAACCCAGTGCAAGCTGCAGCGGGGCCGGTGTCTGCATGGCTAGCAAGGAGGCCGGGGTTCTCTGCAACCTTGCAGAACTAAAACATGGTTTTTCTAGAGAACCATGACATTCAAATGTCATAAACCATATCTTGATAGATACTTTTCACTAGGAGTTTTAATACATAAAGTCTCACTGCACAAGTGAACCAAGACACACACACACACACACACACACACACACACACACACAAAAACCCATGATCAACTATTATGCTTCATGTACTGTTTTAGCACATTTTATTTATTTATTTATCTAGTTACTTCCTTCCTTACTTACTTAATTTACTTTCTTAATTACTGTATGGGAGTGCAGGTATGAGCAGGTGGAATTCAGAGGATGATTTTCGGAAGTCCTTATGTTCCTATATATTTTTATATTTTAAAATTTTGGTATATACGGATTTCATGAGTTCTTAAGTATAAAAGAGTGAATTCAATGGGACTTGTATCCATTGGCATCTTTACCTTTTTGTGAAAGACAGGGAAGGTTTTTTTGTTTGTTTGTTTTTTGTCTTCCCCTTTTTTAGAAATGCAACTTCAGAGTTTGTAGTGTGTGAATGAGACAGCAACAGAAAGACAGTAGGAGACAGGGGAAGGTGGGAGACAGAGGGGATAGTAGGAAGGAAAGAGGAGAGAAACAGAAGGAGATGTGGAGAGAGGAGGGAAGGAGAGGGAAGAGCAGAAGAAAAGGAGACGGGAATAAGGAGTAAAGGTTTCTTCAATATAAGATCCTTTGCTGTGCCCTATCAAATTGATATTTATTGTTGTTTGTTTGTTTGTTTTTCTGACATGTGCTGGAAAATCCATCCACATGAGATGTGGTCCGACACTGTGTGGGCTGAAATTCAGAACTATCAAAGTAGCACATTTTTCAAGTGGGCTCTCTCAACCTTCAACTGATGACATTTCTTCTACTATTTGGACCCAAACCTTGAGAGTTTGGCAGCTAAGCTATTACCCTTCAGAAGACAACCAAACAGAGGACCTGATAGCTCCTAATAGCGAGCGGTAGGTTCCCATCTGTTAGGAGCACACTGCTGACTTCAAAGGCCCATTCCCATTTTGGTGGGTTCTTTTGAAAACTTAAAAAGGATGCAAATAATTTCAATATGGTTAAATATTTATTTGGAAAACATGTTTTCTAAGTCTCGTTTGGCACATCATTACTCCAAGACTGCAAGGAAACAGAGATGCCAAAGATGCTTCGCAGGGGACAGCAACCCATGCTGGGCAGCACCCAGTGTGCACGCCTTACTTCTGACCACCAAGTTTTTATTAAGATCCTGGGATGAATCAGGCATGGTCCTGAGCTCTTTGCATTGCTCTGGAGAGAGAGAGAGAGAGAGAGAGAGAGAGAGAGAGAGAGAGCATCTCTTGAAACTCATATTGCTTTCTTTTTCTTCCCTCTTTGTTTTGTTTCTTTAGAGAAACATGTAGCTGTGGCCAACAGATTCAGGATAGCCCTCTTGCCTGCTCCAACTTCACAAGTGCTGGAATTACAGGCGTGAGCCACCATGCCCATCTGGAGTTTAGAGCTACTTACATCATAAAAATGTAGTTTTACAGTAACGACTGAATGAGAATAAAGATATAGACATGGCCAGAAAAATGAGTTGAGTGATTGTGATCAAAAGAAACTACTAGATAATGCACAGTATCTCTAGAAAGGCCACACCCTTTGAGAGAAGCCTGACGTCCCATGTCAACGCAAGATGCAGGTGCCTAGCCTATGGTTGCTGTTACCAACAGTGTGAACAACATTTTGGCATTTACTGTCACCTAAGTTGAGAAGATATCGAAAATGTCAGTCAGGCCTTAACTACAGCCTACTGTCCATCATCCAGCATCAGAAGTGTATCCAGTGGCTTTAATGGTCAGCCTCAGTGAGGTTTTTAATGTCTACAACTTTCTCCCCACCTCCCCAAAATTATGATCATTGAAATCAGAATGAAAACCATAATTATGTTGGAGATGTCTCATCTCTTATTCTGGGAGTATTTGTGTAAGAACATAATCTGAGAAGAGGGGAGCTAAGGTCACACACTAAAGTAACTTTGTGATCACAATATCAGTTAGAATTATTACTGTTTATTATTATGGACACTTTTTAGAAAAGAAATTTGCAGAAATTTTTGAGAGATTTTTTTTTTCCCAACAGTTCTTTTACAGTCCCTTGATCACATAATCCCACACTACCAGGATTCTGGAATGCGGATAACCTCTGTTCCTTCCAGGGACCAAATTCAGAATTTGTAACTGGATGGTGCACCACCTAAACTCTGTTTTGATCTCTTACCTGATGTGTGGTCTCAAGCCTGCTGTTTAAATTCTCTCACAAGTGAGATAGGGACTGCATTGAAGACTTGTGTGAATTGAAAGCAGTGAGCACATTGACCAGGCCACAGATTGCTTAATGATGTGCAGTACACATCTCTAAAGGTGGCACACATCATTAAATGTGGTACACATCACTAAGTGCAGTACACATCACTAAAGGTGGTACACATCATTAAATGTGTTACACATCACTAAGTGTAGTACACAACACTAAGTGATGAGGTTACAGAAGCAGTAACAAGCAAGAATGGGTTTGGGGGTTTTTAAAACAAAAAACCCACAATCTTCAACTGTTTTAATGGGAAAAGGTAATATTGTTTTTAAATTGCACTCCATTTTTTTTTAAATCATTTCTCCAACTTAGACTCAAAGGGGACAGTCATCTTAGGCCTTTGTAATCCCATGTGGTCAGAGGAACAAGTGGGAAGTGAAGGTAGCTGAAGCCACAATCATATAAGAACAAAGTAGAGGACCATTGATGGCTCAGCTTAAGGTGAGAGACAAGCAGAGCAGGGGGAGGGAACACCCCCCATCAGATCCTTAACATTTGTGATGGAAGGGACCTTGTGACCTTATCCCTTCTTTAAGACAGCACCTGTGAATAAAATCTCATGGGTTGTACCACAACTTTTGAAGGGAAAAGTTAAAGCCTAGCATGGCCTATGGTACCTTCTTGATCTTTGATGGCATGGGTCTTTTTCTGTCATGGTGACTATGGAAGCCTGCAGTGGTATGGAGAGAGAAGGGAGAGGGGGTCTTGGAGCAAACAGTCTAAGTGGCCTTGCCAACATGTCTTAACTCTTCATCATCTTGCAATGGCAACAAAACTCATATAAAAGCTAATGATCATCTGAGATCACGTTTCTATGCCACGGTAACTAACCTAGTTCCTGCTAGGCAGGCAGGCATGCAGGCAGACAGACAAACAGATCAAGATTCAGAAAGGATACAAATTATACAAAGCCAGCTGAAAGACCTTGATTTATGAGTCGTACACAGTTCCTTTCAAGCCTCATTTCCAGGGCTTCACATCTTCTTTGACAAAAGAAGCAGAGGGTTGGTCTTAGTCACTTAGGAATAATTTTAAGGACAGAACATGGGATTTGAACTTCTCTTAGGAACTACATACACAAGAGCTTTGTTGCAGATTCAAGATGAAAGATGAGCTGGGCATCAGCCCTTCAGGGGAGGTTCAGGACTTAGGAGCCATAGACTGCATGTTAAATGAAAACACAATGGTTAAAATAAATAAATACATGTACGTGTGTATTATATACAAAGTATGGCGAAAATGCAATAAACTACCACAAAATACAATTGTCTTTATCTGCTCAAAACCCATTTACTTTTATTAAATCAATTTATTTTTTATTTTATCCAGTGTGCGTGTGTGTGTGTGTGCACGTGCATGCACACACACGTGCATGTGTACACATGCACATATGTGTCTAAATCGATGCACAAACACGCAACAGCATACTCGTAGGGGTTACAGAACAAATCCATACAGTACTTTCTCTCTTTCCTCCTTTCTGTGGATCCTGTGAATCAAATTCAAGTCACCCGGCTTGAATGGCAGGATCCCTTATCTGCTAACTCATCTGCATGACTTGTAAGCCACAATTTTCAGTAGACCTATGAGATGCTGTCTCTTTGTTTCTATACAGAAGATCAAGGACCCATTGTACTCTCCAGTGATTGCACTTGTGAAACATATAAATTGACAGCAAACATGATCTCTGCCAAGACAGAATTTGCACATTCTTCACTCTCTTCCAGAAGGAGACTCTGATGTGCCTGGGTCATCCATGCAAATATCTTCAAGTGCCTTCGAACACAGTAGATCTGGAGTTTGTCTTCCACTATTGATATATTACCATGGAAAATTTGGTCCTACTTTGGAGACCTTAGCTTGTCATCTGTGAAATTAGAGTTGTAGACTAGATGATGTATTAGGATACTTCCAACCCTAATGTTCTATTACTCTGAGCCTGTTTTCTTTTCCTTTTATTTATTTTATTTTTTTTTTTATCACCTCAATTTCGAAGAAAAAGCAAGGAATTTCAGAGGATGGGATGTTTCTCTATCCATTCATTATAACCCTGAATAACAACAGAAGAGGAACGCTGTTGAATTTATAAAAAGTATACTTGACTAGGACAGATCAATCTGTATGTGTGAGTGTGTGTAGATAGATGAACACATATTGAAGCTGATTGTTAGAAATAATCACATTATTAGGTATCCCTCTCATTTGCTTTCTTATTCTCTGGATATTTCTTTTACAAATATGTTTCACTTGTCACAAAGAGAATCCTGCTAAAAGTGAAAAAGGAAACGCAGAAACCTACCCCAGTAAGGGAAAGGGACTTCTGTGCTTGCCTCTGTCTGCACATTTACATGCAGGTGTCCATCTGAGAGTGTAATAATTTCATAGACAGAACTTTAACATCTTTGTTTTGTTTTGTTTTTTTGAAAGTGTAATTTCTGCAGCAACATTTTAGTAATGTCTCCCTCTTTCTCTCTGGGGCAAACTCCTGCACTTAGAACTGTTTTTGTGGACCCGAAATCCACTGTCACTGCTCTTGTCCCTTATCATCACGTTCCATACGTCGCCTTCTTCAAATGGTGATAGGAATTCCATAACAGCTTGATAGGTGTTTCAGACCTATTCTGATTTGGGAAGCACTGTGTCTAATTTGCAGACACACATTTTAAAAGGGATAGGAAAAATTAGAGCAGGCACAGATGGAAACAATAAAAATGATTAAAGCACAGGAAAATGGGACCTTGGAGGAAAGATAAAAGAACACAAGATTATTTGTTCTTCAGAGAAGGAAATCAAAACTTGAGGAATCATTTGAGAATGTTCATCAAGAATGTAGACTTATCATAGGAACAAATGTTTCTGCTTGTTTATTTCTCTGTTTTGTAAGAGAAAGTGGAGGGCTCAACTTGGATTAAGGCAGCCATCCGCACCCTGGGATGGCATGCCTCTAGGACAGAGTCAAGAAACACCAATCTGGGAAGCTTTTGAAGGCTGGGAAATGCGTATGTGCTTCCCATGTCTCTAAACAGACATGTGTTATGGCACATGCTGGGGAGGAAAAGTTCCATTTACTCTTTTCCGACCATTGAGATTTATATTCTGGAATGTCTAAGAGTCTCTTCTGAGTAGCTCTAGCTGTTGATGAATTCATTAGCAGTAAAGATGTTACATGTCACCATAGAGAATTCCTGCACTGGAGGCTGGAGATGACTCAGCTGGTGAAGTGTTTGCCACCCAAGCATTAGGACCCATGTTCTATTCCCAGCTAGGTGGGATAGCAAGTCCCTGAAATCCTAGGACTGGGGAAAGAAGAGAGGTGGATCACTTGGACTCTGTGCCATCACTGAGGTCCAGATTCAGTTAAAAATTCCGTCTCAGAAGAGAAAATGGAGCCAGGTATGGTGGAGCATGCCTTTAATCCTAGCACTGGTGAATAAAGGCAGGTGGATCTAGGTGACCTCATAGTCATCAAGGGCTATATTTTGAGATTGTCCCAAGGACAATTGAGGATGAGCCTCATAGTTGGCTTCTTATCTCTGCTCCCACACAAATGCATGCTCATACACACAATGGCATCCCCGTGAACAGTTACACACATGTAAACCACACATGACATGTGCATATATGCACACCAGAATTCTTACAGTGGGTTTTACATTCCACATCAGATTCTGTTTTCAACCTCGCTCCTTTCCCATAGAGAGGTGAGCTTCATTTGAACACCAGCTTTGCAAGAACACTCACTTGGCCCCAGTCACAGTGTATTTTTGATTGAGGTTATCCTCCACCATCAGAAATGCACAGGAACATTAAGATTCCCAGGCTCTGAGAGAGTCACAGGACACCATCTGATGGAGGTCCTTTCAGATCCACGGTTCTCTTCAGATTTTTAAGTGTTCCTGTGAGCATGTAGCTTCCATTCGGACTGAACGTTAAAGTTCAGCATGTTCTCAAGTCACTTCTTGCTCTTAGATCATCAACCCTGAAATACAGATTATTAGCACACATACTAATTTTGATGAAATGTAGAAAAATTTAAATTAAATTCATGTGAAATAACTAATTGTGATTCTAGACACCTTGATTTTCTTATATTCCTCTATTACATTTTCCACATAGACATTTTTTTATCAGAAAACCACTCTACCATACATTCTGCTCCACATGTGGCTATTTTCATTTAATATCATAAAGATCATAAACACACCCATAATACTGATACTTCCGTAAAGTGATTGTTAGTTAATAAGAATACATTACTTCATTTTTTCATTATAGTTTAATTAAAATTTTCAGTTTTAGCAATTTTTTCAATTATCGAAGACTGTATGTTGAGGAAGAACTTTAATTTTTAAAACATTTTTAAATTATTCTGTTACATATATAATTCTCCCAAGACTTCAAACAGCAATAAATATAGCCACATTTATAATAGGTACCTAAATATTTTTAAATTTAATTTTACATGTATGTGTGTTTTGCCTGCATGCTCATCTGTGTACCACAAGCCTGAAATACCTGTGGGGGCCACAGCATCAGATCTCCTGGACCTGGAGTTACACATCTTTGTGAGCCCCCCCCCATGTGGGTTCTAGGAATTGAACCTAGGTCCTCTATAAGAACAGCAAATACTAACTGCTAATCAATCTCTCTAGCTCCCATGTATCTAAATATTAATACTAGTATTAATCATACATAATACTAATAAACAAAATGGAAAATGTATTTATCTATTTATTCACTTTTATTTGGGGTATCAAGGAGAAGGAAGAAGACATCTTGTAGAATAGGTTCTATCTTACCATGTAGGTTCCAGGAATCGAATTCAGGTTCCCAAGCTGGACTGCAAATCCCTTTGCCCACTGAGTCATCTCACTAGCCCTACAACTGGGTTTAAGGGTCTCTTGCTCTGTTTTCCTCTGTCCATTGTGAGAGTTGATGGATGAGTCCATTCCTGGTATCAGCACCTTTGCACACATTGTTATATCTTAAATGTACAAAACATAATTTAAAATTTTTAAGGCTAAGTGAACATTGAAATTGTTATACCCTCTCTTCTGGATATCTTTCAAGCTTTATATACTTCAAGGGATGTCCATACATTATAATTCATTTAACAACTTTTACTTATGAGGTATATGCTATTACATAAGTAGTAGAGAGAGCTCAAGACGTCTGTCTTCGAGTCTGAATGTTTGTGATGTTGACAAGACCAAAACGAATTCAAAATGGGTGATGTAGAAAAAGGCAAGAAGATTTTTATTCAGAAGTGTGTCCAGTGCCACACTGTGAAAAAGGGAGGCAAGCATAAGGCTGGACCAAATCTCCGTGGTCTGTCTGGGTGGAAGACAGGCCAGGCTGCTGGATTCTCTTACAGAGATGCCAACAAGAACAAAGGCATCACCTGGGGAGAGGATACCCTGATGGAATATTTGGAGAATCCCAAAAAGTATATCCCTGCAACAAAAATGAATTTTGCTGGAATCAAGAAGGGAGATGGCAGACCTAATAGCTCACCGTAAAAAGGCAACTAATGAGTAATTCCACTGCCTTACTTATAACAAAACAAATGTCTCATCACTTTTAATGTATACTATAATTTAATTCATACACCAAATTCAGATCATAAATGGCTAAAAATGTTTTTGTTAGACAGTCCTGATTTAAATAAAACTGACTTGTCATTAAAAAAAAAGGTAATAGATAGCTCTTGGTTTTCTCCCACTGGTGTTTTTTTGTTTTGTTTTGTTTTGTTTTGTTTTTGTTTTGATTTTTCTCTATTCAAAGGACTATAGAGATGAACTATTTATAAGTTTTTATAACCAGGAGGTGTTGAGAACAAATCATACAAGTGATGTGCCACCATCTTTAGCTTTGCTAGGTGCTACAAAATTGCTTCCTCATTTAGTTGTATAAAGTTCTACTCTTAGAGCAAGAGTGCTTCCTTACCACAAATCTTTCCAACACCTAGTACTGTCAAACATTAATACGCAAGTTTTTGTTTTATACCCAGCTCATCGGTGTCCCACTCACCTAACTCAATAACAGTTATTGTCTCTCCAATAGGTAAACACCTCATTCTCTCTTCCACTTACATGGGAGAAGCACCTTGTCTATGTTTGGAAGTTCCCACTGGAGTGCCTGCTAGGACACCTCTGAGTTCTACTTTATTGAATAGATTGGAGTAGGCACTCAATGAGTGAACCTGATGATAGAAATACAATCGTTTATGTTGCAACATTGCTAATGCAGGAGTCTATATTTCTCAACAATGTTTTAAAAATTTTACTTTTCTAGGAAAAAGGGAACTAGGATACCCCATGTCTTCTGCATGCCAGCTAACCCTTTGCTTGACTTCCGACATTTAACTCACTCTTGAAAACAAGCCACATCTGGGCAGGCTTCATCCCTGGCTTATTTTTGGTGTAGAGGAAATGGATTTGCTTATATCACATATGTTTACGCACTTCACAGTATGTCACTTGGTCAATTATCTTTGCTTGCATAATCAAAACTTATCTGTAAATACTGTCTGTCTTTCCATTGATAAATTTTCACTTCAATGTTGTAATTAAAATATACGATCCAAAGTACACAAAGTATTTAAAATAAAATGTATTTTCTAATTTTACTTTTTTTTCTTGTCATGTTACAATGGCTGAACAAATATATTCTCAAATATTGATAATATCATTTCAACCTGCTCTAATCCATTCAACAAAGTAAAACTCAGAGGGTGCTAGCTGGCGTTCCAGTGGGAACTTACAAACATGGACAAGGAGCTTCTCCCATGTAGGTGGAAGAGAGAATGAGATGTTTACCCTATTGGAGAGACAACAACCATTATTAGGTGAATGGGACACAGATGAGCTAGGTATAAAACAAAAACTTGTTGTGTATTAATGTTTGACAGTTCTAGGTGTTGGAAATATTTGTGGTAAGGAAGCACTCTTGCTCTAAGAGTAGAACTTTGCCCTGAGTTTTGATTATATTTATGGTGGAGAACAAAACAGAAAACAGCAGCTGCACAGCATCACTTTGCAAAACTAGTGGGTGAACTCCTACAAATGAAAGGTTGCAGACTCTGCAATCCACACATCATTATCCGTCATAACACCTTATGCGATCTGTATCAAACAGTCTTAGTGGGAGAGCTTTAGTTATAAGCATCTGTATGTTGGAGATCTGATAAAAGTTTTCCTAGTAATTTTTGAAAACATTTAGCTTTATTTTGGCTTTTACAATAAATAAGTATTAAGTACTATATAATATCTTTAAGGGTTTCATTCATCCAAACAGGTTTATTTTTTTTTCATTTTGGTCACTGATCTTATGAGGCATAGTTATCAATTTATATTTTTTATTCTTAACAAAATATATATTACTAATTTTGTTCATATTTTTAAAAAGGCAGTACACTAGGATTGTATTTCAGAATTTTGCCTTGAAATTTTATGAAAAGGTGACTGATGCTTATATGAATACCCAGAAACATTATTAATGAAATAAAATGTTTTAAGGTCTTTAGATATCCTCTGGAACCCTTGTGATATCATTGATTGCTTTTGGAGAATTTGGTACATAATATGAGAATGTCACCCAATATCCCCTGGCAGCTCAAACTTACTCACTTTTAAAAAGTGATGGGTTTAAAGTTTCTATTTTTTTTGGCTGTTAGAGATTAAATAGCATTTCAAGTATTTATTAACTACTCTAATTCCTAGTTTTAGAATCACCTATCAATTTAATAGCTATTTTCATAATATGCCCTTTAAAAATAAAAAGTTATTTAAATATTCTAAGAACACATTCTTACATGTTGAATAGGATAAAATAAATCTCTCATCATTTTTTTTAGATGTTTCTTTATCAACATTATTGAAGTGGAAATCTGGTTAGAGTTTGCAGTCTAAATAGAAGCACTTATCACAAATGTTTTATTTTAAGACCAGGAAACTGAATGTGGTAAACTGAATGCCTTGGTTTATTCTACTTGACTGTGACATGGAGAAAATAGGGAATTGGGTCTCTTAATTTGGGATTTGATATTGAAATATTCTCTATCATGCTTTAGTTGCACTATATTCTCAAAGGGAAAAAATAGATACAAAGAAATACATATAGCACTGATTCATTGGGTCTTGAATTATATATGTCCTGATTTTATTTGTAACAAGGCTACACTTCCATAGGAAATACCTTTGGCAAATTCCCCTTTCTTCTGCTTTCATTCTCTGCAAGATTTCATCGTATGGCCATGAACTGTGGCTAAAGGATAAACATGGCTTTTCAGTACCTCAAGACCATCCTCTGTCTTATTTATACCTGACCTGGTACAGCACAGCTGACCTTGGAAAGTTTAATTGAGGCTAGAATTATATGGCACAGCTTGAGGCCACCTGAATTTAGAGGGCGTGACATACACAAAGACACACATTCATTGACAGTATAATGGCCTGGTGAAGTGAGAGTGTATGTGCATGTGTGTGCATGTGAGAGACAGTTTGTGTGTGTGTGTGTGTGTGTGTGTGTGTGTGTGTGTGTGTGTGCGCGCGCTTCAGTTCTGGTGGAAAGACAGCTGTGAAAAGGCCTATTGTAAATTTATACTGTGAAGAAATATTGTGAAGCAATATAATGCATCTACATTCCTCTATCATTAAAACATGGAATTTATTTGTTAAGTAAATGATGATTTAGTTAAATATGGAACCTATTTAGGCTTGAATAAAAAGCAATGGGTTATAGTAATAACTAATTCAAGACATTCTGTGAAACATTAACAATTTTATAATAGTTGAAGTTCTTAATGAATGCTGACATTTCCATTTTGGAATTAAGATAATTTAATAATACAAAAGCAAACAAAAATTTCATTAATGGATTTGCTTTAGGTAACTGTTTTAAAACTAACATAAATGACCTATTATTAAAAATGGCTTATTATACTTCACAAGATTTTGACCAAGATTTTAGATATAATCAGTACATGGAATTAAAGGTGTTACTATTGGAAAACTTAAATTAATTTTTATTTGTTAATTAAAGTTTAAATTGGCCACATTCTTACCTATATGCTCCCCTGTATGACTTTTATTGCATGGCAGATTTTAAACTATTTTGGTATGGATGCCACCATCAATAAATCTGGAGGTTAAAATAGGCAGTGTTATTCATACTATTTTATGTAATTACAGAACTAATTACATAATTATACTGAGAGATAACATTGCATATCCTGAGGAATTTGTTAACAGGATGCTAGCACCCTGAAATACTGGTAAACTATTTCTATTTTAAGGAAACACCAGATTTGTTTTTAGTTTCATTTCATATAACCAAAATCAGTTTTGAAAATGTTCTTCAAATGACCACAAAACTAGAC
This sequence comes from Mus pahari, assembly GCF_900095145.1. Lineage (NCBI taxonomy): Eukaryota > Metazoa > Chordata > Mammalia > Rodentia > Muridae > Mus > Mus pahari. Next base: position 42,797,583 of record NC_034590.1, on the reverse strand, counting down.
AAAATTGATAAACGCATGATATTCTTATAGACGTGTGTGTGTGTGTGTGTGTGTGTGTGTGTGTGTGTGTGTGTGTGTGTGTGTAAAGGTTTCTGGAGAGAATAGCATTCAATAATAAAAAAAAAATATCTCTTTTTTTTTTTGTTTTCTCATAAGCAGAATCTCCTAGATGTAAGCAGTATCAAGAATTTGTGAGACACGAAGGGAAACTGCAGTTTGCCCATGGGGCATTCAAGATATACACACAAGAAGCTGGACGGATAATTACACCCATATGTACCCATATAAACTCACCCACAAATGAGGTTTATAGCTGTAAGTGAAACTCAAGATGCCATCAAGTTACTGCACAGCTACATTAATCAATATACTCAATGAAATAATTCTTCAATTAATTCTTCAGTGATAGGATCTTCTTTGATGGAAATGGTTTTCCATATTGTGTAAAGGTTATGAATGTAGAAAATGCACAAATTCTTTTTACGTTTTTGCATCAGTCTCCAACATACATACATACTAAATATAGAAATAAATAACTATAGAAATAGTAATGAGTTCATCATTGTTTTCTACACTGCTCCACATTTTCTGCCTTAGGTTTGCTTAGAGACTTTGACAAATATGATGAGTCTAAATATTGTATTTTAACCTAGAAATATAAATAAAAAGCATAACTAAATCAATGTGGTTGCACACATTTATAGAATACCATGTACCATACATACCCCTCAACATCCTATATTTGCTGATTCATTTGATTCTGGTTATTATTGGCTAGATAGGTTTACATAGGTTGAAGAGGAATCCAATGAGACTCAGGGGCTAAAGCTGAAGTTACCTTATCCGGTTTTCAGCCATTATCCATTCTCAATACTCTTTCCTAACCTGACTCTTAACACTACAACTAGGGAGGGTTCATGAGAAGGTTCATGAGAATCTCCTTTATAATAAAGTAAAAGTCTTCTGTTGACATGAAATCTAAATTGTCTGCAGTAAGAGAACTAGATCATTTTTAATTTGGCAATTTTTTTCAGATGGGAGATTGTACTGATTCACCAAGAATCTTTGTTGTTCCATTTGGGTCTTCTTCCATAACCCACATGAGATTGGAGTCTACCATCGCTTCTGACTCCCAACATTCTCCAACACACAGAAAAATATAAGGTTTAGTAATATTAAATAGCAAGACACAGAAAGTGTAAGTTATTAAAATAGTGTTATCAACATTGTCGATTTAGCAGTTACCCACAGAATGTCTTTCTAGTTCACTTTGTTTTTAACAGTTAATAATTCTGCTCATTAGGACTTGATATTCAGGGCTATCACTAAAATATATCCTGATATGATGCTGACTTCACTATGTCCAGAAAGGATCTAAGGTCACATACAATGAAAGGTCATGATTGTTTCTCAGTAATAAAATTAGCAGGAACCACAGTCTAGGGAGTTACATAGCCAGGTCCTTTGAATTATGTATCTGTCTGTCTGCTTGTTTGTCTATTTATCTATCGATAGACAGATAGATAGATAGATAGATAGATAGATAGATAGATAGATAGATTATTGGTTATATATTTGATATTATTGATTATACATAAATAACATATATATGTAAAATAGATTGTATCAGACAAAAATATGTGTATATACAGCACAAAGAAAGCAAACATAGAATAAAAGAAAATGACTAGAGTATCTAGTGCTTGGATAGAGAGATTTTTTTCCATCCATTAACCATTTCAAGATGGGTATAAGGTGAATGTCTGATATGCTGGGGCTGAAATGTGTGTAATATCATACAGAAAGAAGTTTAAGGACTTAGGGCAATTGCTCTCTGGAGATGGAACAGATAGCATGGGCTACTTTACCTGAGATTACAGATCCCCTTCCAGCTACAGACTCCAGAGGTCCTCCTCCAGCTACAGACTCCAGAGGTCCTCCAACCCACTGGAATCTCCCTTTGTTCAAATCTTAACTGTCCCCACCTCTCACCGTGAAAGAGAGCAAAAGTACTGAGATATGTGACACTGTACAAATTCCTTGAAGGAAGTTGTGCCTCTTTTATTATGATCTTTCTGATCTCGGTCAATTTAAATTACATAGTAGCTCATGAAATATCAGCAAAGTCTATTACCAATAGTGCATTGGTGTTCTGACAACTGTGTCTATGACTAACAATAATACATTGTGAAGTGAAAACACTATGAATTGTCCTTTAAAAGCACTGTAAGCAAATATTCCACCCTTATACACACACTCATCTACATTTTGATTCTAGCCAATCTATCAAGCAACCCTGCGTGTACCATCAGGACTGCACGCAGGCTTAAGAAGTAACTCCCTTAAGTGTGTAAATGAGGTCTATCTATTCAAAGATTGGACTTTTCTGAGAGGGTCTGGGGGCATCTCCCTGATGCTGTTAGGTTTGTAACTTGATTCCAACAGAGAATATTTTCTTTGTGACTGTGAATAGAATCTGGGTATTGATGAAAATACTAGACATTTATGACAAGCAATATAGGAACAAAACTGCGGGCCCTGAAAAAAAAATTTTTTTGGATTTCTTATTTATTGCATTTTTAATAGAAATCCAGAGAAAGCCTTATCTGCTGTCATTTGGTTTAAATTCCACAGTACTTTTTATATTTGACCAAAGTCTCTTATCTCTTCTTTGCTTTTATTCTGCTGTGCCAGCCTACTAGCAGTTGATATACTTAGCAATGGTTTTATAATAAAGTTTGAGCTTTCACTGAGAGAAGCAGAGGCAAGAAGAGAAAAGGTTGTGCCTTGGATACAAAGTGTGCCAGCTGCCTACCTCAGTTAGAAGGCTTTGAAAAGTGGGGACTTGTGCCTTAGCTCCATGTGTCTCACACAAAGGTATACAGGACACCACCCCAGGTTCCTTGTAGAATAAGTGTCAGGTATGTGAAAGTATAAAGAGGAAGGAAAGGGCATAATGCATGTGTATATGTACACGCAAAATCACATACTCCTAAGGATACCTTCTTGTCTTCTAATTCTATTAAGAGCTGGCCATTTTCTTTTGCCTGTTCCCAGTGATAAGTAATCATGCAGTCTAATGACACTGTGGCATCTTTGCATATTTATATCACTATACTTCATTACAATTTTGCACTCATGTTGCTCTTTCCTTCATTTGAAAATGAAATAAAAACTGTAAATGATTTGCACCTCTCAAATTTAATGTAAGTACTATTCTGATTCAAACCTGAGGGAAAATTCAAAACTCGGGTGACTTTGATGAAGAAAGAAAGCTAGCTGGGAATTTGGGCTGTCTAAAATTTTGATAAAACATGGGTTTTCAAAGCCTTAGACCAGGAAGGGGAGACATAAACTCTCATAGGAGGGAAGGAAGGGAAGGTGTCCCATCACTGCAAAAGACAGACACTCTCTTTTGAAGAGTTGAGGGATATTAAATTCTTCATGCTGGCTACTGATGGAGCACAATCCATTCACCTGACAATAACAAAGCAAAGTGTTGATGGGCCAGACCCTCTCCTGGCTCCTGGCTCCTGCAGACATAAGGTGGATGTAATCAAGACCTACAATTTATGATCACATGACCATATGCAACATGCAAACTGATCTAATCTCTGAGTTTGGCTGTACAGATCTGTAAAACGGACACCTAGTGCTCCAGTCACTTGAAAAAGATACAGAACTGCACAGAATTTCATGTCTGACTGACAGTAGCTAGACAGTTTTATGATGAACTCCTCATCTTGTTCCATGGAAACAAAGCCATATGAAAAGATGAATCTCTTGGAAAGAGCAAATCGATTTCCAGGGAGCAGCATTGGGCTGCCAGAACTCTGTAGGATGCTGCAATCAAGTATTACCCCATCTTAAATTGTCCCTCTGCATCCATTTTGCAAACTGCAACATTGAGGCACACTTTCATGAAGAAGACAAATATTTTCTTTTCCTTTAGCCAGGAGCCATTTGGTGCCTCCCTGAACTTGGGATCTTGGAAAGTGACAAGCTGCCACCTTCCAATAGGAATAAATCCAGCAGAAGTCCTTTGTGAATGCCAATAAGAAAGATGGGATAGCCGCCTCCCTTGTCGTCACTAGCAGATGTTTCCCCTCTATGACAGAGTACAATAAACCCATGAAATAACAAAGGTGGAATTTGTACCCAAACCCTAGCTATTTCTAAAGGGAGCAAACAGATTTGATTATCTCCAAGATATTGGGCTCTGACAGAATGTGACAACTATACCTTTCCATTTCCCTTTCAGCCTCCAGGAGATGGAAGATTTAGTACCCTTTCACACACGTTAAGTCGAGAAACTTCTTATGGCTTCTTACGAGTACTGGAGGCTGGAAAAGAAATCAAGTTGTCTGAGATTTGCAGCAAGGATTTGTATGGAAGTCGCTTCAATTTGCAGGACAGATGCTAGTGGCGTTTTGCAAATATTGTCACCATTGACCTGCAAAGGTGGTACATCTAAACCTCTGCGAGCTGCCTTCATGTCAGCAAATGAACTGCCTCCAATCCTCTTCCACAGCTCTTTGGCTGTTTTGCCAAGTTCCCAGCTGAGACTGTCAACATTATGATAACTTGTGATCTTGCACGGCCATTGCTTTAGAATGTTTTCTATGCACATTTATTCCGGCTGAGGCATATGCAGGAGGTCCCAAGGTGGCAGCTTCTTGCATGACTCTAATCCAGTTACCACTGAGTTAAAATGCTTTCATTACAGTGTCAAACCCCTTGGAGAAACTAGATATGACAATCTGGGGTCTGCTTATTGTGTTTGAAACCAAGGTTGACTCCAGGAAATAGTAGCAAGCCCGAACAAGCACACTTTTACATACTTCCCTTCTGTCTTTCTTGGTTTGCATTTTTAGTCCTTCTCAGTTCAAACTCTCTACGAGTTCTTTCAGCCCACCATGTTGAACATTTGGAGACCCAAATCACATGCAATAACTATTTAAGAGATATGATTATGCAATATCCTTTGTAAATCATCAGTGCCTTATACGTGCATTAATTTGTCCTTTTCCCCAAATCAACTAGATTTTAAAACTGTTTTAATTCTGTACACCACCAAACCACTGGTGAATTATTAAAATATTCACTACTTCTCTAATCATTGCACAGGAATATTCTAAATCAAATATTGAAGTTACAATTTGATATTATGAAACATATTTACTCAGTTAATATTCATGAGACAGATAAATACACACACTATAGCAATAACGGGCTTTATTGAGCTATGACTTATTGAAGAAATAGAACAAATAAATACATAAATGTGGTAATTTAACAAACATATATGTTCTAACATGAGAAGAAAAATAAAGTGTGGAAGAGAGGACCCAGGATCAGACCCAGAGGTCCATCTCGTAGACCAGTCATGAAGAACGCATTACAAGGAAATAACATCAACTCAACTAAGCTAAGGCATACTGGTTTTTTAAAAGGGAGGGTAGACTAATCTTGTACAGCTCAATCAGCTATACAACATATACAAAACTCAAAAGAGGTCAGGCAGTTATGGCACACACATTTAATCCCAGCACTCAGGAGGCAGAGATAGGCGGATAGAGCTGGATATCAGTTTGGTCTACAGAGCGAGCTCCAGGACAGTCAAGGATACGCAGAGAAACCCTGTCTTGAAAATCAAACCAACTAACTAACAAAGAAACACCTAGGGAGGGTATTTGGAAGATATTACCAAAGAGGTTTCATAAGGATTGCACTATCCCAATGTACCTAACACAGCACTAGGAAAAATAAATTAACTTTCTAAGGAAGTTTGCATAATTAAACACCTTGTGTGATCTTTTTGTCATTGTCACAAAATACCTGAGGTTAACAGTTCATATGGAAAAAAAGGTTTATTTTGAGTAATGATGTGAGATGGTCCGTGGTCACTTGCCCATCTTGCTTTGGACTTTGTGATACCTCATTTCCTAATGGAATGTCTAAGAGAGGATGGCCAAGTAACTCATTTCACCCAAGGAAGCCAATATGCTCTTCAAGGGCATGGCCCCTCTGATTTAACTTCTTCTCAGTAGGTCTAATCTTCTATACACTCCATTACCACCACAGCACCAAGTGAGCAGAAAGCTTTTTTTTCTGTCTATTTTTATTTTATTTTATTTTGATTGAATATTTTCTTTATTTACATTTCAAATGTTTTCCCTTTTCCAGGTCTCCCCTTTGGAAACTCCTTATGCTATCCCCTCCCCTTGCCTCTATGAGGGTGCTCCCCCACCCACCCACTCCTGTCCTCTGGCCCTGGCATTCCCCTACACTGGGGCATTGAACACTCTCAGACCCAAGGGCCTCTCCTCCAACTGACGGACTATAATGCCATGCTCTGCAACACATGTATCCAGTGCCATGTGTTGCGCTCCATGTGTACTCTTTGGTTGGTGGTCCAGTCCCCAGTACCTCCAGGGGGCCTGGCCTGTTGACACTGTTGCTCCCTCCATGGATCTGCAAACCCCCTCAGTTCCTTCAGTACCTACTCCAACTCCTCCATCAGGGACCCCCAAGGTCACTCCAATGGTTGGCTGCGAAAGTGAGCAGAAATATTTTGACATGAGTCTTTTAGAGACAATCTAGGTAGTAACTACAGCAGTGTTCACAGTCAATATTTGTTTCAGCCAAACAGACACTATGCCAAAAATACTGTCTTGTCTCTTCCTGTTTAGCATGATACAGTAAAATATAATACTTGATGCATGATACAGTAAAATATAATACTTGATGCCTGGTGACAAAAAGTCAAAGCAAACTTGAAACTCACATCTCTATCTAGCTCCTAAGACTTTTGAAATCTCATATTCTTATTCTTTACATACTCAGTGCAGATTATATGTTGAATATAATGCACACACACACACACACACACACAGACACAAATCAGAAAGCCAAGTATTTCTCATCTCAAGAAAGACTGCATTTAGACAAACAAGCTTTTAAGATTTATACTTTGACATTTCTTCTGTTTTGGACTCAAGAGTCTCATTAATCATTTTAATACAATATTCTAAATCACGGGCTATTTGATGCTTTTAAAATACTTGTCTTGGAATCTAATACGAAACTGTGAGTCTAAAGAGTTTTATGAAAATTCTAAAAGGAACTCAGTCAGTAATAGGATTACAACAATATAAAGCCTAGTGAAGAACAGAAACTCCTTTACTTTCACGTTTTAAAAACTGCAAAGGTAAACCGAATTAGTTCTTCTTTACTCTTCTGTTAATATTTCTTTTCAGTCACAGAATTGAGTTTGTCTGTCTCTGTGAAAGATTCTGAGAAAGTCCTAATTAGAGTTTCATGCTAACTTAGAGTTTGTTTTGCCAAATATCTGGAACTCCAGAGGCTGAAAACAACTTTGGAGAGAGGGAAAATTCTTAAATTCTTGCATAGAGGCTGTGTGGACCTGTTACATAATAACCAGCATTATTTAAATAGCAGTGAGATGCTAAAGCAATTAGCCACAGGAAGTCATTCTAGCGGTTTGCCTTTGTAAAGCTGTAATTAATGAATACAAATTACAAAATTTCTTCATCTATCTTTCAGAACATAGGTGAAAATATTGTCTGTAGATGTATACAGGAGTTTCTTATTCTACATTATTTCACAAATTATTTGCAAAGTAATTATGCAGGACCTGGAGATGCTGCAGGGAATGTAATGGATTCCTACCCTCAGGGGGCTCAAATTCCAGTGGATAAAAACAGACATTCAACTAATAATTGAATTCTGCAGTACATTAGATATGATCTTCTGTGGTGATACAGAAGTGATTGGAGAAAAAGCAGAGCTACATAATAATTTAAAATATCACAGTCAGAAGTTTGACTAAAAGGGGGAGATTTAATAAAAGAACAGAAAATAAAATACTTGAAGGAATCAAGGAAGCTCTTCAGTTTGCTCTGGAGAAGAGATTCCTGCCAGTCACAATAGTAAGTACAAAGGCCCTGGGGCCACAGATCATCAGACTTAAGGCAGAAAGGAGAGGGGTGGGTAGAGAAGGACATGCTCAGTAGGCAAAGTAATTAGAGACACCCTCAGAGTCACCAATTTTGTAGTCATTCAGAAGACTTGACCTTTTACTGTACACAAGATGGAAAGTCACTCGGACTGGGGACATGTACACCAGGATGTCATTGCCTTTGTAATAAGAATGCCTTGACTTCTACTAGAGATTTGTTTGTGGCTCTGTAAGGGAGATTGTTGGTATGCATCAGGTCAGGGACTGCAGCACTCAAATGAGAGATGGAATCAGGGCAAATGCAGTCAAGAAAATGAGGAATCGATTGAGACTCTGGACAGATTTTGATGGGACAGACAATGGACTTTTCTGATTTCTTAAATTTAAGATTGAACAATAGGAAAGACATAAAGAAATGCTCAACTTTTGATACGGGTACCTATACACAGGATTCAATTGCCTTGACAAAATTTGGTGCACAAAAATCTCCTACTGAACTGAGTAAAAACTGTTGATCTTCCTTTTTGAAATGTAAAGCAAGAAATTAGTGATCTCAATAATGAATAGATAGCTCAGAGGTTAAGAATAATTGCTCTTCTTGCAGTGGACCTGGGTTTGGTTAGCAGGCAATAATTAATAATTCATATGGTAGCCCACAACCAATTGTAACTCCAGTTCCAGGAAATTGAATGCCCTTTTCTGGACTTTGAGGGCATCGGGCATATGCATGGTACACATATGCAGGCAAAAGCACTCATTGTTTGTTTGTTTTTTTCTGTTTCTTTCTTTCTTTTTTTTTTTTTTTTTTTACTGTGAAGAGACACCATGACAACAACAACTCTTAGAAAGGTCATTTAAGCTGGGTAGTGGTGGCACACACCTTTAATCCCAGCACTTGGGAGGCAGATGCATGCAGATTTCTGAGTTTGAGTTCAGCCTGGTCTACAGAGTGAGTTCCAGGACAGCCGCTACACAGAGAAACCCTGTCTCAAGAACAAAAGAAAAGAAAAAAGCTAGAGAGAGAGAGAGAGAGAGAGAGAGAGAGAGAGAGAGAGAGAGAGAGAGAAACAAAGAAACAAAGAGAAATCATTTAATTGGAGCTGGCTTACCTTTTCAGAGATTTAGTCTATTAGCATCACAGTAGGGAGTATGGAAGCATACTAGTTGACATAATGCTGTAGAGGCACTGAATGTTCTACATCTTTATCTACAGGCAGGAAAAAGTGACTTATGTCACATGGGGCACAACCTGAGCATAGGGGACCTCAATGCCCATCCTCCCAGTGACACAATTTCTCTCCTCCCACAAGATCACACCTCCCAGTAGTTGCACTCCCTGTGGGCCAAACATTCAAACATATGAGTGAGTTTATAGGAATCATACCTACCACTTCTTGACCCTCATAGGTTTGTAGCCATAACATAATGCAAAATTCATGTATTCCAACTTCAAAAGTCCCCATAGTCTATCATAGTCTCAACAATATTAAAACATCCAAAGTTCAAAGTCTCTTCTAAGATTCATGAAATCTCTTAACTATAATCCCCTATAAAATCAAAAAACAAAAACCAGATCATATACTTTATCTTATTTAGGGTTTTCATTGCTGTGAAGAAACCTCATGACCAAGGAAACTCTTATAAAGAACAACATTTAATTGAGGCTGGCTGACAGGTTGAGAAGTTCAGCTGATTATCATCAAGGCAGAAGCATGGCAGTTTCCACGCAGGCGTGATATAGGAGGAGCTGAGGGTTCTGCATCTTGATCTGACGATCTGACTGAAGCCAGGACAAAACTGACTCTTCTGTACTGGGCAGAGCTTCAAAGCCGAACCCCACAATGTCACACTTCCTACAACAAGACCACATCGCCTAACAGTACCTCTCCATATGGCCCAAACATTCAAACCACCACATACTTCCAACATACCATGGCACAGGATAAGCATTACTGTTCCAAGATGTAAGGAAAGGAATATAGTAAGGAAATACTGGACCAAAGCAAGACAGAAAAACAAAATGGACAGACTCTAAACTCTGCATCTCCATGTCTCATACCAAAACTCTCTTCATATCTCCAATTCCTTTCAGCTTTGTGACTGCAACTTATGTTTTCCTCTTGGGCGTGTTCTACTCCCTGTTAGCAGCTTTCCTCAGCAAGTATCTCAGGGTCTCTAGCATTTCTAACCTCTTGGGGTCTCCAAAGCAATCGAGGCTTCAACTTCACAGCTTCATATGATTGCCTTTTGGGCCTCTGTGCAGGGATACCCATACCACGCATTTGGCCTTAATGGCTTTCTTAAGTCTCAGAGGGAGATTGCACACTCCCTCCCACACAGTGGCCTTTCTGAGCCTCCATTCAGGGACACACCTGTGACATGCTTGGCCTCAGCACCTTTGCTTAGTCTCTGAGTGACATTCTATAACCCCTTCTTCTAGCCTTGACTCTACAGACAGAATCACATGGCTGAAGCTGCCAAGTTCTGCTGCTTGCTGGGGCCAGGACATGGCCCTCTCTTTTAATTATGTCTTCAGCAGCTTTCTGTCTTCAGTGGTTTCCTTCACTGCCTCAGCTTGGCTGTCCTGGAACTTGATCTGTACACCAGGTTGACCTTGTGTGCCTCTGTCTCCTGTATGTGGTACTGAAGGCTTGTACCATCATGCCCAGACCTAAGCTTTTCTTTAATTTCTTTTCACAAAATGGAAGCTTAACTAGGTGGGGTCTTCCCCTGAAGGTAACCACTCCATCTATGCCATATCTTCATCTGTTTATTTCCTTAAACGTAGGGCTTAGCTTTATTCCACTTCCTGGTGACCCTTTTCTGCTCAATTTGTACATTTTGTATTTTTTCATGCTTAGCTTGCTTTTTTTTTCATTGAAACACTCTTCAAAAGAGTGAACCACACAACAGAGTCTATACTGTTTTGACATTTCCTTTGCCAACGCAATTAATCTTAATCTCTTCACTTTAGCCTCAGACATGTTCTTTAGACAAGAGGAAAATTCTTCCACATAATTCACCAAAATATCACAGGAACGATCTCTAGACAACATAGGAATTTTTTTTAATTTGCTTCTTTATTTTCAGCAACCTTAAGCTGAAATTTACATTTCATTCAGTTGTGAATTTAGTTCACAAAACACATTAGTACCATTATTTCTTCTGTCATTTTACCCAATTGAAATATTAGATATTTTTTATTATATTGAGCAGTAGAATCTCAAAATATCATTTATTGTGCTTTGAGATTCTCATATTCTCCTCTGAAACATCTTGAGCCAGAGCTGCATAGTTCGAATCTCCCTTAGCACAACTCTTCCATGTTCCTATTAGTATGGCCCATTAAGCCCTTTTTTTAAGGAGTCTACTATTTTCCTAAGTCTCAAAATCCACATTCCTTCAAACAAAAGGATGATCAAGCCTATCCCAGAAATATGATAAGTGAGTACTAACTTCTGTCTTAGTTAGGGTTTTGTTGCTGTCAAGAGACACCATGACCATGACAACACTCACAACAGATAGTTTTTAATTGGGGCTGGCTTACAGTTTTGAAGGTTCAGTTCATTATTATCATGGAGGGAAGCATGGTGGGGCACACACAGGCTGACATATTGCTGGAGAAGCAGCTGAAAGTTCTAAATCTTAATGGACAGGTAGCAGGGAGAGTTTGTTTGCCACACTGGGTTAGCTTGAACATAGAGGCATCAAATCCAGCCCTCACAGTGATGCACTTCCTTCAACAAGGGCACACCTACTCCAACAAGGCCACACCTCCTAATAATGCCACTCTCTATGGGCCAAGCATAAAGACACGAGTCTATGGGGGGGGGGGTCATACCCTTTTAAGCCTCCACATGCACATATGCATTCTTTTCAAAAATTAATTTTTAGGTTTTAGAGTACAGAGCCCAGTTTAAAAATTTATAATTTTACATGAAGTGGCCTGTGTGCCCAGGGAAGAATTATTTCCAGATGAATGTAACTCCAAGTTACACAACCATTACTGTGTCAACCCATAGTAATTCTTCAGCACATACAAGTACCACAAGGTCATATATGTGAAACTGAAGAAACCTGGGCATTTCAACAGTAGAAATCACCAACCAATCAGAAAGAGGTCCTGAGATCAGGGTGTGAATTCTTGTTTACAAAACAAATTTTAGCTGCAACAAACAAGCAGCTAAATTGAAGAAGGACTGAAAAAAAAAAACATGAACAAGAAATGCTTCCTGGTTTTCTTTCTTTTTTTTTTTTTTAAAGAAAAATGGCCTCTTCATTTTTTTTTTGTTTGTTTGTTTCTATTTTATTAAGTTCAGCATTGAATTTAGTTTTTTTCTTTTTTCTTTCATTTTTATTATTATTTTCTTTATTTACATTTCAAATGCTATCCCGAAAGTTCCCTATACCCCACCCCCGCCCCTGCTCCCCTACCTACCCATTCCCACTACTTGGCCCTGGCCTTTCCCTGTGCTGGGTCATATAAAGTTTACAAGACAAAGGGGGCTCTCTTCCCAATGATGGCTGATTAGGCCATCTTCTGCTACATATGCAGCTAGAGACTCGAGCTCAGGGGGTACTGGTTAGTTCATATTGTTGTTGCACCTACAGGGTTGCAGCCCCCTACAACTCCTTGGGTACTTTCTCTAGCTCCTACATTGGGGGTCCTGTGTTCCATCCAAGAGCTGGCTGTGAGCATCCACTTCTGTGTTTGCCAGGCACTGGCATAGCCTCACAAGTGGCCGCTATATCAGGGTCCCTTCAGCAGAATCTTGCTGGCATGTGCATTAGTATCTGGGTTTGGTGGCCAATGATGGGATGGATTCCCGGATGGGGTAGTCTCTGGATAGTCCATCCTTTCATCTTAGATCTAAATTTTTTCTCTGTACCTATATCCTTTCATGGGTATTTTGTTCCTTATTCTAAGGAGGAATGAAGTATCCACACAATGGTCATCCTTCTTGGTTTTCCTGTGTTTTGTAAAATGTATCTTGGGTATTCTAAGTTTCTGGGCTAATATCCGCTTATCAGTGAGTATATATCTAGTGACTTCTTTTGTGATTGGGTTACCTCACTAAGGATGATATCCTCCAGATACATCCATTTGCCCAAGAATTTCATAAATTTATTCTTTTTAATAGCTGAGTAGTACTCCATTTTGTAAATGTACCACAGTTTCTGTATCCATTCCTCTATTGAGGAACATCTGGGTTCTTTCCAGCTTCTGGCTATTATAAATAAGGCTGCTATGAACATAGTGGAGCATGTATCCTTATTACCAGTTGGAAGATCTTCTGGGTATATGCCCAGAAGAGGTATTGCTGGGTCCTCCGGTAGTACTATGTCCAATTTTCTGAGGAACAGCCAGACTGATTTCCAGAGTGGTTGTACAAGCTTGCAGTCCCTCCAGCAATGGAGAAGTGTTCCTCTTTCTCCACAACCTCGCCAGCATCTTCTGTCACCTGAATTTTTAATCTTAACCATTCTGACTGGTGTGAGATGGAATCTCAGGGTTGTTTTGATTTGCATTTCCCTGATGACTAAGGATGTTGAACATTTTTTCAGGTGTTTCTCAGCCATTTGGCATTCCTCAGTTGAGAATTCTTTGTTTAGCTCTGTACCCCATTTTTAATGGGGTTATTTGAATTTCTGGAGTCCAGCTTCTTGAGCTCTTTGTATATATTGAATATTAGTCCTCTATCAGATTTAAGATTGGTAAAAATCCTTTCCCAATCTTTTGGTGGCCTTTTTGTCTTGTTGACAGTGTCTTTTGCCTTACAGAAGCTTTGCAATTTTATGAGGCCCCATTTGTCAATTCTTGATTTTACAGCACAAACCATTGGTGTTCTGTTGAGAAATTATTTCCCTGTGCCCATATCTTCAAGGCTTTTCCCCACTTTCTCCTCTATCAATTTCAGTGTCTCTGGTTTTATGTGGAGGTCTTTGATCCACTTAGACTTGAGCTTTGTACAAGGAGATAAGAATGGATCGATTCTCATCTTCTACATGATAGCCGCCAGTTGTGCCAGCACCATTTGTTGAAAATGCTGTCTTTTTCCCACTGGATGGTTTTAGCTCCCTTGTCAAAAATCAAGTGACCACAGGTGTGTGGATTCATTTCTGGATCTTCAATTCTATTCCATTGATCTACATGTCTGTCGCTGTACCAGTACCATGCAGTTTTTATCACAATTGCTCTGTAGTACAGCTTAAGGTCAGGCATGGTGATTCCATCAGAGGTTCTTTTATTGTTGAGAATGGTTTTTGCTATCCTAGGTTTTTTATTATTCCAGATGAATTTGCAAATCGCCCTTTCCAACTCTGTAAAGAATTGGGTTGGAATTTTGATGGGGATTGCATTGATTCTGTAGATTGCTTTTGGCAGGATGGCCATTTTGACTATGTTAGTCCTGCCAATCCATGAGCATGGGAGATCTCCCATCTTCTTAGAACTTCTTCTATTTCTTTCTTTGCTTCCTGCTTTTCATAAACCTCCTGGGTTGGTGCAGGACGCAGGTATATGCATCACATCCAGCCACTCTGGGAAAACCAAAAGAAAATAGTGACTTCTGTCACTGGCAATAGAACCACTTTTCTGAGAATTTCTCATCAAAGGTGTGATACTAACTTGAAGCTGCAGTGCTCTCGTCAACCTTCTCATCGTTCAATAAAACAGTTTCTATGAAGAATGTGAAGAATTCTGTTGACTCATGATGCCAGAGGTTTCAGCCCATCACAGTGGTTTAGGGGGTAGAATGGAACAGTTCATGACAGGCAACCCAAAAAGGAGAGAGGGAGAGAGAGAGAGAGAGAGACTGCGTAAAAGGCATAACCTCCAAAGGTATGCCTCCAAGAAACTCCTGCCTCCAGCTATGCCCTACATACTAAGGTTTCCAGAGTATCTCCAAAATGGCACTTCCAACTGAGGACCACATATGGTACACACAAACTTTCAGAAGACAGTAAGACAGTTATGGCCATTTCATAACACCATGCCCTGGTCCATTTCTCTGGTGGTATGATAAAATTCTGACCAAAAACAAATGAAAGAGGAAAGGGTTTATTTTAGGTCATAGCTCATAGTCCACCACTGAGAGAAACCACGGTAGGAATTCAAGGTTCACAAGTTGAGCTACCTTGCTTATGCAGCTCAAACTTACCTGTTTAGGAATGGCACTACCCACAGTAGGCATGGCCCTCCCTTGTCAAATAACAATAGCCCATAGACAATCCCATTGGATAATCTGATTGAGTCAGTTCCTTAATAAAGGCTCCCTCTTCCCAAGTATATCCAGCTTCCCAAGTATATCCAAGATTAGCTACCCCACAGAAAATATACTTAGACAATCTAAAAGAGTCCCCAGAGTCTAAACTGAGCCACCATTTTTCGAAAGTACAAATCTCACATCTGTCCTGCGAATCAGGAAATTGTCTTAGCTTTGAGTTCCCAGAAAGTAAACACAAACTCTAAAAGGAAATGATGGACATCTAAGACATAACACAAAGAAAATGTTCTATTCTCTTCTAAAAGACGGGAATAATATCACAGAAAGGAGATATTAGACCAAAGGAAGACCAAAACCCACTAGGGCAAACATTCGATCCTATGGGTAACCATCCAATATCTGCAGCATATGCTATTGTGATGAGCATTCAAGTGGGTTGGGGCATCTTTCTGGCCGTTCTAACATCCAGACATCTCCATTTTGCATCATGTCTTCATTCCACCTTCAGAAGTTGCTTGTAGAGATCCCGACCAAGTCAAACACTACCCAGTATCCAGGGCTTTCCTTTGAAATCTGAAGGGAAGTCTCCACAACCTGATAATTCCTATATCTTGTATGCATACAAAATCAGCACTGTATAAATGAAGCCAAGGGCTGTCTCCGGCTCAAGTTTCAGTCAGATCATCTTATAACATGACTGTAGTAGACTCTAAGTATATAACTGAGTGCACACAGTAAAACACTTCCATTCCCATCCCTGAGTAAGCAAGGTGCCCTGAAAGTTCTTTTCTCCAAATCAAGTCTCAATGAACTAAAACCTTTGAACTCTGCATATATTTCAGATCTTTCTCTCTGCATTTTGCTCTAGATATTCACTGCAAACCTTGTCCAACCCACCACCAATAACCATGTTACAGTCTACACATTAGGTTGCCTTGAAATTTCCTCTCTCACATGAACTAGTACATTTCTTTTCTGTCAGAGACCAGGTTGAGAAAGCCCAGGCCTCTTACATCTCAGGCATCCCACAGCCCAGGCATNTTACACCCAGGGCATCCTGCAGCCCAGGTGTTTTCACAGTATGCAGCTAAGAGCCACATAGTTCTTTGTCAAGAGCCCTTCCCCCTCTCTCTCTGCAAGGCCACTCCTGGGAACCAGCAAGACCTAAACAGACATCAAGGACTGAGGGAGTCTTCTCACATTCCAGAGCTGCCCAGAGCTGTCACCTTAAACTGTCAGAAGGATCCGGACCCCAAGATAGACTCTTAGATAAGCCGCCCTATGTCCCAGGGCAGTTGTGCCAAGAACCCTAGATGAATCACTAAATGTATTAGACTTGCAAATGACTCTTCCCAATTATTTCTCTCACTATATACCTTTGATCACCCCTCTCATTTGTATTTAACCTGAGCATCTCCCCTTAGTAAAAGAGACTATGACAATCATGCATGGCCTATGTCTCTTTCTTTATTCCCATTTCTCTCTAAGTTTGTGATCCTCCTAAAGGACCATGGAATAAAGTGTCCCATGGGCCGGGGCACTTTTCAATTTACCCTCATGAAAAATTGCAGGGCAGACAGAATATATCAACAAGTATTTTGCCAGGATATCACACACATGGCTCTTAACCCAGTCTCCAATAAAGTCTCTTAGTCAGGGTTCCTGAACAAAACATCATGATCAAGAAGCAAGTTGGAGAAGAAAGGGTTTATTCAGCTTATACTTCCACATTGCTGTTCATCACCAAAGGAAGTCAGGACAGAAACTCACACAGGATAGGAACCTGGAGACAGGAGCTGGTGCAGGGGCCATGTAGGGATGCTGTTTACTGGATTGCTTCCTCTGGCTTACTCAGCTTGCTTTCTTATAGAATCCAAGACTACCAGCCCCAGAATGGCACCACCCACAATGAGACCTCCCACCCTTGGTCACTAATTGAGAAAATGCCTTACAGCTGGATCTCATGGAGGTAGATACTAAAGGGGGGCTCCTTTCTCTGTGATAACTCCAGCTTGTGTCAAGTTGGCACACAAAACCAGTCAGTACAGAGTCCTACCTATGACTCCACAAGCAAAGTCTCTACTGTCCGCATTCCTTTTAGCAGCATTATCTGCTCTGATCCCCACCGCCTCACAGTGCTTACAGCAGTCTAGGCTTCAAGAATCTGCTTTTCCGAGTTTACCTGGATTTCTTCAGGAAGCTAATTCCTAAAGGCTTAAAAACATATGCTCAGGTTCAGATGCAGCAGTAAGCTTGCCTTTCCAGTCCTGACTTCCTAGGTTAGTCAAACCTTTCCGGCCCATGACAAAATATCTCACATTAACCACTTTAAAGGTTTCTGTCTGTCATAGTGAGGAACTTAGGACAGAATATGTGTGTGTGTGTGTGTGTGTGTGTGTGTGTGTGTGTGTGTGTGTGTGTAAACAGGTGACACCTTCTAAGCATACCACTTGTGACTTACTGAATCCTGAAGTTAGGCTCTACCTCCTAGCTCCCCGAACCCCAGGAAGCAGCCTTATCCCTTGGGGAGTAAGTGCTTAAGACATGAGCCTATTGGTGCATTTCACATTCAGTCATAGCTTATAGTGACAGAATCTTCTCTACTAGAAATCAGTACATATGGTCTGAGAAATGTTGCCACGTGGGAATACAGCATCAAAGGGTTAATATCTATATTACCCTACAAACTTCAACAATAATTTTAGTGTGTATAGCATGGTTATCCTCATATGAGGATATGGATCCTCATAGACTACAGGGGAGTACCTGCCTTGTCTTCATATAGGCCAAGCTTGCTGTGAGTTAAGGCCAGATTTTCTTAAATAGAAACTCAGAAATAGAGTTGGCTGGGCCCAGAATTTGAAGTGTTTATCTAAACTAAAATTAAAACCTTGAAGTTTGACTCCCTGCCATTATTAATGGATATTTAACACCCCGCTAAGCTGGTCTCCCACTCAGCTGTTTTCTTAAAGTTGGTTGAATAACTGGTATTCTTCCTGCTCACAAAGTCTTTGTTAATGGGCATATTGCAAAATCACCTTAAGTCAACAGTCTGTGTCATCTGTTCTAAAGAAATGTAATGTCTGGATTAACGCGGAATAGCCCGGGTTAGGAAGGAAAGTGAGTCACCAAAGGAGCTGATTCAAAGGAATAAAGAACGAAATCATTACCTTGATGCCAGACTTAGAAAGCTTTAGTTCTCAAAGGCATAATGTTTAAAGTGTAAAGACTATTTTGGAAAGGCCAAACCCCATTATAGACTGTAGTTGTGTGGCTCACAATAAAAGACTATTTGCCCATATTTAGCAAAACAGAGATGCAGACAAAAACAAGATGCTATGGGTAGAAATCATGGCAATAGTACAAATTTGTTCCAAGGTGACTGAAAAGAATCAACCATTGCACGAATGGAGAAATAGTAGACAAGAATAAATTTCCACATATTACTCACAGATAAATATGAGCATATCTTTCTGTAAACATTTTAAATTATTTATTGTATCAATCCAGTGTACCTGATATATCTATATGCATCAGTCAGCAACATATGGCATATAGGTGGTAATGCCAATGTGTTGACAGAAGCTGCCATTGGCACTAGTTGGAGAGGCACCCTGACTCAGTAGGAGAGTGTTTGGCCATGCTTGGCAGGGATCCTGTAATGAGAGGAATGAAGGACCTAATTATAAAGAGTTCAGCAGCAGGATCACAGGGAGGAAGGTGGGGAGCGCAGAGGGGGGTAAAATACTCACAATAGTGCTACATTATAGAAGAGAAAGACTAGACCTACGTGTGCTCGTGTTTCCAATCCTTGCCCAGCCAAACTCCCAAATGATCTTCCATCCTATTGTAACCTAGTCCCTAGCACCAGACATCAAATATCACCTGCACTAGCAGGGTGGCTGCCTCCTACCCGATTCTTTCACATCCATTTACATGCTTTTCCACTCACTCGTTCATTCATTCATTCATTCACTTAATTAAAGAATAAGTTACATATCATTAAAATTATTGAGTGTGCCATTCAGTAGTTATTAGGCATGAAGTTAGGTGCTAGTATCATTATAATCTAATTTTAGAACATGGCCATTGGTTCCAAATGCTCCATAGTGTCTGCCATCTATCTCTTTCCATCATTCTGCACCTCGTTCTCCTCACATGCCCTAACTGACTCAATCTCCATAGACTATCTTCCAGGTACCATCACATAGATGAACTCATATAGTGTTCTCATGTTTCCAATCTTGAATCGTGCTTGTCATTTGGCTTCTTGGACTCAGCACTGTGTTTTGAAGCTCCTACTGGAGGATGCCTAAGAATTTCATTCAACTCAGGATGTGATTTTATCACATTTTATTTATGCATTCATTGTTGGTAGCCGTTTGGGTTGTTCCTGTATTTATTCATTAGGAATAATGCTACTGTGAATACTGATAACACAAATTTTTGCGCAGGCATATGGTTTTATTTCTTTGGCTTATATAGAGAGAAATGCAGTTTCTGAGTCATAGGGTCAAGCTGAGTTATTACCACCTCCTCAACAATAGATCTACAGACGTTTAGTTCACTTAGTCATGCACCAAAAAACACTGCTCTGTGCTTATACTGAATGACATGGTCAAGTTCTCCTCTAATTTCAAATCAATCACCCTCAGTAGAACTCCAGACTCTCAGAGTATAGCATCAGATTTTCAACTCTGACCATGAGGTCAAAGGAGACCTGGTCCCTATTTGTCTCTCTATGTCACTTAGCCATCTCCATAGCTCTTCCTTCTCTCTAGTTCAGCTGAAGGACTCTCTTTCCATTTTTTTCATTTGTTTGTTTACTTACTTACTTATTTATTTTGTTTTGTTTTGTTTTCTGAGACAGGGTTTCTCTATGTATCCCTGGCTGTCCTGGAACTCAAGTTGTAGACCAGGCTGGTCTTGAACTAACACATCTGCCTGCCTCTGCCCCTGGAGTGCTGAGATTCAAATCGTGCCCTACCGCCAAGCAGCTCCTTTTCCATCTTTTAAATACTCCTATAGATGCTGTGCCCAAGATTTCCTTTCCCTAATTGTTTAAATTCCTTTATAGACTCACATGTTATGAATACTTCATCCCCTGAGGGTGGTGCTATTTGATGTGATCGTGAAATCTTTGGGACATAGAGTCTACCTGTGAATATCCCTAGAAGAAGCTTTGAGATCTAGAATCAGGCTCCATTTCTGGTCTGAAATCTCACCCCTCTCATCTACCAAGCTATGAATGATCCAAGCAGTAAGCTCCCTCATCACATGGATAGAGCTGTCTGTGCCATCATGCCTTCCCTCCCCAACATAATGGATTGGACCCTCTAAACTTTGAGCTAAAAGAAATTTCTCATTAAATAATTTTTACCAGATATTCTATCAGAGAGAACAAACAAACTAATTAACTAACTAACTAATATACATCCCCTATAACTTCTTTGTCCATCCTTCAGATGTGATCATATTCTCAGCCAAACATTTTCAACTCCCAAACTAGGCCAAGTCTTTCATATTTTTGTCTTTTTTAACATCTCGATTGAAAACTGCTTTTATTTAATAGCTCATTCCACCAACAGAATCTAATCTTGTTATACAAAAAAACAACAACGCCAGCTTTTCTTCACTATAAAACACTAATGCATTCAGGAAATGTATGTTGAATGAAAGGAAAATAACAGTGTGGGGAAAGATGGCTGGAGAGGTAGAGATGAACTAGTTCATGGTTGGGCTTTGGGTACCTGGTAGAGTAGCATCTCTTCTGTCACGCTGAGTACTGTAAGAAAGATAGCAATATGGAGAATTGTCTAAAGCAATTTCTTAATTCTTATTTTTTTAATGAAGAAGAGACTTTCAAAAGTAAAAGTTAGATACAGAAAGTTTGCTTAGGAGGCAGGCATGGACCGATGTCTACATTCTTAGTCTGTCTGAGTGAATGTATGGAAACTACAATATAGTGGGAAGAAAATGAGAGTTGAAACAATAATTATTGTACAATTGAATTTGTGGGTTTGGCATTCATAAAGAATCTGGCCTGGGTACAGAGAGTCTGAGGACACGATCCAGAAATTCACAGTCCCCTAGAGAAAGCGTTGGACACCAATCCAGTGGCAGAAGAAACTATAGTACAACATATCTCAAGCAGGAAAGAAGGAAAAAACCACAGGCATGCAGTGCAGAGTCAACACAAAGAGTCCAACAGCAGTCAATCCCCAGCTAAGAGATGGTCTTGAAAACAGGGAGACCCAGGGTCTGCACCGGAAGAAAAGAAATCAATCAATAAGATTTTATCGATCAAATTGCTAGAGGTAGCAGCCCAGGATGTTTTAGGAGTAATTTCTGAGGATCAGTAAATGGTTCACTTTGAACATGCCTAGATTGGGCTCAGATCACTGAGATTGAAAAACGGGAGATGGGGAGGCAGGGGAGGGGGGGTGCGGATGGAAAAGCAAGACTTAACTCTGCCCAAGTTTCTACTGTCTTTCTCTCTTCCTTCCCCATCTGTTTTGACATCAAGTCTGGCTTGTTTTGTCAACTGTGCAGGAGACAGATAAGGATGGCAGGTATGCAGCTTAGTATTCATTAAGTCGCTGGCTGCCTTGACATCTGCCAATAGCTAAAACGCTTTAATTTCAAAGTCTGAATTATCTGCGATTCACTTTTCCTTCTAGTCAGATTTAGTGACACAATCCCCCCCCCCTCCACACACACACACAAGCACTGCAGTGTAGGAAACAGCAAGCACTTCCCTCTAGAATACCAGGTGGCTTTCGGCTTTGTTCTTGCTTTACTTTTAAAACTAGATTTTATTTTCAAAATTCTCATTAGACTGATTTTATTGAATTTGTATTTATTGTTCTTTTCTGAACTGTGCCTCAAGAATCAAACCTTTATAAGCAAACAGGCAATAATAAATTTAGGATAATTTAGTGTAATTCCATAAACATTTCAACAACTCAGCTTGGTTAAGAATACTTTTACTTAGGTAATCTTATGCCAAATAATGCCCTTAAATTGGGAAATTTTTTCTTCTAATTCTGTTTTTTAAAAGTATATATTTAACTGTAAAATCATTTTAAACATAACTGCAAGTGTTAGTTTATTTCATAGATGTCCATAAACAAAATCTCACAGGTAATATCTACTTTCAGAATGATAAAAGTCATTAAATAGATAATGACATACAATCAAAACTAAACTATTATTTTTAAATGTCAGGTTGTTTTTTTTATCCTCTTGCTAACATGAATATGAAGCCAATTGTTTGACAGAGCTCTTCTGAGGCAGAACTGCAGGTAACTATAAAATTGGAGTTGAGATATTCTAACCTTTGACTATGGGAGTAAATTCTAATTTAGATTTTTAAGTAAGGGGAATAGACCACATGCCAAAAGATGTTCATGTGTTTAGGTGAAGATTCTGGGATGATCAGAGAAGTGAGGTACCTTCAGGTAAAGAGTGTGTGTGTGCTAAAGCCAGATGACTTGAACTAGAATCCAAGAGAGAAAGGGGAAGTTCAAGACAAAACCAACAGGCACGCTTTCTGGACAGGGGACTCTCATGGGACCTCACCCCTCATCAACGAACTACAGACAACTAAGGACTTCTGGAAAAACCAAACATTAGTCATTCCCAAGCATAAGCTCTTAATTGGTTATCCAGTTCCAGGTGGTCAGCATGGAAAACATATGCATGCAAGCAATGCTTATATAGATGTACCTATGTATAGATAGAGTCAGCAGGTTGTATTTACATATTTATGCCTTTTTCGTATATGCAACAATAACAAAGAAAAAGAGGTGACAAATTTCAGAACGAGAAGGGAGGAGTGAAAATGGGTTGCATAGGAATTATATAGCTTTATCATATGGTAGTTCTTGTTTTAGTTTTTCGAGAGTATCTCATATTGATGTCCATGGAGTCTTTACTAATTTATGTGTATTATATGTATATATACAAATAATGTACATAATTCAAAGTTATAGTTATATATGTTTATTTACATCACTTATCTATATATACATTTATGTATATTCAAAGTATGGATAAATATTCATACATTTACATAGATAAATAGATTGCTAGATAATAGACAGATAGATAGATAGATAGATAGATAGATAGATAGATAGATAGATAGATAGATGATAGATGATGGGTAGATAGATTATAGATAGATAAATCATATATAAATGATATGTTGATAGATAGATATAGATGGAGATATAGATGGAGATATAGATGGAGATATAGATGGAGATATAGATGGAGATATAG
>NC_034590.1:42761324-42773775 GCF_900095145.1 Mus pahari | reverse complement strand
GAGATATAGATGGAGATATAGATGGAGATATAGATGGAGATATAGATGGAGATATAGATGGAGATATAGATGGAGATATAGATGGAGATATAGATATAGATAGGTAGTATATAGATGATAGGTAGGTAGGTAAGCAGGTAGATTGATAGAATGTTCTCACTCCAAAAGTCACAAGCTATTCTATTAGTTAAAAAGTTTAGAACAAAGTTTAAACTGCTGTGTCAACATGAATTTAATATTTAATGTATGTACTTGTGTTTGTGGTGCAAGCTATCCAAGCTTTCTTTACCCCCACCTCCATCCCATCCATCCCAGCACTGTCTCATAACTCTGTGTGTGTGTGTGTGTGTGTGTATCTGTGTGTGTCTGTGTGTGTGTGTGTCTGTGTGTGTGGTGTGCCTGTGTGTGTGTGTCTGTGTCTGTGTGTGTCTGTGTGTGTGTGTGTCTGTGTGTGTCTGTGTGTGTGTGCCTGTGTGTGTGTGTGTGTGTGTGTGTGTGTGTGTGTGTTATTTCTCCTGATTGCTTCATTAGCCTAATGCACTTCCATGGTAACTACACTTTACACTCCCTACAGAACTGACGGTCCAGACAGATACTGCCTCCAACTTTGCACAGCACAAGTATCTCAGAATGAGACACACTTGAGCATGCCTCTGAATGAACCAGAATGATGTTTTTTTAGGACACAGACATAATAGAAGAATTACCAGCTTACTCAGAAAAAAAAAAAAAAGATGTAGAGTTCCACTTAGATAAAATGCCCATGAACATCTCTATCTATCTCCTCCTGTGGCCTTATAGGAGCTCATGTGTAGGGGAAAGGTGAAATGCTGAGGATACGTGTGATATTGACATAGGCACAGCCATGTGTAGAACCATGTAGAATCAATGCCTCGACCCTGTGAGAGTGCCAAAACCTTCTCTGGCAAGGCTTGGCAGGATGGCAAAATCTTCTTTGGGTTCAAGTGTGATGTTGACACCATGTGCAGAAAATGTCTGTCCACCATAGCTTTTCTGCTGGCCCCTTGCTCCTCCTCGGGGTTTATTGCCCGAAGGTTGTTCACCTGCAGTGGCTGCTCCTACTGAAATGAACTAAAACTTCCTCCTTAGTCAGCTGTAAGCTTTAACTTGGCCTCCTTGTTCAATTGTATACAATAAGCTTATTGAGTTTCTGAATTGCATATAATAAACACACTGAGCTTCCAAGGCAGCATGGTATTTTCTTCAGAGATCCTAGTGCTCCAAACCCCAGCTTCTCTCTCCATGTACCCATATGATCTAAGAAAATTACTTCTCAATTTTGAATCACTATTCAACTAATAATAGTTCAAATATACTTTACAGTTTACTATACATGACAATTTAAGGAATAACTTGGAGTTGTAGGATCACTCTGTGATATATATATTAAAATTATAGTATGTGCAATATGTCTGATAAATACATATCATTTGCATAAAATGTATTTTAAAAATATATTATTGTTATATAAGTATTATATAGTATATATCTTACTTATTTGTTTAGCTCAATATTTTTGAACTCCTCATCAAAGACTATTTCCATCAATAATTTTTAATGCACAAAGTATATTTTATATTTTATACATCAAATTTATATTCAATAAAATGTTAATCATGATTTGACATTGTTACTTTTCTGCTGCTGTAAAGAGACACCATGACCAAATCAACTTATAAAAGAAAACATTTAATCGAGGGCTTGCTTACAGTTTCAGAGGGTGAGGCCATTACTAACAGACAGGCAAGCATGTCCCTGAAGCAGCTGAGAGCTTACATCATATCTACAGGCATCAGTCAGAGAGGGACGTAGAAGAAAACTGGTCAGTGCTTTGGAAACCTCAAAGTCCCCACACCCAGGGACACATTTTCTCCAACAAGGTCCCACTTCCTAGTCTTTCCCAAATAATACAACCAAACATTCAGATGTATTAGCCTATGATGCTAATTTTCATTAAAACCACAACAGACATGGTATTTTTTCAATATTTTATCTAATATCCATACATGTTTATAATGTGTTTGGACTAAACCCAATTCTTTCCTATGTGCTTCATCATGTACCTCTCTTACTTTCAAATGTTATTTATTGTAGTCAGATTTTAAATACCCCATGATTTCATTTAGTGTTACCTGTTTGAATATGTGTGTGGGACCATCTCAATGTCTACATCCCTGAAAAAGAAAATCTGACTTTTTTTCTCCACCAGAAGCCATTAACACTCCATGGCTCATCAGCTAGAAGTAGGACTTCAAGTGCCCTTTCTTTATCCATGCCAAGAATTTTTCTGGCTTGATCTTGTGTGTGCCTTGTGCATGTAGCCATAGCTGCTTTGAGTTCACTTGCAATCATGGTGTCCTCTCAGGGAAATCCATTTTTGCTAGCTAATGTGGTATTTATGACAAATGAATTTTCCATGACAAATCCTACAACTTATGCTGGTTGGATGTTACTGTTCTTATATTGTCTTAATATTTCTTGAAAATCATTTTATGATATTTTATATCGATTTACACAAAATGATAATCCAAACCTCATCATAGTATCACAATTAATTTTTAAGTATCTTTAGCTTTTTAAAATTTAATGCCTTTTTTGTTTAGCATGTAAAATAGTATCACTATGGCATTTATGTGTGTGTGGTTTTTACCTTGCTCGCGTTCAACCCTGTTATTATCTTACCAAGGAGAAAGTTAATTATTACCAAATATTTTGAAATCACTTAACACCATACTTTTATCCAAAATAAAATATATCCTCAATCCAGAAAAATTTAGCAATTGGTTTTATTCTAAAAGACAGATTCTAAATTATTTTGTGGAGAAGAATACACATGGCATATAAATATACCACTAACTCATTTTTAAACAAAATTCAACATTTCAGGAAAGGAAAATACTTCCTGTGTACATAAAGTACTTATTTAGTGGCTGAAGTAACAGGATTCTATCGAAACTGCATGTTGTCTAGGAAGATGAGGTAGCCTCCGTCATGTAATGCTGTTGAGTCTGTAACCTAGCATACCCACTCTGTGGGAAATAACTTGTCAGCATATACAGGACCCTAAGTGTGGCATGTTGTTTGAAAGTCTAAGGGGTACTAGCTTTAATAGCACATATACTAGAAATTGAAATGATCAAACAAAATTAGCATGGCCCCTGAAATATGACAACACTGACTGATAAAGTGTTCCAATGGCTGGAGCCGGAAGGCTTGGGAGAGTGTTCACTGGATTACGTGTGCAGACAGGGAAATGTGAGTTCAAATCCCTGTCGGTGAATGAAACATCAAATGCAGTAGTACAAGTGTGTAACCATAGTGATGGAGATGTGGAAATAAGATCTTCTGAGCTTGTTCACCAGGCAGTCTAGCCAATCAGTGTGCTCTGGGTTTGATGAGAAACACTAACTCAATAACATCAGTGACAAGGCATAATGACACTCACAATTATAATTTCTGGTCTCCAAAGCCACAGGCACACAGACAAACACACACACAAAAACAAAACAAAACAAAACAAAACAAAAACAAAAACAAAAGAAGAACTATAAACAAAAACCAACACACACACACACACACACACACACACACACACACATATGCACTAATTCACACAAGGCACCCTGTTTTCCATGCATAGAAAATGACTAAGATGTAAATAATGTATATTGCTCCCGAAGAGAATATTTATGCATATAGACAAGATCATTACAGTGTTAAAGAGGACTCAGCAACTAAGAGCAGTTGTACAATC
Source organism: Mus pahari (assembly GCF_900095145.1). Classification (NCBI taxonomy): domain Eukaryota; kingdom Metazoa; phylum Chordata; class Mammalia; order Rodentia; family Muridae; genus Mus; species Mus pahari. The sequence goes on along the minus strand of NC_034590.1, from coordinate 42,770,000 downwards.
GTGAAGACCAGAGTTCAGATCCCAGCACCCATATAACAGCCCTGTAAGTCTGCAGATGGTGTAACTATCTTGTAAGCAGACAAACTACTGCAGTGATTAACAGGAAAAGCCTTCTTTTTAGACATTTGGCTCCCTTGTGCCCCTGGTCACTTGGATCCTTTGTATCCTCTGTATTTCCTTTCATCATCAGTCAGACTCATTAACTTTCCAAGTTGATGACACGCCCCTCTGGATTTGGTTTTCTTCCTCCTCTTCTGCACTTAAAAAAAAAAAAAAAAAAAAAAAAAAAAAAAAAAAAGTCAGGTTTGAAATCTACACTCATGACTTTTGAGTATATTAATCTACCCTTTCAAAATTAATTTGGACTTACCAACTATATTCTTTAACTACATTCATCAAAGCATATTTAGAAAAAAGAATCCTCCAAATCTGAGGTTAGGATTAATGAGTTTCATTTCTCCTTTTATGCCTTGTGTTCCTATTATTCTAATCTTAGTTACTGTGCTATTATCTTAATTCATTTCACTTTTTAATATGTCTTGAAATAATCTTTTCTCACAAAGTTTTCAGAATGATATATATCTTGAGAGTCAGTAGCTCTGGAAATCTTTCCCAACCATATTTGAGTGAATCGCGGTTTCTCTTCCTTCGAAAACCTTGATTTACAGCTCTCATCCTTAGTATAGGAAGACCTGGTTCCCTTGTCAAGAATAATTTGAAAAGACAGAAAGTCTATACCAAGTCCACATCTCCTTTTCTCAATATTCTTCATTGTGTAAGTTATGAGGTTAACAACATTTTGTTTTTCTTCACATCCTAAATTATTTTCAGATTGCATCAAGCATAATACATTTTATCCTATAGTTTATGTTACAAATATGCTTCATAGGATCACATATTGAAGGCTTGGCCTTAGCCATTGGAGCTACTGGGAATCAGTAGAACTTTACTACAGAGGGCCTAGTGAAAGCTAATTGGGCATTTGAAAACCTGTATTTATGTGGGATATTAGGATATGACACCAACACCTTCAACTCTCTCTCTCTCTCTCTCTCTCTCTCTCTCTCTCTCTCTCTCTCTCTCTCTCTCTGTTTTCAGCCACAGTTTCAACACGTTCTCTTGCTGTGTTCACACCATGAACTCTGCTGCCCTACTCTCAAGCCAACACCATAAAATAACCCTTCTAAAACCATGGATGGCTACCTTTCCCTCTGAAGTTCACTTTCTCAGGTAATTGGTCACAATGAAAGACAAATCACTATATTTTCCTCCAGTAGTTTTTCTCCAAGTACTTAAGGAATTCACAGTTTCATTTACTTTCATAAATTATAGAAATCTATTTTTATAAATATTCTGTGTGTGACGGTGCTGTCTGCATGTGTATGCGTCCACTGTGTTGCCTACATTTGCGTATATATGTTCCATTCACAGCTAAGATCTCTCTCCAGCCTCAACTTGTTGAGGATTATTTTTCTTAGTAACAGAAGATTCTCCTCCTTGGCAACCAGGAGAGAAGGTACAGCCACCTCCTGTGGGGGACTCTGTGATACTGCAGAAGTGGGAGAGTTTCAGTGTCGCCCTGCACAGTAGGAATGAGGGAGACAAGCAGGGAGAGAAGTACCCGAGTCAGCTTCTGAGTACTTGGCAGGCGTCCACACTTTCCCTAAGCATAAGGCTTCCTAGCGCCCTCCAACAGATACGAGAAAAATGGTAGAATCTTCCAGAGAGAACCCTCCATGGCAGAGAAGTTCTCACCAGTGCATCTGAACCAACAAGGAAGTCCAACATGAAGGCTGCTCATTAGAGGGTGCCAGACCTAGTACCTGTTCCTTGACCAGGCACTAACTAGAACCATCTCAAGGAATACAAGGCTAGCTCATAAACCACTCTAGGGAAGACTGGGTCAGCTCAGGTGGTAAAAGCTTAGCATCTAACCCTGACGCCCTGAGCTCAGTCCCCAGATCTCAGGAGAGGTAAGTGATTTTTGAATGATTCACTGTTGTCATACTTAACCAATGCAGGATGTTCAACGAAAATTCAATTCCAGGTTAGCAAGAAGTTATTTTTCATAATTATATCCTTATAACATTTAAGGAAAATGCATAATAAACTACTATTCATTTTTCATCTAGAATTTAAATCTAACCGAATTCCCTGTATGTGTCTTATCTATCCTTTAAAATCGTTATGTCCTGGGCTGGAAATGCCCTCAGTGAGAGATTGCTTGGTTAGCATGCACAAATCCTGGGTTCAATCCACAGTTCTTCAAGAAAAACAAATCACTACAACCCCTAACTGCTGTAGGTTCCCATTCCAAAATTCTTTCAATGTATTATAAAGCTCTGTTAGAGGCTAAAGCTAAGAGACTTTTATATGCTTGACTGGAAAGATGAAAACATTAAAGACAGATTATGTGTGACTATTGGTAAAAAAAAGAAAAATGATTCCAAACCAGGTGTGAGTATGAGTGTAAACTGATGCTATGGAAATAAGTCTAGGTCAGTAGTTCACAACCTGTGGGTCATGGCCCCTTTAGAGCTAGATTGACCTTTTCACGGGGGTCATATATTAGATATTCTGAATGTCCGATATTTACCTTAAAATTCATAGTAGTGGCAGAATTACAGTTGCAGAATAGCAATGAAAATAATTTTATGGTTGAGTGTACCATAATATGAGAAAATATATTAAAGAGTCACAGCATTTGGAAGGTTGACAACAATTGGGATAGAGGTTTCTCAAAGAAACCGAAAAAAACATATGACCCGGCTAACCACTGCTGGGCATATAACCAAAGGACTCTAGATCCCACAAGAGATAATTATTCATCCAGATTTAGGGCTGCTCTGTTCATAACAGAAAGGAAAGGGAACCAGCTTAGATGCTCTTCAAATGAATCGCTAATGAAAATATAGTATATATGCACAATGGAATTTTATTGAGAAGGAAAAAAATAAAATCTGTAGAAAAATTGATTAATTTAGAAATCATTATACTAAATGAGGTGAGTCAGAATCTGAAAGACAGATATCCACACCCTTTCTCATATGAGGACACTGGTGTTTTACATACACACATATATCATATGTTGTATATCATATATCATCATATATCATATCATCATATATCATATGTCATATATCAATCAGATATCTTATATCAATCATATCATATATCATATATCACATAATACATATCAATAATATATCAATCACATAGCAAACACAGATCATATATAACATATATAAATATAACATGTATAATAAATTATACTGTGTGTTTTATAAATATCAGTATAATTGTATATAATTATATTATAATATATTGTATACTTTATTATAACATAATTATATAATATATAGTATAACATTATATATACAATTATATATTACATTTTTAATTTCTTATTTATTTTAATTGTGATTATTTATATATGATTATATATAAAAATATATAATTATATGATATATGTAAAATACATACACATGTCTGCATATCCATAAGTGTATGTGTATATGAATGGGTTTCTGTTATTAAACTGGAGAAGACACCGTGAGGAGGGTAAAAGGTTTTAAGGAAAGAGTCAAGTGGCAATAAAACACTCATGGTAGTAAAATGGCAGGAGGAATGCAGGTGGAAGTGGGAAAAGAGTTGGAGGAGGATGAGCACCCAGAACTCCGTCTGTATGGAAACGCCATATCCATCCTACAACTTTGTATGCCAGCTTAAAATCAAGTGCAAAACTAAAAACCCAAACTAAAGTCTCTGCACTGTGCCTTGTTAGTAGCTAGTCAGCATTTCTTACACTGTGTGTGGTGACCCAAGTGCAGACTCAGAGCTAGAGTTATTGAGCCATAAAACTGGCATGTTTTTATTACTGAAATAGAATAGTCTAGAACAGAAAACATCTAAATCTAATGCGGAGAAATGTTTAGAGAAAAACTCATTCCTGTTATAGTGTGTGTAAGTGTGTGTGTGTGTGTGTGTGTGTGTGTGTGTGTGTGTGTGTGTGTACAGGCACAAGCATACACACATGATCATTTGTGTGCTGTATAGTATGAAGCTAAGTTCATTTATGGCAAAAATAACATTCTGAAAACACTCATGGAAGTGCTGGTCATCCTTTCATTGGAAAAAATGTCAAAGGCAAGCTCTTTAGAAACCGTCAGGCAATTGTCTTCACATGTAGCATTCTGTGTATCTACACTGGAAAAAAGCAATGCTTTATCAAAAGCTTAAAGATTTAGGAGTCTGTAAGCAAAGGTATCTAATTCTTACATAGCAGAAAATGCCTCCACGAACTTCAAGTAAGAAATTGGTACCGTAATGGTAAGACAAACTCAGACCAAAGCTTGGTGACTATGTAACTAAATCATATGTGACCCAACCTCCACATCAACCAACAATCATTTCTTCTAGCATAAACATATCATTTTTTTTTAGTTATTTTGACTTGTACTTTTTGAAATAATTACATTCAGACTCCTGTGTTTTAAAGTAGACTGCTGTTGAAATTTCTGTTTTAAGTTTCATTTTTCCTCCATTGACCAGCAAGTGCTGACTTCTTTCTTGCTAAAGTGGCTTGTAAAAGAGCAGTATTATGTATACTATATGAAAAATGCCAGGTGGTGGAATACCTGCAAATATAAGCTGGATGATTCCAGACCAGCCTGTGTAGCCTGGGCGCCATATTGGCCAGTATGAGCTCCCTTATAAGCACAACTCTGCCCATCCTTTGACAAGGGGAATGGGCATCTCTGTCTAATTGATATCGACGACCTCAAAATAGTTCATACTTACAAGTCAGAAACTTGTGCCTTTTGAAGGTATTCATTCTTTTTACAATAATGGTGAGGCAATTTTTTCCTCTTCAAATATACATAGCAAATTAATTCTAAACTGTACTTGTACAGCAATGCTGTCTTCTCCTTGCCTGTTGGTTTTCTTGTCGACATTCATTTCTGCTTTTATTTTTTTTCTCTCAACATTGATGCTACAGCCAAGAAAAATATTTATTGTCTAGGTGTGTACACCCAACAATTTAAAGAAAAGGCGAGTCTCTGAAGTGGATATTATATTGAACAATTCATGAAACTGGACAGTGAAAACATTTTAATCAATGGAATTATGCTGAAGTCTCACAAAGGAATAACAATGGTGCTACAGAAGAAGGACAAGCGTAATGAGCACCCAGAACTCTGTCTGTATGGAAACGCCATATCCATCCTCTCTGCACTCTGTTGTGGGCGGTTTGGGAGATTTACATGAATGTGATCCTACAGCCACACTGGGGACTCCTGCTGACTTAGAAGAGCTCCTTTTAGGGGTGAGTGGCTGGGGTTTTACCAGCTATGATGAGAAAAGGAAGAGCCCCTTCTCATTTCTATGGGCATCTTGAGAGTCAGGCATTTGTAGAGTGCAACTTCACATGTGCTGAAGAAATAATATCTCAGAAAATGAATAAGAAATAAATATCCTCAGATTAATGCTCTATAAATACATTTGCTATAGGTTTCATCAAATATTCATGGTATATGCATGTGTGGGTCAAATTACCTTTAAATATTAAATTTCATTCTCATAATGGAAATTTTCAAAAAAAAATTTTCAGTATTTGGGAGGAGCAGAGAGGAAATCTCTGTGTTTTCTGCTGGGAGATTTAGCTTCTAGTTTAAGGCATCTCCGAGGTGAGCGGGGATATCACTGATGGAAATGTAATATAGGCCCACCCTTCTTCCAGTACCCTCAAGATCACACTGGATCTTAAAGATATAAGCAATCCATATGTGCTTCAAAGAAGAAAAGCTTGGTGTGGTGCCTCCTGGATAGCGTGCTTAGGCACATGCTTTAACTCACTTACATATAACTCAAAGGGTAAAAGCAAGCACCAGAAGTACAGAAGACATGCAAGCCTGCTCCCAGGTATCCTCAGATGCTAGATGGAAGCCTGGTTCACAGGACCCTCCCACTCAGGTCTGTCACTGGTCAGGTTAACAGACGACCAACGGGGACTAGCTCTTCTGAAGCATTGACCAAATGGATGGTGGGGCATGGTCCAACATCTCCTTGTGCACGACAATGGGAAGCTGCTGTGAGTCTCGGTTGGGATCCTGCCCTGACTCTTATCATTGTGGTCGGCTTGACAGTTTGGTATTTCTTAGATCTATTTTCATCAAAGGTAAATTTGGGACAAGACAGAAGAACGTATTTCCCTCACTGTTGTGTCTAAACCTCACAGTGGTGTTGGAACATCCATTGACATTCTCGAAGGCGAGGCTGAGGACATGGCTGAGTCAGTAAAGCCCTTGCCATAAGACACAGAGAACAAAGCCATCTCTAGAACCAACATAGAAATCAGGATACTTGTAAAGCTAGCAGCGTTGAGATGGGGGGCAGAGACAAGAGATTCCCTGCATGTTCACCCGCCTGCTAGCCTAGACTACTTGGTGAAGTTGCAGACCAATAAGAGAAGCTGTCTCACAGAGAAAAAGGGGAAGGTGCTTGAGGACGAACAGTGTAGGTGGTCGGTACACATGCACCCTGAGGCACCCTGACACAGATTCTACATGGAGCTATGATACATAAACCAGAGTCAGAAGCACATAAGAACAGTGACTGCCTCATCCCTGAGAGACCCATTTACCAAAAGTGGAAGATGCCTGAAAAGTGGCACTCTGGTTTGTTCTCTGACCTGTTGGCCATTGCACAGTTGAGAAGGCAGCAAGCAGATTAGAGTTCTAATTTGGACAAAGAATTTAACACTAACACTGAGACATGTTTTGAGTGCTGCCGTTAATTGCCAGGAGACTGTAAGGGCCATCCAGGGCTGCCCCAGGTAGAGAAAGTAATCATGTGTATATTCCTTGTGCACAACCCAACTCTCCATGCATAAATACACTCCAGAGAACTGTTATACTTTGCAATAAAATTCAATCTGATTGTTTCATATACTATGAGATATATTGATAAATTTAAGATGTGCCACAGGTTATTTTTTTAACTAAAATTGGATAAATTTACTATATCATGGAGTTTATAAACTTGTTTCATAATTCATATTCTTGATATGGCAATCACATACAAATATTGGAAACGGTCCTGAGATTGTCTCAAGTCTCTGGGCTTGATCATGTCCCACATTCTGTTTACAATTCCAAAACCTGGACCTTTTCTCAGTGCCACCTCCAAGTCATCAAACACTCACTGTGCTGGGAGCACTAGGTGACTGACTGCCTTTGGTTACACTGTTTGGGTGTTAGGATTGCCTAAGGTGTCACATGAAGTTGAATGAAGATGTAAACAGGATTCGGAGCCAGAATCCCTGAGTGGTGCGCCTCCAAGGGTCTCTGTTGCCTGTGATTTCTCATAATCCCCAGGGCAGGGTGCATAAGCAGCAATGTCAAAGAGAACTCCAGACAGAAGGCAGACAGCCAGGCACCTGAGCCTCTGCTGGCTGCAAGGAGAGACTTCTGGGAAAGGAGAGGTGACAAGGACACATGCTGGTTCGCCATCTGACACTTACCTACTGCACCATCTGTAACTACAACAAGGAGCCTAGAAGTCCCATGGCCTCTGGGGAAATGGAAACTATCTCAGAAACTCCATAAACCCCAAATAGATAGATGGCTGCTCACACTGGTTCAGAAAATCCGCCTAGGTATTAAGCCCCCTCTGACAGGCTCCGGTCCCTGATGTCAGTTTTATTGGCTTACAAGCTGAAGCTCCCTTCTGCCGGATTGAATGAATTCGTACGCAAGCACAACCACACAAACGCATGTGCTCTCTTTTATATTCCTACAGCTTTAAACCTGATTTCTCACAGTGCTGTAATTCCTTCCTCCTTCCTAGGCCACACCTTCAAGGGTAAAAATAACGCAAACAAACAAAAAAAAAATCATGAAAATTGTCCTCATCACCTCTAGACACATACAATCAGTGTTTCGAAAGAGGAGATGTGAAGCATCCCGGGAAAGGTCCCCCTCCTCCCATAAGGAGAAGAGATGCTGCTCAAGGTTGTAGGAAGCCATTTCTCTCAGGATTCTTTGACAATAGTATAACAACGGTTCATAGGCAGCCACGCTGTTACGATGATAATGACCCATCACTATTGTCTCACAGCATGTTTGTTGGCTCTGCAGATGCTCTTAGAATGGTCTATAACATAGACGTTTGCTGTGGACTTCCATAGAGTGGTCATGAACTCAGCCTGTGCTGTGAGGCAGGAGGAAACCTGCATTTGCTTAGGCCACCGTGTTTGAAGGCCCTTGTGAGAGAAGTTTAACCTTCTTCCCGTCAATATATTCATTCAATCCATATGTCTGTTTCATCTTTGAAATGGGGTATTTGCGGTTCATCCTATGTAGATAGAAACTAAAATGTAAAGGTTGTGGAAGTTTACACATTAATATTAAGCAAAATAGTCCAGACTTAAGTATTTCTTATGGTAAACCTATATTTGTGTGTTTTTTTTGCTTAAGTTATTTATTATTAACAATAAAAATAAATATCATTCAATTATTATTCAACTCTGCTTTCTACAAAATGCAGAAAAAAAATAGGCCTGGATTTAATGGTTATCAACTTTCTTAACATTCATCAAGTTAGAATATTTGATTTCCTATCAGGTTTTTTTTAATTGCTTTTATTCTGGGGCGTGTGTGTGTGTGTGTGTGTGTG
>NC_034590.1:42752228-42760341 GCF_900095145.1 Mus pahari | reverse complement strand
GAGAGAGAGAGAGAGAGAGAGAGAGAGAGAGAGAGAGAGAGAGAGAGAGAGAATAGTAATACTCTACTCTTACAGATTTTGATGAATTAGTGGTGCATCCATCAACCAACCAGCTAGCTGTTCAGTGAAAACCATCATAAAACAAGGAGAGAAATCACATATAAAGCAGACAGCTAGCAGACGGTTAGAGCCAGCATTTCTACTTGCCTGTTTTTAACTATAGCTATTTTCAGATAAGAGTGTGAAAGGAAAAACCCAGTATAAAACTATAATAATAAAGAATCCATTTGGGGCTAGAGAGATGCCTCAAGGGTTAAGAGTACTGGCTGTTCTTCCAGGAAACTGGGGTTCAATTCCCAGTACCTACAGGACAGTCCACAATTCTCTGTAACTAATAGTCCCAAGGGATCTGATGCTCTCTTCTGGCCTCCTTGGACACAGAACATACATTTGGTGCACAAAAGTCTATGTAGGCAGAACATCCATACACATAAAATTAAAATAAAGGTAAAATAAAATTAAAAAGAAGATTCCCCATTGCCAGAAATAATCATCAGAAGCAGTGGCTATCTAGGACTATGTGGCTTGTAGTCATGGTGTGTGTGTGTGTGTGTGTGTGTGTGTGTGTGTGTGTGTGTGTGTGTGTGCTTGCATTCAAGGAAGCAGAGGTAATTGCTGATGCAAAGATTTCAACAAGCGCTGAATAAGCTCAGTCCAAGTGGTTCTTTCTGGCGATGACCTTTGTCATAAGACTGAATTTTACTTCAGAAGTATTGCATGCCATCTGGCCCCAAAGAGCAAATCTATTTTTATAATATCAAATTTGCAACAAGGGAAAGCCACACACATGCTCAGTGTTGGATGAACTTCCATTTTTCACACGATTGGCTTTCACTCTTCTTCCTGGGGCCCCCCGAGCTGGGTGGGCTCTTTTCCTCTGCCTCAGGCCTTATCTCTGCTGAGTTGTAGGATTAGGATCCTGAAGTCACTGAACAAACAGGGTCTGATTCTCCACAGCAGACCTTTTGTTCGTATACATTTCTCTGGCTCTTGCTGGAGAAGGCAGAGAGTGCCTATCATGTCTACACTAATAATATCCTTCAGTAAATGATAAAGTCAAGTCCAATGTAAACCAAGAAGCTTTATCGGTATGTCAAAGCTCTCCCCTTACAGCTCTGTACTGGCCAACTGTGCATCCCTTTCCTAGACAAAGACTCCATGCACATTAAAGGGCACTTACCAGAGAGGGTGTTTGTTTGTCAAAGGAGAGCAGGCTGCCCCTGATTCATCGCCCTAGTTGTCACTGTCATCGGAGGAAGAGAGGTGTACTTTACAGCAAGACTTCATCCTTAATGATCTCCTGAGTTGAGTCAGGGGAAAGCCAGGGTTTCCTGTCAACCTGCTCTTTCGCCTTCTCTGTGTTAATATTAGCTGATGGACTCCCTCCGAGGCAAAGCATGTTTCTTACTGTGAACAGAGAGAACTCTGTGGTCGACCAGTTACTCTTCCACCCTGTTGTCAGAAAAGATGAGTCAAAAGGGATTTACACACGTAGTTCATTCCGCCAGATGTCCCTTCTTTCCCTGTATCCTGAGAGGAGCTTAAAATCAATTCATATTCCTTTACAATTCTAAATTAGGCAAATGACCATGCCAGCCTTAATGGTTGATAAGCCAGACCAGTTTAGTTAACCTAGCCTGCACAAGAGGAAAAACATTTAAAAGGGATTGCTCAAAATTCTGTGCCTACAAAGCAGAAAAATACTAACTTTTTCTTATCCTTTTACTTTCTGTATGTATGTGATTGATCCCTCCAGCCCCAGGAAAGGTTGTTGCACACATGCATTTATGTTTGTATAGTCTATGTAATAAATTATGTAAGCATATAGAATGTGTACACTGTACATGAATCATACAATTTACACAGACCCCAATAGCATGTGGCCTTATGTAAATATTAACAAGAACAGTAGGAGATAGATCCTACACTAGGAACAATAATATGTATACTTCAGGTTTCCTTGGACTCTGGTTGGTTTTTTTTTTGTTGTTTTTTTTTTTTGTTTTGTTTTGTTTTTGAGACAAGGTTTCTCTGTACAGCTCTGGCTGTCCTGGAACTCATTTTGTAGACCAGGCTGGCCTCAAACTCAGAAATCCTCCTGCCTTTGCCTCCCGAGTGCTGGGATTAAAGGTATACGCCACCACGCCCGGCCTTGTGTTTGTTTTTGTTTTTGTTTGTGATACTCAGAGAATGTGTGAGGGATGTTCAACCTTCAGTCATGAAATCCTCATCTTGCAATCCTGTCAGGACTGAGAGAAATGGGAGTAGATATAATACTGTTACGAGTGTTGGTTTGGTTCTAAGCACAGCATGGACCAGCTTGACCATCATGCTTGACCATCTCAGTTGCTGGTCAAATTTCTGATTAACCCATTCAGGGCCTCAATGGGCAAGCCCTAGCTTCTTAACCAGCAAGTGAGATGGATAATCTGTCATTGCCTTGAGACCTGAAGGAAAGTGAAACATTAGAGAGAGGCTCTTCTCGCAGCTACCTATAGGCTATTGGAGGAAGGGCCAAGTAACGGCGACAAGACTGAGCACCAACAAGAAGCAATGTTGTGGGGGTCTCGAGTTTTTAGTCATATTTACACATGTGAGCCATGTGCTCTTGTGCTTATGGGGTCCAGAGGACAAGCTCAATTGTCATTTCCCAGGTGTCATCTACCTCCTTTGTTTTAAACAGAGACTCTTATTGAACCTAGAACTCGCTGAATGGGCTATGTCCCACAAGTCCCAGGAAACTTCTGGAGTGCTGAGATTACAGGCACACACCACACTTGCCTTTCTCTCTCATGATTTTTGTAAAATGGAAGTCAGGTTGATGTGATTGTATTTACTAGTTGGGATATGAGGAACTTGGTTGATGAGAAACTGAGAACAAGATACAGAAAAACCGAGAGACAAGCATGTGACAGATGAGGGTAGAGAGGTTTAGTTAAAGTGATATTTGACCTCCTTACATGCTCTAAATGGTCAGGAGGAGTTTTCCAAGGAGAGGAAAGAGATGGCATTGGGAGTTAAGAAAAGAAGGGTCAGCAAATGTCAGCAGCAGAGAAAATGCCAGGTGTTAAAGAAACTGCAAGATACCTATGTACCTAGAAGTTTACCTCCATTACTTCTCCCGGCAGTAGTGCACAGGCAGAAAGCCACTGTGTTTGGCACTATCTGGCACACATGCCTCGCCACGCTTTGGCATCTGAGCTGGTACTATGGTCAAGATTGCTTCTCTTCTGAACTCGTGATAAAAGTTAATCAAGAAGCTAGTGCTTGCCCACTGAGTCCTTGCATGGGTTAATCAGAAACTTGACCAGAAAGTTAAAAAAAAAAAATTAAAAAAAAATAAAAAGAAAGAAAGTAGGTTGAAAAAGACAAAGGTAATAAGTGAACCTATGTGATCACGGTCCAAGCTCCAACACTTAGTGTCAATCATTAATTTCCGTTAATGTAAACCCAGCACCATCCTGAAACTCCCATTGAGCCAGTGCATGGCTCTTTTATATGGGAGAGGACATGGAGAAAGCACGTTACCCTCTGTTGTAATTAAGGTATGTTGAGATGTCTGGATGTCTGTCCAGTGCACTGTTCTTTCTTCAGTGGGAATATTTTCTATGGAAGTTTCTAATTCCCCAAGTTCACTTGAAGTTACAAATTTGTCAGTGTGTGCTGATAACATGCTATCTCCTCCAAGCACTGTTACGAGCTGAGGATATATTATGGCTAATGTCAACCTGACACAAATTAGAATCACAAAAGTATGTAGCCTCACCTGAAGAGAGATCGTGAAGGCAATGTTTGAGGTTGAGAAGACATTTGGCAATTGTGGGTGGAACTTTCTGGTAGTAGTCTAGATAAAATGGATGTGTCATGAGAAAGGTCTTCTTCTCTTTTATTTTCTTGTCCTTCATTCTTGTTGCTGAGTTAGTTTGCTCTGTTGTTCTTATTGNTGCTGCTGTTGTTATTCTCATTGTTGTTGTTGATGATGATAATGATGATGATGATGATGATTCCTTGACTGATAACATACTCATCCTTTTCAATATTTCATTGTACTATTGACCAATTACTCTCCAGGAAATGTCTTGGCTTTCAGAACCAAATTCAGACTGCTGTAGCACTTACCCTTGAGACCGAACAACTATCAGGTTCTCAGTTTTTATGTGTGGTTCTGCTCTTGTGGTTTAAAGCTGACTTGATAAATTTCATGTGCGTGCATGCATGCATGTGTGTGCATATTTTTTTCCTCTCTGGTCAGTGATTCTGTTCCTCTAGAGAATCCTGACCAGTAGAAGATACAAAGATATGTAAGCCCAGTACTGCATCCAGGAACTTTGCTGACTAAGTCTATGGGCCAGAGGTCAACTAAATGGTAAGGCTGACAAGGAGGCTCAGGGAAGTTGTGGGAAGGCATTTGTATGAATTGTCTGACTGGAAATGTCTCTAGAAAGTTAGATAGTGAGTCCTGAGTTTAAGAGGGTTCAGTACAAACTCAGCTTCAGCAAATGACTGCTATGTAAGAACTTTGGGCAGTTATACCTGATACCCTGAGGTTTTAAGAAAGTGATAAATCTATACCTTGTGAAAGATTGTAAACTATTTCAAGCTGGCCCAACTTGTTATCTATTCTTCTTAGCTTTGTCCTGTCCACAACAATCTGCAGCTGTCTATCACTTCAATTTGATTCTATTAGGTTACTGCTAACTGTAACCAGGAAACTTATCAAGTCAATGAAAATGCATTTATTCCTCATCAATGGGCACATGAAGAAGGCCATTCAGTGGCCATGTGTGATTCATTCCCTTAGCTGTGACTGGAAGAGCAGTCACATTCCTTTCTCTCTTTTTTTTGGGGGGGGAGGGAATTTTAATTTATTTTACTTTATTTTATTTTGAAGTCTTGTGTTAATTAAAATAACACAAATATGAGCAAACTTTATATCAAGAAACAAAGCTCAACATTCTTTTTAACATGAACTTCTTCACTTTAGAAAGCTCTGGTGTATCTCAAGAGGAAAGACACAGAACCAAATGTTCTTTGAGGTCCTAGGACTCACATTTCCACCCTATCTAAAGCCATATGACTCAATCCCTCCAGCTCAATGTCAGCATCTACCCAATGAATGGCTTTTTTTTTTTTTTTTTTTTTTTTTTGGCTAAGTTAGCTCAAGTTATTTTCTACTGCCTGCAAATCAAAGAACCCACCAATATAGTTCATTTTATTTTTATATTTTATTATTCTGAATTACTATAAATCTTCTTGGTGATTTTTCTCCTTGATAGATAATGACAGTTTCCCAAGGGAAGTGTTCTATTTATTTACAGAGTAATAGTACAAGAGACTAGCAACCGACAATTCAAAAGTTTGGTCTTAAATTCCCCAAGAAAGTATCACATCTTGTATGGTTAGGGAGTATTGCCCTTGTTTAGTCCTCCTAATAGTAACTAACTTAAAGAGCTATTTCCATCATCCAAAGGACCAGGTCTCTCTCTCTCTCTCTCTCTCTCTCTCTCTCTCTCTCTCTCTCTCTGATGTGTCTTTGTGTCTCTGTGTGTGTGTGTCTGTCTGTGTGTGTGTGTCTGTGTGTGTGTGTGCGCGCGTGTGCGCGTGTGTGTGAGAGGGAGAGAGAGAGAGGGGTGGTGCATGTGTGTGTTTCTTTTTTCTTTATTATATTGGTCTTTGGTCTCTATTGCTTTAGGTGAACCAGCCTGAGCCCACAGGAACATGAGAGGACTGGATCTTCCTATGGCACCAACTTGTGTCCTAGTTTCAGGACAGTTTGCTTCCCAGCTTCTAGAACCTCCTTGTGATTGTCTTTTGCTCAGTTTCCATATTCCAGGACAGCCTTGTTAGCAGTAGTGGGATGGTGGGATTCAAAAACAGAGGGAGTCTTCAGTGTCTTCAACTTCTTGAACTGCGCTCAGACCAACAGAAGGCACCCACAACTTTTGCAGCAGAAGATCCTCTGACAATATCTCCTATGTGTCTTCCTGTTCGGTTTCTTTTCTGACACTGAAAAGCCACCTGCCTCATAATCTGACCATAGCCAGCAGATGTGGTTGGAAATGAACTCCAAACATTTCATCACTGGGGCCTCAACCAGAGTTTTATTGATAGACACCAAGTAACTTGGGGGGGGGGGATCAGGGATCAGAATGTTGTATTCAATCTCACACTTGGCGTTGAGCCTTCTGGCTGTACTGGTGACCGTCAAAGTGTCCACACATAGATAGCGGAAATTTCTCAGTGAGATTGTCATCTTCCATACTGGGTACTCTTCACAACTGTTGAATCTGCTTTACATTGTATAGGCACTGCTACTCAGGAACCCAAATGCCAGTCACATAGCATGAGCTGGCATGCAGTGTTCTGGGTGATGTTCATATGTGAATGTGTGCTCCACTGTCACACCTGGGTCCTCACAGTGGCCTGGCCCTTCCTTAGGATTTACTCAGCTGAGTTGTGCAAAGCTTGCTGGGTCTGGTCCTTACAGTCAAAAGACCAAGTTAAGCGGGTTATTTTTGTTTGCTCGCTCGCTTACTTGCTGGTTTGCTTAAGACTATTATTTAGTAACCTATCAAAAGAAAAATCCTCATAAGAGCATCATTTATAATTAGAGATGTTGGGTTAAAGAGGTGGTTCAAAGGTTTAAAACATTTAAAAAAGAAAGGAAGGTCAAGAAGAAGGGAGGAAGGAAAAGGCAAAAAAAAAAAAAAAGGAGGTGAAGGAGAAAAGAGGAAGAGAAGAAAGAAAGGGAAGCAGAGCTGAAGGGAGGGATGGAAAATTCCAAGCAGCTATTCCAACCATTACCAATATCCCTACCAATCAGACTTACTATTAAACCCAAACTGTGTATTGAGAATAGCACAGCACTGTAGCTCTCAGAGTTTCCGATGACAGGGTTTGTCTGTCAGCATGCTTCTACAAGCCCCCCAGCCTTCCCCCTTTCTTTTTTTTTTTTTTCTTCTTTCTGTTTTCTTTTTTTCCCCGTTTGATATTTTCTTTATTTAAATTTCAAATGCTACCCTGAAAAACCCTCCCCCTGCCCCTGCCCCCCTACCCACCCACTCCCACTTCTTTTTTTTTTTTTTTTTTTTTTAACATTTAAAAGGAATTTATTCCTAACAGGGGGATGAAATTCAAACATATTCTAGAAATATATTACAAAGTAATTAAAAATGACATTTGCAACAAGAGACTATTTACTGGTCACACCATTTAGAAGAATGTATAATCACCAAATAAGCAAAAAATAGCAAGTATAAAAACTCACTCTAAAAGCAGACCCACAAAACATTCACTGCACATTATTAACTTTTATCCTATAACTGTTAAAACTTCTTGTATATTCTTTTAAATATTGTTTTTCTTCCTTATGTACCTTCTTAGATGAAGCTTATTCAAGTGAATCCAAGTGTGAATAAAAACCAACAGCAGTACCNTTAACGTGTAAAGCATATTTCTGCAACATTTGAGTGTTATAAACCTTATTTTGTTCATGTTACAAATCCATTAAATGAGNTTNAGNTACATAAAACTGAATTTCTGCATGTTCCAAAATTGGTGAAAAAGAAGTGTAATAGTTTCTCAAGACAGAATTTTTGTAAAAAAATCCTTAACATTAGAAATGATGAAATTTGCCAGTCTGATCTGCTTCTAATACATGTCAGAAAAGTTTCTTTTTTTAGAGGGCGGCAGTTAATGCATGGAGTCCACACTGTTAAAGGTGCTGAGAAAGAGTATCAGTATGCACATCTCTATTAGCCTCATGAAGTGAGGCTCAGCAGACATCTTGTAAATGGAAGCTAAGAGAGTGTGAGAGTGAGAGGATGGGAGGAACACTGTAAAACTGTTTTTTAGAATGTCATGGCTATGTAATCTTGAACTTTTAGCACCTGTGGTTACCTCTCCATGACTCATACAAGGTCAAGTCAGTGTCCTTATGGTAGGATGGAGCATCCTTTGGGTATATGCCCAAATGTAGTATGGCTTTGCCTTGAGGTAGACCAATTCCCAATTTTCCAAATAACCCCCATATTAATTTTTAAAGTCATTGTAC
>NC_034590.1:42678886-42752217 GCF_900095145.1 Mus pahari | reverse complement strand
TACATCCATTTGCCCAAGAATTTCATAAATTCATTGTTTTTTATGGCTGAGTAGTACTCCATTGTGTAAATGTACCACAGTTTCTGTATCCATTCCTCTATTGAGGGACATCTGGGTTCTTTCCAGCCTCTGGCTATTATAAATAAGGCTGCTATGAACATAGTGGAGCATGTCTCCTTATTACCAGTTGGAAGATCTTCTGGGTATATGCCCAGAAGAGGTATAGCAGGATCCTCCGGTAGTACTATGTCTAATTTTCTGAGGAACCGCCAGACTGATTTCCAGAGTGGTTGAACAAGCTTGCAATCCCACCAGCAATGGAGGCCACTCCCACTTCTTGGCCCTCGCCTTCCCCTGTGCTGGGTCATATAAAGTTTGCAAGACCAAGGGGCCTCTATATCAGGGTCCCTTCAGCAGAATCTTGCTGGCATGTGCATTAGTATCTGGGTTTGGTGGCTGATGAGTAGACACAGTCAGGCCTTACATAAAATTGCTCTATCAAACAATAGGTGTCACTACGTGACAGCATCCATATGGTAAGCTGATCCTCTACATAGATGCCAACCCAAAATCCAGGTACCCATAGAGAGTACATCCAGCAGAGATGGAGAAGTGTTGCTGGAGCTAACAATGCTTATGTTCCAGCCAAACCCATGGACCTATGCCCTAACCTTAGTTGTCCAAGAATGCCCTGGCCTGAGGAGTTCTGTACTGTGAATACCTTGTTGGTGTCCAGGTGCCTGAGAAACAAACTCTGGAAACCTTTTTTTTTCCTCATAGGCAGATGTAAATCCCTGTGAGTTAAAATGTAAGCTTTGGCTCTGTACTCTTGTGAAGAAATGAAGTATTCCTGTGTTAACAGAAAATCTTATCATCTCATCCTTGAAAGGGTTTTGGTTCTGCAGCTACTTCCCACATCAGGCTGAGTGTGTGACATGTTGAAAGGAGATGGTTAAAGCCAGAGCTGTAGAATTTCTTCTGGCCATTTGAGTCCCCCAGACAGCCCTAAGCACTCTTCTTGTTCGAGTACTATAATAAAACAAATTATTCTGGTGTCACAGACCTTGAGTATCTTCTAACCTTGATAAGCACTTCCATCTAAACAAAAGGAGAATCAATTTGCATTTTCCTTTCTGCTGGCTAACATAATGCTTCATTTTACAGTCACCATTAAGGGTTATTGCCGTGTGCATGTAGCACATTAGGCAGTTTGTGTCCATTGTTCACACACAGCTCCCTCTGTCAGGATGTTTCAGGTCGAAGGCATTTTCCCAGTGACTCTGCTTTTGTCTTGCCCCCATGCTATTATCTTGAATGTGTTTGTCCCAACAGGTCCCTTCAAGACCTAACTCTCATTCTGTGTGAAAACATGTCAGTCATCCCTGCCACTCACAATTGACGGGAACAATGCTCAGGGTTCTTGGGAGCTGTGTGCACACACCTTCACACACATTCATACGGAACACTCACCTAAGTGGCCAGGTAAGTAAAGTCACTAGGCTTCTCAAATTGTCCTTAATGGATTGCAAAAAACTGAAAAAAAAAAAAAGATCCCCTCGATGCTAAGCTGACAGTTGGTTAGAGCCATGCTATGCTGCCATGCCACCATGCCACCATGCCACCATGCCGCCATGCCTAGTCTTCCTCAGATGATTGTGTTCTACTCTGCTCTATGGCCTTGAATTTACAAGGAACAGAGGAAATAAACCACAGGCATTCCTTAAGCAAACATCTTTCCCTGGGCAAAACCAGAAAGCATGCTCCTTCCCACAGGAAATCACAAATGTAGGAGTTAGGATAATTGAACGATGCCTACTGGCAGGTAGGGTAATGTGATTATTATAGATGCAACCTTTGAGATGGTAAAAACAGAAAGTCTTAATCCAGGAAGATACATGCACTTGAAAGAGGGACTTGAACGAGAGACTAAGAACACCGAAGAAGCCAAATGTCACTCCAACTGAAAAATAGCTTAGTCAGAGCTCAGAAATTAAAATGTAAAATATTGATATCTTAAAATGAGGTTTTCCAAATTCAAAAATTAAAACAAAACAACAACAACAACAACAACAACAAAAACAGAAAAGAACCGGTTTTGTCTCAGAATATTCTCTCTCATTCTCTACCAGTCCCGTGTGACTTGCACGTCCTGATTCCATTTTAAAACAATCAAGAACATGTCTTGAACGGTTTTTCATTTCATAAAAAGACTGAATCTTGAATGCCAACTGCTTAGTCTCTCCGTCCTTATTAATCACATTGTGTCCGGAAAGTGTACTGTGGAAGATCTTAAGGGAGGGTAACATGTCTTTAAATTTTGTACAGGGTCTTGTGTGGTGTAGGCAAGGAAGATAGAAGAGAGGCTGGTAAATGAAAAGAACATAGTGGGTGACAGAATTGTTCCTCTTTGCAATAAATACTCCACTCTGAAGCCTTAGACCAGTGGTTCTCAACCTGTAGGTCATGACCTCTTTGAGAATGGGATAGCCATTTCCAGGGGTTGTCCAAGACCATCAGAAAACACAGATATTTGACAATTCATAAGAGCAGTTACAGGCATGAAGTAGCAACAAAAGCAATTTTATGGTTAATGGGTCACCACAAAATGAGGAATTGTATTAAAGGATCACTGCATTAGGAAAGTAGAGAACCATTGCCTTGAGGGATACTGAGGCATAGCCTAGTAGAGGACAAAATGCGTGCTTAGAAACAACATTTGGAGTTTTATCCAGAGACTGGAGTAAGCTATGCAGAAGGAAGGGTGAACTTGGTCTAAAGAAGATAACCACACGGAGTGGACTTAACAGAAAGCAATAAAAATAAATGCTAAACAGGCCCCGCCCCTCACCTGGGCAAAGCAAGAGATGTGGTGGGTTGACAAACTCAGCCACCACTCAGGACAGATACAGAGCTTTGAGTTTGCCCACCTCAACATCTAAGCCATCTCTGAACTGTTGAAGCATGTGCAAGGTTCATTCCTGCAGATCCAAAGCTGCAGGATCTCCACGACACAGGACAGCAACCGGATATCTGAGAGGAGTTCCCTCTAGGATCCAATATTGATGGTGTAACAGAAGCCAGAGGCCTTGAGCCAGAGCAATTAGTCACAACAATGAACATTTGCAACTAGAGATGTGTGGACAGAGGGGTATCCTGTGGGACCCACTGTGACCCACTACAGCTTCCGTGGTGAGATGTCCTGTTGTTCAATTGGTTTGTTTTCTCTTTCTTTCTTTTGTTTTCTTGTAGGAGAAGGTTGCAAGGGCAGAGTGTAGTTCTGGAGGGGCAGGGAGATGAGTGGGATTGGGGTCCAAGATATGAAATTCTCAGACAATTAATAAAAAAGTTTTAAAATATATATGTGCTAGACTAAGTGCTTCACTTCCCACACAAAATCAAAGAGCATCTCAACATTAGCCGTCTTCAGATCCTCGTGGCTTCTCTATGAACTGGTGTTATTTATGTACTTAATTCCTCATCAGGACATTTGGGGACACTGGAAAATTACAGATGAGCGAGGCAGGAGGTCTCAGCATGGGAGCCCATTTCCATATTCCTAGCTTTTGAAACATCAGGGAGAACTGTGATTTTCCACAGCATCTCTTCCACAGGAGTACAGAACCTGCAAGCTTTCTAATTTCTTCCCCAGAACTTGCAAGGTCTAGGCAAGTATGCTTCACTTGACCATAATAGTACTTCACCCACAAGCTCCCAGCAAGGCCCGTGATGCCCATGAATGGCTCAGGAGAATGTGGGATTCCACAGAAAACTACACAAGAAACCTGAAGACCGTTTGTGACATGCGGAATCCCTGACTCAGACCACTACCCACTCCTAGTTCAGAGAAAAATCAGATCGGTGGTGATTGCAACATACTTTTCTTTCAGAGATAAAAGTTCTCTGTGATAACTGGTAGCTCTACCCTAAGAACTTTATAGTAAAATTAAAGGCAAATAAAAAATGTTTCAGGGTGAGTATTTGTGTTAACCAAAGACTTTTCCTTTTTACAATAATGTTCCCTATAGAATTCTTCTAAATGGTAAAGTCCCCTGGTGCCTTTAAATGGTTGTTTACAGATCATTAACTACTCACAAAAAGGCTGTCGTAGAGAAACCTGCCAAAGTATGGGAATCTCTCATTGATTAACCAAATGTAAAAGGATGTCGAAGAGAGAGAATCCAGTTTGCCAGAAATAAATTATTCGGAAGCAATTTTGGAAGAAAAAAATTGTGTGTATCTCACCCCAACATAAGATTTATTTCTTGTAGGCAAACAGAACCTACATCATAATAACACTGAAATATTACGGTATTACATGATGCTATTGCAATTTGACACTATATTATCCAAGTATTCCTATAGTTTCCAGGTTTCATAATACTCTAGCGAATAGCATTTAGTCAACACTTCTATCTGAATTATAAGAACGATTGTAAAAGAATTGCCATATTAAATGGACCTGAGGTTTTGGAAACACAGGCTCTTCAGAAAAGTTGATTCTAACACACATTCACTTTATTACAAAGTTCTCCTAGCAGCTACTCACTAATGTGACTATAAATAACTTAATAAATGATTCCTAAAGCTTTAACTGAAAAGACCATGTTAGTTATATTAAAATAACTTGTGTGCGCATATTATTTTGATCATTCAGTCTTTCTACCTATACACCAGGCATCATATAGCCTTGCCTGCCTATAGTTGATCTTGATCCTTCTTGAATTTCTTGAGATTTGAAGACAGCTTAGGAAAGGCATCCCTGGGTAAGGGTGAGGAAACTTTCTTTTCCTTTTCCCACTGCATGTTCTTCTCTTCCCAGTGTTGGTATTTTAATTTTGCTTATGGAATTTTAACATCGCTGAACTTATGGGTCATCAGTTTGGGCTTGCAAAATCTGTTCCCCAGAAATTGCACAAAAAAAAAAAAAATTCATTTGTGTTTTCTCCTCTGACTTTCTGTAGTTGGACTAAGGACCTCAAAAAAGTTCAGCTAATGAGGCCACTCTCATGAGCTCCAGAAATATTTTGCAGAGTTCTGGGAAGCCGAGAAATGTTTGCAAGTTCTTCATCCCCAGAAGTGATTAAAATGGAAGTTGAGTGATATTTATGATTATAGCAGACAGGATCTCATACGATAAAAACAACAACAACAATCTGGGATATCTTGACCTAGCGAAGCAAAACAAAATGGGCCTTTAATGGCTTTGAACAACACACAAGTTAATATGCCTTGGCCAAATGGAAAATAGCTAAGTTTGAAGCTGTGCTCTGAACAAATTTTACGATGAACTTTTGCCCTTTTGTATTTGTTGCTTTTGTTTTTTGTTTTTCTCAAAAACCTCCTGGAAGTAACATGTAATAAGAAGATAATGTGTCCCAGAGATGAACTCGATCTTCTCAGTTCTTTGCAGTTATGATCTTGGGAAAAAATTTCTCCCCCAGAGCCCCTGGCCCCAAACCTATCTCACTGCCCAGTTTAATATGGCTGAGACAGTCTTCCCATATCCCCAACGCCTATATGAATCATTTTCAGTATTGAGTTCTGATCATTATATACAAGGTCACTTTTTAATTAGAACAATATAGTAAAACATATGCTTGGAAGATGAATGAGGTACAGAGCTAGCTGTGCTACAGTGAACCCTTTTATTGGAAAGCCCTTAAAAATAATAAGCACCACGTATAGTCCAGGGGCCTTTGCAACATATTTCAGTGCAGCAAAGTGCCTGCCATGGAGAATGAACACCCTGTTACGGTGAGCAATCATTTGGCAGCATAGGTTATTTTAATGGACACATCACTTTAAACGAAGCCTTCGCCATCTGTTCGGCCCTCTAATTACAGATGCAAAAGGAACATAATTCACAATTGCATCATAAAAAAGTAAGATATAAGTGATTTAAATGCATGTGTATCTTCTTTATTCAACCCAGCACGCAGCTGTTATGTTGTTTTCATGTTTCAAACACAAATGAGCATAGAAATCGCTCGTCTCCGATGGGGTGAAATCTCTGTTATAGGCCGTTTTGGGGTGTGGATGAATGGAAAAGTGTGGTCTCCTCAGACAAAGGTGCCCCTACAGCTGATGGAGGAGATGTTGGTCCCAAATCCTAATTTTCAGTCCGTTCCTGAGCAGGCTCTGGCATTCCGATGACTACATAGGTAACTACATTTTTCTCCTAACCAAACAGTGTAGCTAAATCTTCCTCCAGTATAAGGTTAATACACCAATTATCTCTGGGTCAAAGAGACCACCTTGACTTGAGCCTGCATATGCTTAAATGGTCTTTTGATCATGAGACTCAGGCTAGTAGGGACCTTTCTCCTCTCTCCTTGAGTCTCAAAACTGTACTTCAATTTTCCTTTGTATATTTAAAATTAACAGTTATTTATTTAGGGGAAGAACGTCCTCTACAAGAGATTCAAGGTGAACTTCCCACCTCAGTCTGGACAGAGCCACAGTGTCCCTGGTGCACAGACACAGCTGCTTCTTAAAGAAAAGTTGGTCACATTCACTCTGCATGTGCTCAATCTGCTTTCCAACAAGGAAGTTGTATAGCTTAACAACGGTTGACTAGAATAAAAGACTTGCTTCTTAGTGCTCACTGTTGAGAAATGGCGCTTAAAATGAATTAACTAGTGAGAGGTGTGAGTAAATAGTTTTAAAAGCCAGGCAGAATGTTTAAAAGTCCATGCTGTAACCCTGTTGGTAGTAAGAAATTAACACCCGACGGAAGTTTTTCCTCATGCTAAGTTTTGCTAAGGAGGGTGCGTGCTCTGAGGAGTTGGTAATAAATGGGTGCTTTAAAAGTGTAGGTGAAGTACGCTGAAACAGCGGCCTTTCTGGCCAGCCTAATTGGCATTAACAATTACGCTCTTTTCGCAGATTAATTGGAAATAGCAGTTGATATCGTAGTCTCAATACCAAAATCACAGTTATTGCATCCAAAGGTGCATAATTTATAAGCTTGTATGCTACATGCCCGTATGTTATGATTACCATAAATTGTAGGCATACAGTGTATACAGAAATAAGTGTATATGGATGAGACGGGATACTCAGCAGAATGTGATCATACATATGTTTACAGGTGGAGGTGTTTTCGATTGGTCAATAACCCTGACAGTGGTCAATATTTTTGACATTGCCTCTACATACTATTGACGGATTACAGCACGAGGGTAGCCAGGACTGCGTTGAGTAATTGCATTACACATAAACAGTCTGTGCATGCTCTTTCCAAGCTGTAGCATGTTGTACTGAATACTAGTCATTTTGTCGTTGTTTTAGATTTTAGTTTGTTTTGCTGCTGCTGCTGTTGTTGTTTTCTCTTACAATAGATCCCAATCAGTTTTCCTTCCTTCCACTACTCCTAGTCTCTCCCCATCCACACCAGCCCCACTGCTGGCAACTTTACCTCCTCCCTCAGACCTATGGCTCCTTCATTTCCCTTCAGAAAAGAACAGGCCTTGCAGGGATGTCAACTTAACAAGGCATAACATGATACAATAAGACTAGGTACAAACCCTCATATCAAGGCTGGATGGGGCGACCAAATAGAAGAAAAAGCATCCCGAAGGCAGGAAAAAGAGTCAAAGACACCCCGGCTCCCACGGTTAGCAGTCCCACAAGAACACCACGCTACCCGGCATGACACATTAGCAGAGGACCTGGCACAGACCCTTGCATGCTCCATAATTGCCACTTCAGTCTCCGTGACTCCCTCTGAGTTCTGCTTAGTCGATTCTGTGGCCCATGTTCCTCTGGTTTTCTCGCCCCCTCTGGTTCCTTCATCCCCATCTTCCACAAAGTTCCTTGAGCTCTGAGGGAAGGAACCCAATGAAGATCTCCAATCTGAGCTCTCTGCACCTAATGTTTGGCTGCGCATCTGATACCATCAGCTTCCAGATCTATGAGTATAGCAGACTATTGTTACAAATCATTTTATTGATTTTTTTTTTCCTATCCTGGTTCTCTGGGCTGTATAGCCTCGGGATTCTGGTCATCAGAAACACTTCAGGAAGTGTTGAACATGCTCTCCTTTTTGTGGTAGAGGACAGCAAATTACACCAATCATTGGTTGGCCATTCCTACAAGGTCTGTGCCTCTGTTGCTCCCTTTCAACTCACAGTCGAGATAGATTGAAGATTGAAGCTTTTGTGACTGGGTTGGTGTCCCAATTCCACTGCTGGAAGCCTTGTCTAGTTACAGAAAAAGGCTAGTTTAGGCTCCATAGCCTACATTACGTCGGGTCCGCACTAGGGTCATCCTTGAAGATTCTTGAGAGTTCCTACTATACTAGGTTTTCACTTCATCCCCTAAATTCCTGTCATCACTCCCAGTTCTCTCCCACAACACACCTGGTCTCTCTTGTTCCTATTCTACCTATAACCCCAGTTCACCCATGAGATCTATTCTATTTCCCTTTCCTAGGGAGATCTTGTGTAAACCCTCCTTGTTACTTAGCCTTTATAGGTCTATGGGCTGTATCATGACTTATTTAACAGCTAATATCTACTTATAAGTGCGTATATAACATGTTTGTCTCTCTGGGTCTGGGCTACCTCACTCAGGATGATTTTTTCTAGTTCCATCCATTTGCCTGTGAATTTTATGGTGTCACTGTTTTTTAACAGCTAAGAAATACTTCATTGTGAAAATGTACTACATGATCTTTGTCCATTCTTTGTTGAGGGACACCTAGGTTGTTTCCAGTTTCTGACTATCATGAATAAAGCTGCTATGAAGATAGTTGAGAAAGTGTCCTTGTGATTGGCTGGAGTTTCATTTAGGTATATGCCCAGGAGTGGTATAGGTGGGTCTGAAGTAGATCTTTTCCTGGCTTTTTTCAGAAGTGCCATATTGATTTCCAGAACAGTTGTATAACTTTGCACTCCCACCAGCAATGGAAGAGTGTTCCCCTTGCTGCACATGCTCATTAGCATGAGCTGACACTTGTATTATTGATCTTAACCATTCTGCTGGTCATTCTTTTAAATAAACCAAATATTATATACAAGAAGAAATCAGAAACAAATTTGAACGTTGTTACTCTAAATTCTTTGCTTTTTATTATTAATTATTTTATTTATTTACATTTCAAATGCTGTCCCCCTTCCTGATCTCCTCTTCACAACCTGTCCACCCATTCCCTCTCCCCTTTGCCTCTAAAAGGGTGCTCTCCCACCCACCCACCCACTCTTGCCTCACTTCTCTAGTATCCCTCTTCACTGGGACAACAAGTCTCCACAGGACCAAGTGCCTCCCCTTCCATTGATGCCAGACATGGCAGTTATTTGTAACTTACATAGCGGGAGCCATGAACCAACTCATGTATACTCTTTGGTTGATGGTTTAGTCCCTGAGAACTTTGAGGGGAGGGGTCAGGTTAGTCGATATTGTTGTTTGTCCTATGGGGTTGCAATCCTCTTCAGCTTATTCAGTCCTTCCCCTAACTCATCCACTGAAGTTACTGAGGTCAGTACAATGTGTGGCAGTGAGTATCTTCATTTGATTTAGGTGCTGACAGAGTCTCTCAGAGGACAGCTATACCAGGCTCCTGTCTGCAAGCACTTCTTGGCATCAGTAATGGTGTTGGGGTCTGATGTCTGCAGGTGGGATGGATCCCAAAGTGGGGCGATCTCTGGATGGCCTTTCCTTCAGTCTGTGCTACATTTTTTTGTCTCTGGGTTTCCTTTAGAACAATTCTGGGTTAAAGATTTTGAGATGAGTGGATGATTCCCTTCCCTCAACTGTGAGCCATATCTATCTCCTGGAAGTGGTCTCTACAGGGTCTATCTCCCTACTGATGGGTATTTTGACTAATGTCATCCCATTGAGTCCTGGGAGCCTTTCATATCCGTGGCATCTGGGACTTTCTAGTGGTTCCCCCCGACACACCACTACATTTCTATTCATTCTCCTGACCCTCTGGACTTCTCTCCTGTCTCTTTCCAAACCCAATCTAGTCCCCCTCTTTCCCTCACCCTCCAGTCCCCTACCCAGTTCCTTCACTCCCTATGCCTCACATGATTATTTTGTTCTTCTTTCTAAGTGGGATTGAAGCATCCACACTTTGGCCTTCTTTCTTGTTAAGCTTCATGGGCTAATATACACTTATCAGTGAGTACATGCCATATATGTTCTTTTGGGTCTGGGTTACCTCATTCAGGATGATATTTTCTAGTTCCATCCATTTGCCTGCAAAGTTCGTGAAGCCATCGTTTTTAATGGCTGAGTAGTATTCTATTGTGTAAATGTATCATGTTTGCTGTATGCATTCTTCTATTGAAGGACATCTGGGTTGCTCCCAGCTTCTGCCTATTATAAATAAGACTGCTATGAACATAGTGGAGCATGTGTCCTTGTTATATGTTGGAGAATCTTTCAGGTATATGTCCAATAGTGGTATAGCTGGGTCTTCAGGTAGAACTATTTCCAATTTTCTCAGGAACCACCAGATTGATTTCCAAAGTTGTACCAGCTTGCAATCCTACCAGCAATGGAGGAATGTTCTGCTTTCTACACATTCTCACCAGCATCTGCTGTCACCTGAATTTTTTTTATCTTAGCCATTCTGATTGGTATAAAGTAGAATCTCAGGGTCATTTTGATTTGCATTTCTCTGATGACTAAGGATGTTGATCATTTCTTTAGGTGCTTCCTAACCATTTGAGATTCCTCAGTTGAGGATTCTTTGTTTAGCTCTGGACCCTACTTTTTAATAATTGAATTATTTGGTTCTCATGAGTCTAATTTCTTGAGTTCTTTTTATATTTTGGGTATTAGCCTTTTATCAGATATAAGGTTGGTAAATATCTTTTGCCAATCTGTGGTTCCCGTCTTGTCTTATTGATAGTGTCCTTTGCCTTACAGAAGATGTTCAGCTTCATGAGGTCCCATTTATCAATTTATCTTAGAGCCTGAGCCATTGGTGTTCTTTTCTGGAAATTTTTCCCTGTTCCAATGTGTTTGAGGCTCTTTCCTACTTTCTCTTCTATTAGATTCAGTGTATCTGGTTTTATGTGGAGGTCCTTGATCCACTTGGACTTGAGCTATGTACAAGGAGATAAGAGTGGATCAATTTGTTTTCTTCTGCATGCAGACCTCCATTTAGACCAGCACCGTTTGTTGAAAATGCTTTATTTTTTCCACTGTATGATTTTGGCTTCTTTGTCAAATACTAATACCACGCAGTTTTTATCACTATTGCTCTGTAATACAGCTTGAGGTCTGGGCTGGCAATTCTTCCAAAAGCCCTTTTATTGTTGAGAATTGTTTTTACTATCCTAGGTTTTTTTCTGTTATTCCAGATGAAGTTGCAAATCTTTCTATCTCTGTGAAGAACTGAGTTGGAATTTTGGTGGGGATTGCATTGAATCTGTAGATTGCTTTTGGTAAGATGGCCATTTTTGCTTTGTTAATCCTACTGATCCATGAGCATGGGAGATCTTTCCATCTTCTGAGATCTTCTCCAATTTCTTTCTTCAAAGACTTGAAATTTTTGTCATACAGACCCTTCACAATAAATAATGTAAACTATCTTGGGGTAACTCTAATCTCTTCAAACCTGCTGTTGATTTGTATCTTTGTGAGATTCTGAAACTCTACTTTCAAAAACATTTCTGTGGTTTCCCTTGACCATACATTGATTGAAATAAAAACCACCAAACCATGCATATCAGTTAAATGATAAAATACCTTGGTAGTAACTACTATTTACTAAAATAGTTATCACTTTAGGATATAATAAAAAAAATTCATCAAAAGCATCCAGATATTCCTTGATGTTACAGAAACTAGAGTCTCAGAATGTCCGAAAGAGATGTTTCCAAGGCCAGGGGCTTTCAAGCTTTACCTACTATCAGCATGAGGAAAGGAGGATGTATGTTTAAAATATAATAGGTAACTGATTACTAGGAAGTATTTTGAAATTATTATGTTTCTATTCATTTATGAGTTAAAATACAATAATAATAGACTATAGGCTAGGAAAACTCATTTCTTCCCCCACACTGATTTTTGCCTTACACCTTTAAAGACTTAGAGGTATCTTTAGTCTCATTGAAACTGGAGCTTGGCACTGGGTTATGTAAGTTCTCTGAAATGCAAAATGGAAATTTTTATTTTTTTTATTTTCTCTCCTGGTGTGGGTGATCCAACCTAGGACCTCCTGCA
This sequence comes from Mus pahari, assembly GCF_900095145.1. Lineage (NCBI taxonomy): Eukaryota > Metazoa > Chordata > Mammalia > Rodentia > Muridae > Mus > Mus pahari. The sequence continues at coordinate 42,740,040 of NC_034590.1, read as the reverse complement.
GGGTAGGAAAGTTCACTACTACTGACCCGTGTCACCCACAGACAAAGAAATTTACCTTTTCTTTTCAAAAATACAGCTACCATCCATGTAAGTATATCATTTGCATGCTTATTATAACACAAGGTACCCAGAGTTACCCCCATGGTATATAAATCATTAAGGTTTAACCTAGCAATCAACAGAAAAGTATTTTAGGAAAAATATCATTTTTTTATTCTTGTCATTATAGACAATTAAAAAAAAGAGTGTAATTCATAGAAAAGTAGAACTTCAGACCATAAGTTCTCTCAGGAGGTAAAATTATGACCTTAGCATGATCCCCGAAACCCATGGTGAAAGGACAAAATTGATTCAACAAAGTTGTGCTCTGACCTCCAGACCTACATATACACACAGACAAACATATACGTACACAAACACACACACACACACACATATGCATGCACACTCCAGTAGCTTTAAATAATTTTTATTTAAGAAGAACATATAACTTTAAAGATTGTGCTTTGGCTTAATTTGATCTGATGAATTATTAATAGTAATTTATTTTAAAGAACAGAAGGATTTGTGAAAATGTTTCTGATCTAAACTTTAGCACAAACATGTCAGGGGTTCCATTGATACTTAACTTTATCCTGAACATGAAAGTAATAATTACTGAGCAGCACGTGGTTGGAAGCCACTTTTGGTTAAAGTATGCTGACAAAGAACATGGGAGAGGAAGAGAGGCTTATCTGGGAGTCATACATACTACTTTGAAGAGAAAAACTCAGATATTCTGTTAATGTAGAATGCAACCTATGGTCCATGAGAGGCAAGGACACCCAATTGTATATTTATGAAGTACATTAGCTTTCCTCTGGAAGAGTAGCTGGACCTGATGTTATAAATCCTCTAGTAATCCTATACAACTAAATGTAGTCATGTTGGTATAAAAACCAGAACCATGGGGCTAGAGATAGGGCTCAGCAGTTACCAGGGCTTATTGTGCAACTATGAGGGCAAGATACCAATAAAACAAAGTGGAGTTCCCAACTTCTTGTGACTCCAGGTCTAAGGAATCCAATACGCTCTTTGGGCCTATGTGCATGTACATCTCTGTGCGCTTGCACAAATGCATGTATGACCGACCACACACACAATCTTACCTAGAATGTGGTCATCATTCCAGTCACTAATTATCAATGGTGTTTAGACGCCTGTAGTGGTCATGAGCGAGGATGGTGAAAAGAAAGTAGTGGCAGTAGAGATGACAGGGCCTACAATATGTCGATATGTTAGACTTTGCACCCGTCACTTTAGGTTGTTTAATTGTAAGTAATGATCCCAATGACCCTGCAAGAAAGTAAACGACACAATATCAAAGCCACACCACCAGAATGAATACCTAGATAACAGCCACATGGTTTATTGAGGTTTTGGCAAGCTATATCAGCTCACCTACTACTTTGATTGCAAATCTATCCCTGGTTAACAAATAATTGTGGTTAGGATAAATGAGCAAAATCCAAGCACAGACATATTTCTTACTGAATTTAAACCAGAAACTACTATGCATGTGTTCCTGCTGGTTAGAGATGCTGCTACTCTTAGCCTCGGTGCCCATACCACAAAATATTACATCTATAAAAGGGTGACAGTAATACAGATGGGCAACAAATGCATGTTTATCCTCAGAGGGTTTGGTAGCATGCTAGAAACAGAACCATGGACTCACATAGCATGATAATGCGAAACAAAAAGTATGACTTCTCTAATAGACCACGGGGAAAATACTGATGTCACTCTTTCTCCTCCTACTACTCCTCTTTTTTTCTTTCTTTTAAGGGGTTTTGTTTTTCTGTTTGTTTTGTTTGTTTTTTGTTTTGTTCCTGTTTTCATTTTTGAGACAGGGTCTCTCTGTGTAGCCATGATTGTCCTAGAACTCACTCCATAGACCTGGCTGGCCTTGAACTCAAAGTTTGCCTCTACCTTCTGTGTGCTGGGATTGAAGTCATGTGCCACCACTGCCCTGCTATTCTTCGCTTCTTTTCTGACCCTTTAAAGCATTGGGCAATAGTCATCTCTACTGTGAGGGCTTCAAAATCTTTTGTGGGTCTTAGTAAAAGATGCATCTTATTGTACTAACTCTGTCTACATCACAGGAAAATAAAATCTAAACAGTAACCTCGAGACAGTTGCAAAATATATGAACACTTGTAATATTTCAGAAGAGTTCCTAGAATATGAATAACTATCAGTCAAAGGTAATTACAATAATTATGATAAGTATTATAATTCTAAAAGCACCTACAAGACAATATTAAATGTTTTATGCTTTCTCTAATCAGAAAACTAAAGTACATGGTAACAGCTAATGTTAGAGATAGTATCCAAAAAGAGTGTTAGTGGGGAGTTGACAGGCCATGGTAGGCATGCTTAGGGAGGTGAGTTGGGACATACAAAGGAATAAGGGGACTATTTCTTGCATGAAAAAAAGCAAGATTAAAGCATGAAGAACTGAAGCCCAAGTCAAAGAGTATTGACTCTGAGAATTATATGCATTTTTGAACTTGGTCGTTATTACAATAGTTCAGGAATGAAAATCTGAGAGTTGCCAGTAAATAGGGAACCAGAAATAGAAAGAATAGAGTCAGGTCATAGAAAGAAGAAATGCCACAGATCTTGACCACAGTTGCATTCAGATACCTAGTGGAAAATAGAAGAAGCTTATGAAAGCAGAGGTAAAGATAATGCTTTGTGTTCAGACCACAAAGATAATGATAATATTACAAGTAGAATATAAAATGGAGAGCAATAGTAAGCAGTCTGTTTTTCTGAGCATTTCCCTAAGCAGAGGCTGTCACTGCAAAGTTTGCTATTTGAAAGGGGCCATACTAAAAAAAAAAAAAAAAAAGTAGTTGATTGATTACATTATCATGGATGGTAGAGTCATAGAGGGATGGTAAGTGGGGGATAAGAAACAGCAAACTTCCTGCATCAGCTGAGCCTTACCCTGTAAAGCTGGAGTGAAAGAGTTTAAGTCATAGGAGTCTCCAAATCAACATTCACCAGAAGGCACAGCCAACCCAGCCCTTGGTTTTCCTGTTAGGGGCATTGATTCCACTTGGTTTCTTTGCACAGAAGGGATTGTTCAGCCTTAACATCCTAAAAAAGCATCTTTTCCTTTTATCTGTGAATATAGTCTAGTTCTAGAAACAAGAGTAAGTCAGAGACAAAGGACCTGACTTTTGTCAGCTCAGCACCACTCCCAACAACAGAACAAAGTCCCAGTGTGCACCCGAGTACAAGGGGGTGACCGGAAACCTCCACAGGACCTAAGAATAAAAGTTTTATATCATGCGCAGAGAAATAGGATTTGGTAAAAAATAAATAAATAAATAAATAAATAAAATAAATAAGATCTTCAATAAGTTAGAACACAAATGTTTATTTAAAACAATTTTTAAACTGATCCAGCCAATGGCTGAATCCCATGGGGACAGCCACATGCCAAAATTCTTGCTCGGAAAAGAAAGTTTTTTAATGGTGTGGTTTTAAAACTATGTGTCCTCAAGTAGAGCTAAGAAAACTTTAAAGGGCATGTCCATTCCAATTCCATGACACAGTTCTAAATATAATATAGAGGAAATGCTTGGGCATTTAGGTGCATTAACTTTACTACCTTTCCTAAGTACAGCACCAGGATACCTACCTTTGATTGCATGTTTAAATGGCCTATTGTCTAAAATCCTGTCTCATTTTTCATAATTACTTGTGGTACAGGTCACCACTGGGACTCAGAGAACAAGAAAGAAAGAGACACTTTTTCTACCTGTCTACTTTGCCCATTTTGCAGGTTTGTCCAGAAAACTGAGGCAGGCTGATTAGTTCTAAACGCAATAAAAAGAACATAAGGTCCCTCTTTGGTTGAAGAATATCAGAAGAAAGCACTGAGAGATCTTCTCAATCTTAAGGTTTGCAGAATAACCAAGTGCAGGAGGCTTATCTTGTGATTTGAGTGAGAGGACAAGAAATATAGTCTGTGAAATATGGTAAGGGGCATATTCTCCATCTCCTTTTCTTCTCTCCCTGTTTCCTTTCCCTCTTTCTATATCTGCCTTTTGGATGGTTCTGAAAGCTTGGTTGTGGAGCTGAATGTCCTCTGAAAGTGTTTGGACTCCAAGGAACATATACTCATGCACCAACACACCAGACATGACAAATTTTCTAGTTATTCATGTCTTGTTATCACATGGAAATGCCTTCCATGTAATCCTTTCATTTCTCTCCAAAGTAGGGTTGCTATTTGCTTATCTTCAGCTACTTACACACACACACACACACACACACACACACACACACACACACACACACACACCACAAAACCCTCAGCACACATGTCTTGTAGCTGTTAATGATGACCATTTGGCAAAAAAAGTCAGAGGATGGTTCAGCCTAAAACACAGTGACTCTGGGAAGAGGAAGAAGGCTGTAGACCAAGCATAGGGGCTTCATAAGATTCATGGCTACTGTTTCCATAGAAACCAGACACAGGGTATAAAAATGATAGCCAGAATTCTTCCATATAGGTTTCTGGAACAATTGAGTTGTTCTTAAATATGAATGAGCTAAAGAAGAGAGAGCCTAGGATTACCAAATGCAGAGATTCTAAAAGTCAAAAGAAATGACTGAAGCCCACGTTTTCAAAACATGATGCATTTACCAAACCATTCAGAAGCTAAGCACAGTAAGTTCAAAACCAAGACTTTAAGCTCACTAGGAGACACACCTGCATCCATTTTCTCTTGCAGAAGTAGTATATGCCAACACGGAGGGAAAGCTAGTCAATCCCTTCTCCCTGTCCAAGATACATGTCTTCTCAGCTTTCAGCTATTTCATTTTGGGGGCAAATATATTTACTTAAAGGATTTCTAGAAAGGGGTCCAGTCTTTCAGATGTTTTCAGTTGAAGGGCTAATGCTGTCTACAATGAGGCTGTGACATAGTTGTCTAAAGAGAGATTTCTAAAACACCTCAGATGCATACATGGATAATGAATAAACCTTCTAAAATTCATGTTCAAGTGGTAGATATCACAAATTACATGATTTATTTTGGGAAATTAATAGATATTAGAAACAAAAACTCAGCCAAGTCTTATATATGGTTGACCTGGGTTCCAGTACTGGTGCTAAATTTTTGTTGGCATGCATAGCTGCATGGCTCAATTCTGACCTTTTTGGGGAGGGGAACAGGCCAGTAGGCATCAAAGCTTATAAATATCTTTCTTTCTGCAACCACGATATTTTCAGGTGGCTTTTTAGAGTCTAGATACTCCAGGGTTGGGAGATGAACACTGAAGGGCTGGCTAGTGGTGAGTGCTTATGTCTTTGGGTGTCTCAAACCTGATCATCCACATAGAAATCTAGACAACTAGAAGCTGGTGATGATGGCAGAGAAGTATAACGGACTACACAAGGGCATCAGCGCACAAACAATGGGCTTGAACTCTACTCTCCTTCAAAGTCTGAAAGCCCCATTAGCAAAATGTTCTCAGGAAAGCATTGTACTTTCTGGCCTTCTGATAGTCAGCCTGATACCATGGTGGGTTTTTTGAAAAAAAAAAATCTTTTAAATCATGTAATTGTACACATTTTTTAAGTCTTGCTTCCTGCATTCATTATTTTCCCCCTCTAGGGTCATTTCCAGGGATCTCAAGAAAATGAAAGAAACCACTGTGACTAAGCTGGAATGCATGAAAACCATTCTACCTCCTCCTAGAGAACAAGGAATAGATCTCATGACTCTCGTGTTTATCCCTCAGCCATACCCTCCAGCTACTTGTTCACCCTGCACCCTTAGTACCATCCCAGGCCAACTTTGCCCTGGCTCCCTAGCTAGAAGATGGTTCTATCTCCTGGGGCCATGATGTGAGGCCTTGGAGGAAATGTTGTTGTTTGAGAAATAGCAAAACTATGTGACTACATTAAAGTCAACACTATTTATCTTCATCTCTTGTCCTATGGGCTGAAAAGGGAGCAGCACTGTTAGGCCCGACCCCCGTGCACAGCTGCAATAGAAAGTAGGCAGGAGCTGGTACTTTCAAGTGTCAGACCTTTTGTTCTGACTACTAGTTTATGGGGCTGATGTGAAGCATTGCAGTCAATGAAGCCTTTGTCCTAGGTGTACAGGGTAGGACAGTGGAAGAACTGCCTTCTCTTATATCCCAGGCCCATCCATCTTCCCCTCACCCTGTTTCTCAACTTTTCTGTCTCTCAAGCAGACAGAGAGAGGATCCCTCCTGGGTTAATGTACTGGAAAATTGCTCTGCATGTTTATGAGGGGGTGCCTTCCCAATGAAAGAGAAAAGGAAAGGGGAGAAAAGACTGCGAAGAAGAGTCATTTTTCCAACTGAACTTATTGGCCTTAAGCTTGTGGGTCTGACCCTGACTAAGGAGCTCTCCATGTCCTGCTAGGAGGGGCATTGTGAAGTTTGGCAGAACGCACTTCCGATTGAATTTCTCTTTTTTATTATTTATAATCACAGAGTCACTGTAGACAGCTCCCATCACCCAGTGCACCACCAATAGCCTGACTCCAAAGGCACATACATACACTCATACACCCCGGCATCCCGGCCGCACCCTGGAAAACAGCCCTTCTTCTCACATCAATTCACCTTGAAATAATTTATTCTCCTCAGAGGAGGAGCTGGCTCCCCCAGGCAATCCCCTATAAATAGCAAACATGCTTTCATACGGTCACATGGAACACTGGACCGTGTGACCTTTGTCATGGATGGCTGTGGAACCCAGAGGATGCTGGTGATATGTGATGTCACTCACTTACTTATTTTAGCTTTTTTTTTTCCTAGCTAAAAATAATATTCTTTAACTCTGATCTCCTTTGCCCGTTCCTGTTTGTTTCCCTGTGGGAGGTTTGGGGCTAAATGTCATGGTTAAGACATCAACTATATATGCTCATGACATACAGGCCTATGTTGGCATCAAGAGATTAAATAAAACCGATCTGACTTCTTACAGAGTTTCTATTCAAACGGTCATGGCCAGCAGGACCACGGAAAGCCTGGTAATTAATACTGAAGCAAAGTGTGCACCACAGAGGACCGCCAAATACTTTTTTTTTTTTTCAGACCGTGAATGTAAACTTAGTAGGTTGGCACATTTTCTTCTTCCTCCAACTAGTTTTAGATAAATTAGTAGATGCTTTGGTCTACTACCAATTTTATCAGAGAAGTAGGAGGAAATGGCCATTTTCATAGAAAAGGTCCGTTGCTCTGGAGACCTGAAAGATATGTAGGATCTTTGATAGGGACATTTTGAATTCAAAAGTTAGAAACAACTCAAACACAGCTAATGAAGGTGAGCACTACCCAGTCGTCAGGGCCTCTGGACCACGGGTTCTATCTTCATTTTGAGTTTTGGTTTCCAATGTCTACAAGAACAACTTTCATGGGAAGTGATGTTTAGTTACCTGACAGATACATGAAGACATCTTTTACGTGAAGGCGCTTATCACAGACTGTGACCAAATCAATCACAATCATTCTTTCTCTTTTATTTATAAAACCAAAAGCTGAACAGTTCCTGAGAACTGCACTCTTTTTTGGGCCCATGAAGAATTTTATGACCACTCTGTCCCATGGCTTCCTTCCCATCTGTACGTTTTTGGCAAACTTTTTCACAATCGAAATCTGGCTTTCTGTTTTGGAGTTTAAACTCTGCCCTACTGCCAGGCAAGGGACTCTTTTAAATATGTAGCAAGATTATAAAAAGAAATGGGGTGAACCTGGCAGATAATGCCCAGGAGAGTAGGGAGCAGACGTCACGTCAAAAGCACATAAGTTAATAGCCACCCCCACCCCCACCCCCATCTCTTGGTGTGTCCCCTTTGGAGGAAAAAGGTCAGAAGCATTAGGACCTGGGGCCTGCTCCCTGAAGACCCTTAATAAGCAGACGTTACAGTAACGTGCTCCGGGAATCAAGCATAAATATGACCCCTGACCCTGCTTGTCAGCTGAGTCACTGAGTCTCTTAGAAATCTACTCCTCACTCTTCTAAACATCCACGCTTTCCCACCAGCCCCCTCCACTCCTCTGGGTCTCTGTGCCTGTGGCTTCTGCTCCAGAGCTCACACACTTGCTGTCGCTGTGACCTTTCTCTTCACAGAGGTCAAAGGCCGAAGACCTCAGGCTGGCCTCTTTTCTTACTGGGGCCAGCTGATGAATCATTTCCAACTTGAAGGGAACAGAGGAGAGGTTCTGAAGGCCTTTTTCAGAGAAACAACTGTGGCCTATACATCAGCATTTACACAGGTCTGACACTTTCAAAATTCAGTCTCCTCTCTGGGAATGACCTAAAGAAGGGGACAGAGGGTGTGCCGAGAGGTCTCACCGCCCTGATGGAAACGCTAGAAGCATTCATGGTTGGGTGATGGACAGTGCCCAGGAGAGAGCCAGGGATATGGAGTCATAGAAAAATGCAGACTCTGTGCAACACATTTCAGATTTCCTCCCGCGTTCTCTGAAATCAGTGTGGCTCCCCTGAAAGAGCCTTTCTCCCCATTCACTGAATGCTTGATCAAGAGGACTTTGATGAACTATTCAGAACTCCGTTGCTTCTCATTTAAGAAAATATGTGATTACATTAAAAAAAAAAAAAAAAAAAAAAGCAATTCTGACATGTGTCCTATAAGACAGACCGCACAAGTAGACTGAGTTGGGAGAGGTGGGACTGAGTGCATAGTCGCTGCCTATACCACACAAAAGATTTTTAATTTGACATAGCTCTGCTCTCGCTACCATGTTCTAGTTTTGACTTTTAATCTGTGGCCAGAATATGTTAACCAGACATCATTTCTTAGTGTCTTCCGTGGTCTTACAGGAAAGATTTCCAAATACCACTGAGAAGCAGTATAGTGCTGGTGGCAGGAGATCCCAGCATCTGTTCAGACATCCCAAAAGAAAAGGAAAAAAAGTTTTTTAAAAGTTTTAAAAAACTTGGTATGGGGGGGGGTGGCTTATTTTGGTTTTGTTTTTCTCTACAGTATTTATTTGTTTACTTACTGATTTAATTCTATTTTTGCAGTTTCCCCTCCCTCCTCTCCTCCAGTCCTAACCCCCCCCCAACCTCTCCTACCCCCTACCCCTTCCACTCCTGCTCTGTTTCTCCTCAGAAAAGGGCAGGCCTCCCATGGATATCAACCACCATGGCATAGCATGTTGCAGTAAGACTAGGTACCTCCTGGCCTAGTAAGGAAAGTGTCCCAGAAGCAGGCAACAGAGTAGAGAAACCTGGTCCCTCTGCTAGGAGTTCCACAGAAGACCAAGCTACACATCTGTGACATATGTGCAGAAGGCCTAGGTCAATCTCAGGTAGGCTCCCTGGTTGGCAGTTCAGTCTCTGTGACTCCTTATAGGCCCAGGTTAAATGGTTCTTTATCTACAATTTTAAGAAATAGCCTCATAATTATTATGGCTAATTTCCTATTTCTTTTATTAAATTGTTTTTTTTTTTAAGATAGAAGGATGGAATTCTATTTCGATGTTTTCAAAGAAAATGTGTGAATGTCCACAAGTGTTTGTTGGTAATCATGTTCTCTTTTCTTCTTATTTCTACTTGGTTATCCATTTCTTTTCTTTTTTCTTTTTTTTTTTTTTTAATTTTTTTATTTTTTATTTTTTATTTTTGGAGGCGGTGCAGAGGAGATGTGGCTTAGAGGGCAATGATAAGAAGTTTAGGATATCTTTTTTTTTTTTTTCAGTTCTATGAGAACTTTTTGCCTGTGTACATACCCACCCCATCCCCTGCATCCACCAGTCTCCAGAGCCTCCTGAACATACTCTCCTCGAAATCTCGAGTCTTGTTGTTGTTGTTGTTGTTGTTGTTGTTGTTTTTGTTTTAAATCCCTTCTTAAATCCACTTAATTCTACCCAAAGACACACTGGTGTGCGGCTACCCACTGGAGCATTAAGAATCTACCAGAGGCCAAACTCTCATAAAAGAATTGTCTCCTCCTCTATCAGCAGCTATCAACTGCTAATAGATAGCCTCTCAGTAAGTGAAGGGCACTGAAGAGCACCTCTCTCCTGTATGTGTATGTTGACATTCTGGTTGGCTTAATCTTATGCCCCTCTTGTGACAAAGGTGTGAATGAGTACAATATCCATTTTTTGCAACCAGTATCTGCACTCCGAGTTAAGGGTTGTGGGTTGTGTTGTCTTGAGTTTTGAAATGCTGAATGTACTGGTTCATTGTGGAAGCAAAGCTATTGAAATTGTCATCACTGCTGCTCCCCACGAGCAGGAAGTGTATAGACTTTAGCACAGTTCTCTGTGAAATTGTTTCAGGAACAGCTCACATGTTCATTATGCACAGCCAATTTCTCAGCTCACTTGGATTAATTTTCTAGTATTTGGAGGGAGCATTAGAAGAACATGCTACTTTGCTTTTGTGCTACGTTAGTTTCTTTTAAAATTACAGCAGAGTTCAGTGAGTGAAGGGGAGATAACTATTTATATTCACCTGCCTTTCACCCTGACCATGGCTCCTTGGAAAATGACTTGTCCTTTGGTCAGTCCTGCATACTACAGCCTCACACTTAGAATGATGTTCAAGCAGTCTTGTGTGCACTTCAAAGTAAGATGCCCTTTGAAAGAAAACACCAAGGAGAAGGTATTGGCTCATGAAAACAATTTTCAAAACATGATCGCCTACCTGTCAGCAAGTTTGTTGCTAATCAGGGGTCTTCAGGGAGGTGGAATAACAAATTATGACCCTCTCTGGAAAAAAAAAAAATAACTAGCCTTAAGGCAAATGACCCTAGCCAATGGAAAGGAACTGGCTAATCTGCCAAATCACTGGGCAAGTAGGCAAGGCTTCCTGGTTGGACGGAGGAAGAGAGGAAACAGGAAGAGTTAGGTCCTTTTGGATGGGGGTAATGTGAGCACAAGATGTAGTTACTAGTGTCTCCCAGTTTCAATGGCAGATCCGTCAGGATTTGCCACTGGAGGATATTCAGATTTTATTGAGGCTAACAAGATTAGGTTTTTAGTTGTTGCTCCTAGAGACTGAGTTAACATTGTTTGTGAACTAAATTTGTGTGGTGTTTTTCTTCTTATGGGGATTTGTCTGGGCTCTCAGGAGAAAAGTACAGTGGCAAAGCACGGGTTTGCCTAATGAGTACCACAAAGTTTGTGGGGGGATTTGAAGCACGGGTCTGGTGTGGTAGCGACCTGCCAGTGGGAACTTTGCAAGCTGGATGGAGTAGTTGTGGGAGTTCTAACCTAGAGAGTCTTCAGGAGATAAGAATAAGTCAGCTATTGCCCTCCAGTATATGGCCGGGCAGACCAGGGTTGCTGGCTGTGCAAGCAAGGAAATGTGATGGTTCTTTTTTTTTTTTTTTAATATTCCCCACAACAACAAAGAACCTAGACAACGGGGCAAGGTGAAGAATAGTGAGCTCAGCTTTTGTCAGGCATGGTGGTTGAAACCTCAAAGCCCAGCATTTAGAGACTGAGGCAGGAGCATGATGCATAGATGGTCATGCTGGGCACAGCTGTGAAACTCTTCTCATGTAAACAAACAAAAGAGAATAGAAGATTTATTACTTTTTTAAATTATGTATTCTGGAAGCGTTCTCTGATTGTGCCTAGGGAAATGAGAGTATCCCAGAAGTAGTCTTGGAAGCTGTATGGAGAATGGCTTTCTAAAAAGTTTAAGACTTCAGTCAATAGAAAGATTAGTCTGAGTGGGAGAAAAATCCTGTAGATATGAACCTGAGCCCTCTGGGCGAGAAGGAAATTATTAGGACAAATACACACATTAGCGAGTATGCTGATAGGAATCAAGGACAAAGTAAACACTGAAGGTGAGAGATAGATAGGGAGCCAGAAGGTTGTCTGAGAGGGAACACCCATGAGTCTGAAACAGGAGTGAAAAGACCAAGAGACAAGACCAGGAGGTAGGGGTGGAGGGGTCAGTATTCTATTTTGGATTACAATCACTCACTTTGAAAAATTATACAGAAGATTTAATCTTCCAAAAATCACCAAGTTGTAAAAACCCACTTATATAATTTTGGTCACATGTTAGAATGATGTTGATTCACAGGGGAAAAAATCTACACCAGTCCTTGGAAGAAAGTCTGATTGTGGATAAGAATAGCCTTTGGCTCATGATAGGACTCTGTGTACTTAGAAGTTAGATATAGCTTCATGGGAAATGACAAATACTTGGGAAAAGACACAGAGAAGAAAACCCTTAGGGATGCAAATAGGATCAATGGAATTCCTTCGTTCCACATTTATTTAACCCCAAGAGGAAAGCCAGTAGACAGATGTTTCGTTAAAGAATAAGGTGAAGTGTTTCATGTTAGGAAAGAAAAGCTAAACTGACAGTTAATCTACCCTCAATAAATCTATAAATAGAACCATGCCTGCCATTTAGGAAAACACAATTGTGAATAAACATGTTAGCTTGTACATTTTTCTTCTTGATTATTATCTTTGTGCAAAGAATATACCAGTCATTTCGATGGCTCTCCTACGTGAATTCCTCAAAGAATAAAAGCAAACCGGTTCATTAGCTAAGTTCTCCAGCCATAAGGAAGGATGATCACTCAATAGTTCTGTGTGCTTACATTTCTTTCTTAAGCAAGATTACAGAAATACAAAAACAAACAAACAAACAAAAAACCAAAACTTACAGTTATTCAATGTAAGCACTGAAGAAGCCACCTTGTACACATGGTGCAGATCTACAACATCAAAATGTATGGCACTGTCTCTCTTCCATATATGGTAATATGAAATTGGTGTTTATAATTAAAAAGCAAAACAAACAAAAACATCTTTCCCCTTTTTATCAGGCCCCATAGTCCAACTCAGTAACAAACACGTAACATAGTGAAAACTTGAAAACAAATAAACATGCTCTACAAAAGAGTGCCACATACTTCAGAAATGGTGGCAGACTCCGTTTGTCTGTTCTGGATTCCTATAGGGCTAAGTCATAACATGCCATGCTTATACTTGGATATTGTAATTTGAAGTCTTCTTTTGCAGCTTGATGACAAGCCAGTGCCCTCTTGGGAGATTTTGCAATACTTAGAAACTCCAGTTTATGCAAATTCACTAACTCAATGAAAATGCCAACTCAGCAAGTGCTTCCTGGGGGCACATTATCTCCAGCAGATCTCTGAGATGACTGACTAGATTGTTTAATCAAACTCACTGGAGATACTCACAAAGATGGTTAAACTAATTCTATGTGTAGATATAGCAAGGTGATCAATATCAGAAGAGACCTAGATGTTTAATGTCAGCAAACATAATGATCAGGTATCTTAACACAAATGATCAAACAACCTTTAGATTGTTCATCACCCTAAAGACAAGTGCTAGGATGTGTTAATTAAACCAGCTTTAAAAGGAGGGGACCTGAAAGAAGACATGTGCTCTCGTCCAGGTCATTGGTGACTCTTACTGATAGGTCCTCCAACCAATTGTAAAGCACAATATTCACAAATCTTGTCTTATATCAATAGAGAATGTGTGTGTGTGTGTGTATGTGTGTGTGTGTTTGTATGTATGTTTGTGTGTGTGTGTGTGTGTGTGTATGTACATTTGTGTATGTGTGTGGTATGTATGTTAGGGGTCCAGCTATGTTTCCAAGTTCCTCTGCTTCCTCCATTTCAAGGTGTCCAGATGTCACCGGACAGCTGGCTGGAAGGATGAATCAAAGTCTGGAACTGGTGGGTTTTTACAGAATCCTGTTCAGGCAGGAATGAGTGCAGGGACAGGGAAGGAGAGAGAATGAGTTCCTTCTCTGAAGATCTAAGTGTTACAGCTCTTTTAGATGAAGGCCTTCTCTGACTATCGTCAATGAAACAGCTCTTTTAGAGGATCTTAGCTTGTGCAGAGTGGGTTATCTGAATATATTTTATTAGGAGTGAACCAGAGGGATACATGATCCTTAGAGAGTGGTAGGGAGTTTTCAAGGTAAGTGAAAACCATTGGCTAAAGTTTAACGTTCTGTGCACACCTCACTTGTGTGGAGAGGCATTCCAGGAATCCCAGGTGCTTGCTGAGTGGGTTCTTATCCTAGAAAAGAGAAAGGCTGTAGGTCTGCCAAGGACTACTCAACCTTCCTCAGGTAGAAGTTGTAGCGTGTCAAATTCCCCAGACAAGGTCAGAGAAGGGAAAGTCCTGCTGCCCAAGGGAGGCTTCCATTTTGTGCTGAGCTCAGATTAGCAGAGTTTCCAAACATGTATGCATGTATGTATTTATGTATGCATGTATATGTATACACATGCACACACACAGACACACACACACACATACACACACACACTGGTGACATATCTCAGCAGCTCAAGGGCTTGCCACACATGCCTGGTGACTAGAGTTCTATCCCCTGAAATCACATAAAGGTAAAAGGGCAACCAACTCCACTGAATTGTTTTCTCACCTCACATACATGCTCTAGTGCGCACACACACAAGAACATACATGTGCACACACAGGCACACACACAGAAAATAATAAATAATTTTTAAAATATGCAAGACTATTTACAAAGCTCTTTAAGTAATATTAGGATCACTATCAGATTCAGACTGCCATTATTTTGAGTCTTTTCTGTTTCTTGTTATTGTCATCCAGTTATTGAGACATATTTGGGTACATGCCATGTTCAAGGAAGGATTAGACAGGGTAAAGGAAGAAGTGACATCTTGACAGACAGGTCAGACAGACAGACAGACAGACAGACAGACAGTCGAGCTTTCAGATACAATGGAGGTTTATAGGTGGCACTGTGGGAACATGAGGGTGACAGCACAGGGCCACCCCTGGGTTCATGCTTACCATGACCCTTTCAGAATGAAGCCTGGAAGAAGACAGAGTATATCTTTAGGAGGTAGAAAAGAAGAGCGGTCAATTCTAGGTATTTCACAGGACTAAGGTCTAGAGCATAAAACTAAACCCCAAGTCCTGACTTCAGGAGCAGAGTGACAGCTATGAAACCACATCCAAGCCAAATTGTGCAGATGGCCTGGTGTCCACCATTTAATCAGAGTCTCCAGTGTCTTTATCACATGTTCTGTGCAGGAAAAGACCTTGACTTTCTATCCTTATGCTCGGAACTTTGCAGAGGGCCAGTTATACACTAGAAATGTCTTAGACTGATTCAATAAGTGAATGAACTGATTAATGTGGTTATGAAGTATCACAGTTTGTATGTATGGTAAGCAGACATAGACAGAGGCTGGTGGATGACAGAAAAATATAGACATAAGTACAGGTATATAAGGAAACCAGAAGTGTAAGTTTATAGGTAGTCTCAGCATTTGGGGGGACTGAAACAAGATGACCTCAAGTTCAAGATTAACTTGGGATGCATAGTGAGTATCATTAGAAAGAAAGAAAGAAAGAAAGAAAGAAAGAAAGAAAGAAAGAAAGAAAGAAAGAAAGAAAGAAAGAAAGAAAGAAAGAAAGAAGAAAGAGAAAGAGAGGAAGGGAGGAAGAAAGAAAGGGAGGGAGGAAGAGAAGAGGAAGTGAGTAATGTTCAATTTGTCAGATAATTCCAGAAATTCACCTCTGACGCCACCCCTAGCCCTGCTAGAGGTGTTATGATATTTGCTTTTATTACTTCCATTTAAGATTATGATACACTGGTGGATTCTAAACCTTATTACCAATCCCTATTGCCCAACTAAAAAGTTAGGAGTGCCTCTCTTTTCATCTCTGTATTGAATTGTAGAAACTTAGAACTAACAGAAATAAAAGGCCACATATTTGAAAAGAAGAAGGCCACATAAAGAAATATGGCTGCATGTGGCATTAGTAGGTGGTGGTGACTGAGGGGGACTGGCCCCCATTTTGTACTTTTAAACGTATTTTGAAAGGGTCAAAACACCCAGGTCTGGCTTCCTTTAACGTCACCATGAAGGAGTCACAGATGCCATCAACAATTCCATTCAGAATGTTTGAAGGAATACAGCAACAATTTCAAACTACTCATGGCAAAGCAAGGAGAACATTGGTGGGCATCTTGAATCTTCTCATTTCATAGTATCACAGGTTGAAATTTATGATCGTTCAAATAATCCCAGTTCTTAGGATCATAATAACTGGAACTACATCCTACTTCAATCAAACCTTGGCTTATTATGTGAACATTTTTGCTTGGATGATAACTAAGAAAAAAATAAATAAAAACAGCTGCTATAAAGCTGCTATATTTGTGCTCCTTCTTTACCTTGTGTCACTAGGGATGACATCCCTTCTTTTCTGGATTCAAGAGATATACTCTACCTTTGTAAAGTTTCCGGAGACCAATGTTAAATCTTCCTGGAAGGATATATTCAGCTAACTGAAAAGAATTTCACCGTCTCAATACTCAATACATTGAACTTAATATTTTTCACATTTCCATACTCCAATACTGTGATGCTGAGGACAACACTATGGTTCAAGGAACAACCATGGGGACCTGATAGGTGAGAGGTTGAGTCATCTTTTAATTAATTAATTAATTAATTAATTAGAGAAAAAACATTTATTTGGGTTATCCTTCAGGTTCATGGTTTAAGGCTTGGGACCTCTGGTGGCTGGCCTGCAAACATAGCTTCTTTTGCTTCCCCAACCCCATCCTGTACCCCCAGCCTTGTTACTAAGGTGTTAAATTTTTAGCTTCTGGGGATTTGAGCTTTATTAGGTCTCCTCCTTCTATTTATTTATTAGCTTGGTGCAGCCATTGTTTCGGAGCCAGACAAGATTTCAGATTTTATAAATCTGCTTGCCTTAGGGAAAGACATAGTTGAGTTAGTACCCCAAAATCTGTTCTCATATTTATAACCAAATTACTTTTATAAACATGATTCTTAAAACACATATTGAATCATTCAAGTTAAAACAGATGTTACTCACCTCCCTATACATAAAGGGGGGAAAGAAAGGAAAAAAAGAAAAAGTGATTCCTTTTGTGTGTATGGCCATCCACTTGGAGAAACCAAACAACAAAACTTGGAGCAGTCAACCCACAGGCAGATATCAAGAGTTTTCCAATCATGCTTAGAATCATTGTCTTCCTCTCTTCCTAGTAGACTTGACAAAGAGATTAAAGAAAATACTTGCTGAATCTGTTTCTAATGACAAGATAGTCTGCCCAAGATTTGAATAAAAACAATTAGCTGAAATTTTATAACAGAGTTGCCTAGTAAATAGAGAATAAAGGAGTTGGGTTTTTCATGGATAAAGAGGGGGGAAATATGGAAAACTATTGCCAATAAATTCATTCACGTGTCTATTCAGTGAATGGGGGTGGGGAGGCCCTCAGGGCACAAATTCATAAGACAGACCATGTACAATGTACCATAAGCATTTAAGAAAGAACATTTGAGCGATAATACAAGACTATGGATGCCAAATAGCTGACTGCATATAGACTCTTAGGTTAAGGGGATGATATTTTTTAGGCTATGAAAAGCACTATAAAAATATTAAGCTAGGAAAATATCCCTGTGGTTAAAAGTCCTTGTTGCCTATTATAACAGGAGACCTGAGTTCAGTTCTTGAGACTCAGATGGTAGAAGAAGAAAATCAAATCCTGAAAGTTGTGCTCAGGCTTCTGTCTTCCATGATGTGCACATGCATGCATCCATGCACACACGCATACACACACACACACACACACACACACACACACACACACACACACACACACATAGAAAATAAAGAGTAATTTAATTACGGCTGAAAGTACTATTAGAATATCACAGAAGTTTAAAAAGATATAGAATGGAATAACCTAGATCAAAATGGCTTGGCTATAACATACTTTTTCTTATCCCCAAAATGTTGACCAGCTATGCCAGTGTCTACATGTGATTAGATTAAGGGCAACCAGTAGCTCTCCCACCCAGCAACTCCCCACAGAGGCATAACTGCTAGGGATTTGAACTCGGCCTTCTGCAGCAAGTACCCTTACCCCCTGAGCCATGGCATCAGTCTTAGAAGACCATTCTTCAAATAGCCAGATGTAGTATCATGGAACAGGGAGGAAGGACAAGAAGGAAGGTGTCTGTTCTTACCAGCACCTCTTCAGAGTGCACAGCACTTACCTGAAGAACTGTCAGCAGCTGGTCTCCAAGAATCTCACTCTGTGCTTTAAATCTCCATTGCTGGAAGGGAAGGGGCAGCTATCATTAAATTTACAAGCAGCCCTTGTGTTTCTCAAGAATTACTTTCCTCGGGAAGCCTTTGTAATTCCAGATGATGTGAGGAGAATCTGATTTTCCCATTGAAGCCACATTAGAGCCAGGGACTTTGTGTCCGCCCCAGGGTCTGTTGGCTGATGAATCACAGGAATGGCAGCCAATACTGTTCTGCTCAGCATGCCTGAGTGCTGTAAGGTGTCAGGCTCTCCAAGGTGTGTGGAAAGCATTTCAGCTGAGAGGAGAAGGGCAAGCTCCCTCACTCAAACCAAAGCGTTTGTCTTTTAAGAAAACACCTTCCAGAAAAATGTGGAACTTAACAGTCCACATTGACACTGGGAGAGACAATGTGTAAAACACTCAGAGAGGAAGTTGTGTCTTGATGGAAGGATACCTTGCAATCCCACCAGGCACATAGCCTGCTGCCAGAGCTGTGTGGAAGGGCATGGAGGTGGCTGAACTCAGAGGTCACAAGTGAGTCATGGTCTTAAGCAAAAGTAACAGAAATGCAGACATGGGACTGCTAAGCAGAACTCGGGGCACATTAAGTCCATACAGCATGTGCTACATAAGCATGATAGGCAGCATTCAAAAGCCTGGTAAAGCCAGAGCAGGATCACATGAGTGTACTACCAGCACTCTTAGGGCAAGATGGGAAATATAGACAGGAGAATAAGCTCGCAGGCCAGCCAGTCAAGTATAATATGCATATATATACACACATGGGTATATGTGAGGGTGTATATACATGTATACAAATCTATATATGCATGTGTGAATATGCATATGTATACATGCATAAGTAGACACACACATGCACACATACACACTCACACATAGACACAAACATAGTTGCAAAACAAAAGGAGATCTTGACTCAAATAAGGTAGAAGATAAGACACGACAATAGGAGTCGTCATCTGACTTCCACACGGGTGTCATGGCGTGCACACCACTGTAATCCCTCATATCAACACACACACAAACACATGGAGATGTATATATCAAAACTTACTCAGCTTCCACTTAATAAACCATGTCAGACAGCATTTATCCTTCTGTGCTCAGCTTCACTCACTTGGCATAACACTTTTTCATAGTATCCTTAGTACCAAGGTAACTTAAAGTAGAAATTGGACAGTGATGCCATTCTCAGAAATGTGTGCTGTGTACCCCAGGCCTTTTCTGACTGCCAGACTTCCAGGAGACTTAGGTCTCAGAGGTAGGAGGAATGCCAGCCTCAGTGTCACAGCTGTGACAGGACGCTGTCTTTTTCTTTTTAATTAGATATTTTCTTTATTTACATTTCAAACGTTATCTCCTTTCCTACTTTCCCCTCTGAAACTCCCCCATCCCCTCCCCTCCCCCTCTCTCCCTGCTCACCAACCCACCTGCTCCCCCTTCCTGGCCCTGGTATTCCCCTATACTGGGGCATAGAACCTTCAGAGGACCAAGGGCCTCTCCTCCCACTGATGACCAACTAGGACATCCTCTGCTATGTATGCAGCTGAAGCCATGAGTCCCATCATGTGTTTTCTTTGATTGCTCGTTTAGTCCCAGGAAGCTCTGTGGGTACTGGTTGGTTCATAGTGTTGTGACAGGACACTGTCCTAATGTCTGATACCTATTACCTAGGCACCACATGAAGTTAAATGTCTTTACGATCCCTTTCAGTACTCCAGTCAAGGAAATGAGTAAGCCCCAACTTGCCCTCTCTTATCACCAAATGAAGTTTCCAGTACTGAAATTGGGTTGCATCTAATTGAGTTGTTGGTCAAAGTGGCCCTGGGAAAAATCCCGAAACAACTCAGGCTATTGCAAAGGTTATAGGTTGGTCCACAAACTGATAGCAAGATCCCATTGCTGAATAAGTCATTGAACACAGAGAAGCTGAGCTGTGGTCCTCCTAGTGCATTTAGCCCCTCCTGGCTAATGTTCTTGGCACTAGAAGGCGCTCTGCATGCTACCAATGGAGCATACATACAGACCTTGTATACATTCACTTATATGTTGATATTAGCTGTTAAGTCAGTGATAACCAAACTATAAGCCTTAGAATTACAGGGGATGGGTAGATATTAGCTGTAAATATCAAGCCAGCTACAAAACGCTTCTATTCACAACAGTGATCTGCCTGCAAGATATACCAGTGCAAGGATGGCACAAACTTGTGGGAGTGACCAATCGATGTTTGATTTAATTTAAGGTAACTCCTGGGGATGGAACCCATACCTGACACTGCCTGGGTGACTATGAACCCCCGACTAGACCACCCAGGAATTGATGGGAAAACCATATACTTCTATTCTACTCAGAATGTAGCAATAAAGTGACTCCTAATGACGTTCTGCCATACTCACAGATCAATACCTTGTTCAGCCAAAGGCAGTGAAGCTTCCTCCTGCAGTAGATGGGAACAAATACCGAAACCCATAGCTAGACATTATGTGGAAAATAAGAGACCTCATAACACACAGCCTCCACTTGGGTCTCAAGAACACTGTGGATGAGGAGGGAGAAAGGGTGTAAACGCAAGACAAGATGGAAGCCACCAAGGCCCTCTAAATCAACACAATCAATGCTCAGATGAACTCACAGAGCCCGAAGCAGCATGTGCAAAGCCTGTATGTGCCGGTCTACACCAGGTTCTCTGTGCATCCATTATACCTTCTGGTTTTGCATCTTTCCTGGGATTTCTGAGTATGTGAATGAGTGAGTGAGTGGGTCTCTGGTTTTTGTGCCTTCTCTTAGGCACTCCTCCTTCTGTTCATTTTATCCAATTCCAATGTGCTCATTTTTGATTTGTCATATTTTATTTTCTCTTATATTTTATTCCCATCCTCTAGAAGTCTGTTTTCTAATGAGAGAGAGAACGAACGGGAATAGATCTAGAGAGGTGGGAAGTGGAGAGGAGCTGAGATGGGCTAGGAAACTGTAATCAGGATAGCTTATGTGAGGGGGGAAATTCATTTTTCAATAACATGAAAACAAACCACTGAATCAGATTCCTTGGAGATCATTTACAGTCCTCAAGCACCTACATGATATCATGCTAAAAAGAGAGAGAGAGAGAGAGAGAGAGAGAGAGAGAGAGAGATGAAAATGTGACACGTATCCACAGCAGATTTCTTGGAGGCAGGATTTGCAGATTCTCATCTACACTGTGTGCTCAGAATCTGCCATATGCAGTGAAGTCTGGAAGTCAATTGACAGGTAATACAGCAGGAAAGCTCTCTCCCCTGAGGCATCTTTGCAATTCTGCAATATTGACTTCCTCTCAAACTTTCTCTGCGTTTTCTTTCCTGGCATCTCTCAGTCGCTGAGAAGTTGCAACCGCATTTGTGAACAACAGGGTTCTCTCTCATCCCACTGGGGAGCGTATTTTTCCAGTATCATTTTGAAGCCTGTAGCTTCAGTAAGGGATGTAGCTCAAGGGTAGAGTACATGTCTAACATCTTCAAGGCTCTGGGTTCTGTTTCTAAGGTGAACATCCACACATATGCATGGACATGAGCACATGCAAACACACACACACACACACACACACACACACACACACACACACACACACACGCACGCATATACCTGTAATTTTGTAGAAAGGGTGGGTTCCCAACTTTGTTTCTCTAAAGCAGAGATATAATTGGAATGCTCATTAATGTCACTGACAGCTCAGACCTGTCATGAGACTGTGGACCAAGCAGGATGGACTTCTGATACCTCCCCCACAAAAGCATTAAAACATAACTCTCATCAAAAAAAAAAAAAAAAATCAAGAGAGAGAAAAAACTTTAGGTTCAAGTTGTGTTCATCCCCTGGAGACGTAAGGCAGTTGACAGCTAGTTCCTTATACAATCTGGTCCGTTGTATACATCCTCAAATTTTCCCCTGTGGTGGGTCATAGCTCCTATGGGAGTACTAGATCATCTCTGTTGCTCACTCCTATATACACCTAGAGATTGGGGGGTTACTGCAAATATTTTACACATTCCAACTTAAGGTAAATAACTCTAATGATTTTTTTTTTATTGCAATGACAAGGAAGGTAGAGTTTAATGGACCCATAATAGGTGAAACTAATCAAGAGTGGCGAAAATTCTCACAAAGGATCTTCGTGCTGGCTTTCACACTGCCTTGGAAGCCACAGAGTAGAGGCTCTGGGGACACTCTCCACGACCGGGCATGGCTGTAGGAGAAGACTGGAAAATGGTGTGAACTGTCCTCAGAGAGCATCGGGAAAAGGAGGATGGGACTCTGCAACATCCAGTAGGCATGGGTTATTCTGCATTTAGTAATCCAAGGGAGAAGTGAGCACATGAGAGACATGGAGCAGCTGTTTTACTCGTAGGTGATGACGCCTCATGTCCGGGTCCGGTGTTACTGTGTTAAGCAAGGAAAGTACTGGACGGAAAGTACTGGAACATCTACTGTTCCTCCACACCATTAACCAACTAAATCACTCAAGTTTATTGAACACTTATTAAATGCCATACATTACACTGACCACTGGATTGAATATCCATCAGACTGTGTTTACTGAGAACCTCCTGTGAGTGATGTAGCTAAGAGAGAAATGCTAGAAGGGAATATGATCAAGCTGTATGTTAAGGTCAGGCTGGGCCCTGCCTACAAGTCCCTCGACCTTGTGAGAAACAGTGGGGAGGGGGTAATTTTTTTTTTCTGGGCTGTGCCTAACAACAGAGACTCCATTTTATAAAGAGATCTGGACTCTATTTTGAAATTGGAGGACAATTCTTCACCTTACTGGAACAACACCCTCTGCCCGGGACCACTCACAAGACACCAATGGATCCATGACCTGTTCTTAAAAACAAGAATGGCATCTTATAAACTTATCAAAGGAAACCCATATGAGCAATGAGCATATTAAAATCACAATAGAAAAAGAAGGAAAAAGTGCAATTCCCTTACATGGACTCCATAAGGAGGAGCCCTGACATTGTTACATCATCTCACATACACGTGTCAAGGGATCAACAGGCAAAAAAAACTCTGTCCTATCCCTGGGGTTCCAGCTCAGCTTAACCACTGACACAGCCTCCTGGGACATTGTGAGGCTGTCTGTACCCGATTTCCTCTCATCTACGCATATATTCATCTGGAACAGGTCCTACCCTTGGTCTCTATAATTTCCATAGTTCCGTGACTCACCCCTGCAGCTCAACTCAACCCTGAGACTCCATTAAAACAAGTGACTCTGCAATTTGAGTCTTTCCAACAGACCTCCAACCTGGATTTCCTTTCTAGATTACCAAGAAGGGTTCATTTTTCTGAGCCCAACAGTTCTAAGATAGACTGTTAATGCTATTAGCCTTTCTAACAGCTGGAAGTCAAATTGGGTAACACACACACACACACACACACACACACACACACACATTCTTGCAGTGTATTTTCATGACCAGACAGTCAAGGCCCCTCATGGAAACCCTTACTTTATGTGAATCTGCAACTGTTTCCTTTCACTTAAAGGATCATGGAAGCTGGGATGTGACTGAGAGTTCTCACGTTTCTATGTCTGTACTAAGTGCTTAGCTGCGCGTGAACAAGACACCCTGCATGGATTTGGCGGAATCTCTGGTTTGCTGTATGAAAAATTAATCTTACCTTGAAGAATAATTAGTACCACCTTCCCTGCAAGACAAAATACTAGTGCATAGCGTGTAGCTCAAGAAACAAATGCACACCACGCTTTCATGAGATTTGCACACGGTACGGGCCAGGTGGTTGATAAAGCTCTAACCTCCACTAAGACTAAATGCCCAGACATTACTCCATTCAGCTTCAGCCTTGCTGACTAGAGAGCTGGAAAGTGTATTGCTGGAAGCCACTCTTGGAAGACATATTCATAGCTGGCTCTTTGTAAATAAACATATAACCTTTGCAAAAGTAATGTAATGCTTCACCTTCAAGAAGATACTGAGAATGCAGAAAGAAAGAAAAAGATTTAAAAAAAAAAAAAAAGTCTCATGAATAAGTTGAAGGCTGCAGGCTAAGGTGGTTATTAAGTTCCAAGCTGTTTTTCCTTCACTTCTCCTTGCCACGGAAATAAAAACAATTATTGCCAAGATGTACTAAAATTAGAGCACGTTTGTGTTGTCTAAAGGCAGCTACAAGCACGTGTGAGCTCAGCAGTAAATGCAGAGGCAAAGAAAACAGCGGTGCCCTGGGGCTGCCCTCTCTGGGAGTGACATCAGAGAGAGAACAGAAAAAAACAGTGACAGTGCAGACACTTCCTTGGTGGGAGAGGATCTGAGAAGAACTGGAAGGTGTCCCAGAGCAGCTATGGTGCAAAGCACAAGTAAGGGACTTGCTGGGCACTCCAGAAAGAGCCATTTTGTCTCTGGGGGTAGAGAAGCTTCTGCAAGTCAGGGGTGTGTTCCCCAGATCCAGAGACTGTCAAGCAAGTGTATTCCTGTGCTTTTTTACAGCTGACCCTCCACAGACTTTCTTAAACAATCAGTTACTAGTAGCCTGGGGCCTCTGCCACCAATCTTCAGTCTCAGCTTGGGGAGAGAGTGGGGGAAAGTCAAAAGTTGGACATTGATTAGACTATCAGAGCAAACTGACCAAAGGAAGCCTTTAAATCAAGTGAATTATTTTTTCCTTTTTATGGCCCACATTTTTTTTTCAACTTAGACTTTTAAGCTGGAAGAAACTTGGCCAGTCTTCTTAATTATTATGATAATTGTGTTAGTTCTTATTCCCATTGCTAATACAGCTTTGACTTTAAATCTTATGCCTCATCCATTAGACCCATGTAATTGGAAACTAGGAAACAACAAACCAGGCCATGACCAATGAGTTCTAACCATTTTAAACAATGTTGTGGAAAGCTAGAAGCAAGATATGGATGTGCACGCACACATATGTGTGTATAATATAAAATATAAAAACATAATACAAATTATATAATATTTATATATATTCAATCATATACTTAAAGTAAAAATAGAATTCTAAGGGAGAAACATTTTCACACATTTCCCAGCACAAACTCTAGGCTTGCTCAAATAAGGAAATTAGTTTCCTGTCATGTATATTAGACTCCACTTCAAATAATTCAAAGTTCCAATGTGAATGTGTCTTGCTTTCTCTTTATTCACTTCTAAAATTTTTATGCAGAGGGATGTGGGCTCTGAGGATTGAGATGTCTTGAAAGTTTTATAGAGCCCTGTGTATTGCATCTATGAAGGGTAAGACCCAGCTAGGGGTGCTGAGAGACTGGAAGTTTCTGAGATAAACATCCTTTGCAGAAAGTCCAACAACTTGCTTTAGGTGTGGCCCCTATGACAAAGCTGGCCTTTCTTTTAATGTTATTGTAAAATGTCTAAAGATGCTTAGCCATAGGGTACTATAAAATTTTAAGATATTATTGTTCAAAGAACACAGGAAGGCCATTTGTGGCAAAGGTCGACCCAAGTGTGCAGTCACAACTACTGAAGGAGACGCCATCCACGAGGGTTTCAGTAGTAGAGTTTCTAGTCCATGGCTGTGGGTCACTACAAATGGGCACTTCTCTTCTGCATTGCTTCAGACTAGGAAAGTTGAAGTTTGAGCTGAGAAGCATCAATGAATCCATCAGCCTCAGAATGATTAAAGGCAGCAGGATGAATTTATTACTTCAGCAACAGAACACAGTGTTCCTAATCCATGTGGGTCATTGCCTGGAACTGTGCTTCAGTCCTTAGAAATGCTCTCTGTGGGGGAGGAGGGAGGCAGATGTGCAGTGGCCATGTCTTTAAGGACATCTATAGGATGTGTCTATACAGGAAAAACAAACTACATCCTTTTTTTTCCCTAACTCAGAATGAAAACTCCAAGGAGATTGAAATTCATGTTTGAATATTCCGCACCTTTCCATGTCTACATTAAATGTATCAAATACTCAAGAACATCATCTCTGTAAGGCCAAGGGCTGTCTTCCAGAGATAAAACTGTAAGTCTAGCAAGTGTGGTACCTGCCTGTAAGAAGTCTGCAATCAAATCAGCACACAGAAAAACACAAATTATAATTAAGATACTTTTAGTGCCTAGTACAAAGACTTGGGAGACGGGAAGAGTCCTTGAACAATGCCAATGCATTGTGTAAGCGAGGGTGCCAGAGAGTAACGTGAGCAAAGTACACAGCATACATTTCTGTGAATGGCATCATTGTACAATCTATTAAACACGTTTGGAAGAATAGTTTACAAGGCTTTGCTCCAAGCTCTTATGTGTACATTTTTCTTCTCTTCAGTCATACGAGACAGATGCAATCTGCTATTTTTCCATTTATCAGAAGAGAAGGGTGAGGCAGAGAATCAAAGAGACCCTTAAGGTAAGGTCTGACTTTGAATGAATCAAGCCAAGATCAGCTTCCTTAAACTCTGCTGTGCTTCCAAATGTCCCAGAACATAAAAGTATATTCACCAGACAGGAGCAACATGTGGCTGTTCCAGAACATTCTTCTGAGCAGCTGCTGTCCCTGTGTTGACTTAGCATCCCATGATATTTCACCTGTCCCAAAAATCTCATCACACAGAGTTTGCTGTGCTGGGAGTTGGGGAAGGGCAGAAAATAGAATGCTGGTTCTTAGGCTTCTTTCCCTTTTGCAAAAGACATTGCCTCCCTGGGGGAATCATTAATCAAAACAAGTCACATGACCGTGGCTGACTCACATGCTGAATTCTTCACATGGTTAGTAAGGGGAGGAGAACTGAACACATTATTAGGCACCTATGACATCTGCTACTGCTGGTCAAATGGAGAGAAGAACAATCCAAACACGGGGGTTGTTTGCACTGACCCTGAGGATGAGCAGAGCATAAAAAAGAATTTTTGAAGCAAGGCAGAAAGTGAGGTTGGTGTGATCGGAAGGGTCAGATGCCACAGGGTCCATTTTACTATGCTCACTACTCCTAGTAAAGGTCTATGAATCTGCACTCTGGGTCTGACCCCACCCTCTTTCCTTTGTTCATTACAACTAATCCTTGCCAAAGTAACACTATATCTTGTAAATCTAAGACCTCATGAACTATAAGTCAAACTTTTGGCTTAACATAATATTTGTTTAAAAAAAGAAAGAAAGAAAGAAAGAAAGAAAGAAAGAAAGAAAGAAAGAAAGAAAGAAGAGAAACAAACAAAAGAAAAGAAAAACAAAAGAAAAATCCACTGCCAAAGAAACTACCTAAACCTTCCTGGAATACTTACATATGCTTATTGAAAGAATGCTTTCAAATGTGGGTATACCAGTTGTCCCAACACTACACTTGAGTGTGTGTGTGTGTGTGTGTATGTCTATGTGTGGATTTACCAACATAGATGAAAATAAGATTTAAGTATCTAATACTCATTTTTACATCCATAAAACTTGACTCAGTTACTTTTCCTCTTTAAATCAGTGATGTCAATTGCTTTCATTTCTACTGCTGATCCAAAAGATGTTATTGCAAACTCAAATAGCCAGAGTACTTCTCAGTCATAGACACATGCCCTGCCTACAGAAAGCTCTGCTAAGAAGGGAAGAGAAGAACTACAAACCATCTTGCTGAATTCCTTAGTTTGTTCCAAAATGTTGGGTAGAGTTGGCCTGCTACTGAGTCCAGTTCAGGAATCTGGCTCACCACATCCTCTGATTTTTTTCATCTCCTTCTACTCCTTCCCACACCTGTTCTGTTCCTAATGATTAAAGCCTGCTCACTTGCTCACTTTGGTTCCTGTTTTATTTTGTTTTATTTTGTTTCTCTCCCCTAAGGCATTAACAACCTCCCTGTTCCTTTTGATGCTGCAGTTTCTAATGTATACACATGTGCAGGGACTGGCAGCTATCCTACCACTGCCAGCTGGAAAACAGTGCTCATCCTGCACCTTCTGTTGCAGATGCAGATTGGTTTCAGGATGTTACAATGGAAGATGCTTTGGGACTGCATCATTCCAGCGTTCCTTAAGTCCTTGCACTGAGTACTGGTGTGTAACCACGTATTCACTTGTTCGGTCTTTGTTACAGGTGAAGTAAATTCATCTCTCTCTCTTTCTCTCCTTTGCAGAAGATAAAACTGTCCATGAATATCATGAATCTTGATACAAACTTTCCATCTGAGTTCTGAGACAGCCAGGTGTCAAGCATTACAGTGCATAGCTGAAGGTAGGAAACAATTACAAGCAACGTGCAAGAGAAGAGTGATACTCAAAGCTACTAAGCAATGTGCTTTCACTAGATGGTCAAACAGATTATCAGTCAACACTCCTTGACTCCATCTGTTATAGACACAAATCCAAACCCGTGTTTATGCAGGATTGCCACTTCATATATCAGGCCTGGGTTTTAAAATCTCCCAGGTGGCACACTTGAACTGACCAACTGTAGTTGACTTTCCCCATGGAAGATGGTGCTAATATCGAGAATGGAACACTAGAAATTGAGTTCTTCTTTCTGAAAACTCATGGCCTCAATAGAAGCTCAAAGCCAGAATGCCCAGGAAGGCTCTGTGCTTGTTGCTGCATAATCAGATTTGATTTGGGTATGGGATCCCTTGGTTTCTCAGCATCATCTCTGTTGCACCTTCTTAGCAAGCCATCTTAAAGCACACAAGCCCCTCTCTCCAAGTCAAGTGTAGAGATGTCACAACGACTTATTGGATACCAGGTTCCCTCTCACAGTATATTGACAGCTTCTGATATCCCACAACACCAGCTCAACATTCGATATAAAACGAATAATACTTACCTGGTGGTCAGACTGCGTTTTTCCTGGAGACCCTCATAGGAAACTGCTCATTAAGCCCAGACAGGTAGAAAATAAAGCAGATGCACTTTTTTCTCTTTCTCTCTGAGACTTCTACGTGAGCTTGATAAGTTAAATTTCAAATTCAAACTAAAGCTTTCCGGTTCAAATTCCGTTTCCTTTCAAGTCAAATTTAACATCTTTGTGCTGAATAATTTGGACACTGAACATAAGGAAGAAAGAAAGAAAGAAAGAAAGAAAGAAAGAAAGAAAGAAAGAAAGAAAGAAAGAAAGAAAGGGAGAAAGAAAGAAAGAAAGAAAGAAAGAAAAAGAAAAACAGAGGTCAATGAGTTAAGTGTAAATGAATCCTGTACAAATGCCTTACATTTTCCTTAATAAACATGTGGGCTTCAATACAAAGGACAGTACACTGGGGAGGAAGAAGTCTTTTTTCTGGCCATATTGTGACAAGAATACTAGGAAACAAAGTGACCTGTGTACCATACAACCAAAGGGTAACCAAGTTTGCCCATCTTTGGTAACAAAATTATATAGATCTAGAAAGTTAATGATACAGTATGGACAGTGTCTTGATTGAGGACATCAGAGGAACACATTTCTAGAAGCCTTTTTCTTCCCAGAGATTTAACTTTTCATAAGCAACACAATTATTTCATTCTAAAAAAAAAAACAAAAATAGAAAACTTCTATCAATACGTCCTAACTCGGTTTCCTATGGAATATTGAAAGCATACTATAGGCACAGACTTCAAGTTTGCAGGTTTAACCCCAGGGAGAGAAAATTACAGTTCCCTCCATTTATCCGTGAACCCTGCAGCTGGCAAAGGCTGCAACTCTGCTAGTAATTACACCGAACAGATGAGGGACTTTTTAATTTTTTTTTTATTTTGACCTGCAGTTAAACAAAATTTGCTTGTTTTATTTTTGGTTAAAAATGATGAAGCAGCAGCGACCCCGGTTTCACCCCGGAGCTGTTGATTTTCCCCCCCTCCTTCGTAATTTGTTTCAGACTACGAGTGCACGGGGTTTCATTTTAGTGGGAAACGTTCGCTGCCAAGACCTTCAGGGGTTTTATCTGCAGTTTATTTTGTTAACTACGAGTTTAAGATTGTTGTGAACTCTCCTCTTCCTCTTCCTCCTCCTCTTCTTCTGTTTTCCTTTCAAATTTCCCAACCAGAAAAGTTTGTCTTCGGCTTTGAGAAAACATA
This sequence comes from Mus pahari, assembly GCF_900095145.1. Taxonomy (NCBI): domain Eukaryota; kingdom Metazoa; phylum Chordata; class Mammalia; order Rodentia; family Muridae; genus Mus; species Mus pahari. The sequence continues at coordinate 42,709,867 of NC_034590.1, read as the reverse complement.
TCGAAGGTAGAAGGGAAGGAAGGATGGGTTCCGGAGAAGCCAAAAAATCAACGAAGGACTGAAGCCAGAGGTTGCCAAAGGGAGAGAAATAAAACGGAGCAACTGAATTCGCTGCCATAAAGGTTTAGTGTGCTGTCCACACTCCACTCCCACCCTTCCCCCTTGTAATTCAGATTTAACACTAATAAAAGAGGGGAACTAAAGATAATTGGCTAGAGTCAAGCATTGAATATCAGGCATTTCACAGGATGACCCAGCGAGGCAACTGCAGCTGAGCGCATTTTAACTTACGAGTCCAGAACAAAAAACAATGGTTCATGAGGCAGAAAGAATGTGCTACAACACCCTGTTGCCCTCGCTGGTATTTATAAAGTTTTGGCAAAATTTCATAACAAATTTCAAAATAATGTGAAAGAGGCCTGTTTCCGGTTTCTGCCATGCTCCATGCCTGTCATGGGGATGTTGCGGTCAGGGCAAGTGGCCAAGGATTTGCCTGGCAACAGAAATGGAACAGGCCGGCTGCTGCTAATCCTCACGTTTGTACAGTGCTTTTTCTACTTTGTGTTTCAAAGAACTTACGCATAGACCCCAGTCTTCAATCCCTCCAACAAGCCTGGTAGGCCAGGCTGATTTGATTTTGCAGATGATGAAGCCAAGATTGTAAGAGATGATGGATTTGATCAAGGGCACAGAGAGAACAAGAATGACCGTAGAAAATTAAACCCACTTTTCTGACTTAGACCAAAGAACCGTCTATTAGTATTCTATTGTGGGATAAGGACACTAAAGCCATTTATTGGCTCGCCTTCCCCTCCTCTTCCATTCTCTAGTGGGCTTCTGCTATCTGTCCCTACGATCACCCAGGAACCTGAGGGTCCTCTCCAAACAGACTGCAGAGTGTGGACCTCCACACGGTATAGCATAGCTAATTTGCCTAAGCCTACACCTTTCCATAGACATGTGCTGGCTCTCACTTCCTCACCTAATAGTTAAATAACTTAAGCCAATGTGAAATATTCAGGGGGGCAACGGCATCTTTGCTGTCTCTGAAGTACAAAGTAAGCCAGCCATTCTATAAGATTTAGCCCAATATTCATCTCCCCTCATGGTCACATGTATTTTTGCTGGGTTGAAAATATTCCCTGCCCTGTGGGCACTGTGTCTGAAGACTGCTCCGCATATTGTAAAGAGTAAAAAGAAATACTTGGACTGTCAACCTTAGATGTGCTAGTTAACACCACCAAATCTCTGCATCTTTTCTACGGAATTATCCATCTAATCTTTAAGGGATCGGTGTGAGGATAAGATTGGCCCACACAAGTGTCTATAAAGAGTCAGTGCCGCTGTTCTGGGTTGACCCAATCATTTGAACTCAGAGTATAACTTGTGCGGAGGCAAACAGTACAAAGTTGTGTGATGCTCTGATACAGGCTTTTATCACTAAAAGCCATGGACCTGACCTGCCAATGGGATGTGATGGCTCCAGCCTGCTCTCGAAGCAAGCACTACTAAATTCCTTCAATATACTATTTCATTTAATCCTCCCCATAACCAGGACTGGAGAATTAAGCAATTATATAATTACACAGCAAATAGATCAACTCAGATAGCCAAACTGAGTAATTAGGACTGAAAACATTATTAACTGAGTTTGTAAATGAATCCTTCAGGTATTTATCTTAACTCTCTGTGTCTCTTTGTTCACTGCAAATTATCAGCCTAGGATAATTTATTCGGTTAATTTAATTGGCACTAGGGTCCAACCAGATAATTCAAGCCTAAATTATTCACATTGTCTTTCAAATGATCTCAATGTTAAAACAAGATTCACACTTTGCTACAACTCTATCTGTAGTGTTTCATCTAGCACATGGCAATCTATGACAGTACACTGGAAAATCTTGAGTGTGTTCTCTACCTAACTTGTCCCATAAGGGGGTAGAAGCAAGGAAAAAAAAAGGTCCTAGCTTTTGACAGATCAGTGGACTTATTAGAGAAATACAGTGTCTGATGTAGGCTGAGTAGTCGCTACACAAAATACTTGGAATGGAAATTATCTTGTAATTTGGGCTTTTTTTTTTTTAATTTTTGAAACATTTACATATGCATGAAGAGATACCCTGGCAATGAGGTACAAGTCTAAACAAGAAATTCATTTCTGCTTCCTGCATACCATAGCCACATGCTCTGAAAATAATCTTACATAGTATTTTTCTCAAGTCTGTCTTTCACATGATGAGGAACAGGAGCAGGGGAGAATTTTCCATTTATGTCGTCATGTTGATGCTCAAAATTTTTCAGATTTTTGAGCATTTCAGAGTTCGCATTTTTTTGTGAAACGCAGATACTTAGCCTGCAGTTTAGGAATTTCAGTAGTTTTCGATCTAGGGTTCCAGAATCCATTAAATTGGAAGGCTTTAAGTGAGACTCAGAATGCAGATAAACTGAGAATTTAGTCTATCTGCAGGGCATATGTGACAACGAATGGGGAACTCCTGAAACACAGACTTCATATGAATTTTCAATGTTCAGTCTGCCTTCAAAACTAGTCACCACCGTACAACAGATGAAAAGACAAGGTGGAACTAATGTCACAATGAAAACATCCACCAGGTTTATGATTCTCTCCCTGCAGTGAAACCCGTACACTTAGGTAATATGAACATGCGTGCTTTACTCTGGATTTAAAGCAGTGTTTCTCAACCTGTGGGTCTCAACCCCTTTGGGGTTGCATATAGATACTTACATTATGATTTATGTAGGTAGCAAGATTATACTTATGAAGTAGCAACAAAATCACTTATGGTTGGAGTCACCACAACCTGAGGAACTGTATTAAAGGGTTGCAGCATTAAGAAGTTAAGAACCACCAGTTTGAGGCAAAAGTAATTATCCAAGTAGCCATTCTTGTTTCTGTAATAAATGGAAAAAAAAATGTAGCAAAAAGTAGTGATGCACTTGTAAATAAGTAGTGTGTGTATATGTTCATGTGTATATATATGTATATGTGTATATATGTATACGTGTGTATATGTATACATGTGTATGTGTGTGTGTGAGATCCAAGAATCAAGTAGAAATGTAAAGTTTATCAGATACAAAAACAAACAGAAATTTTTATACCAACAAAAATTAAAAGCCACAATTTTTTTTCAGTCTTAGAACATGCTGCTTGATTTTTAAGTTAGATCATATTTAGGGTTTCAGTGACTGCTCTGCCGTTCCAAGCTTGAACTTCAGTTCAGAGTGTATCCGTTGTAAACCTGTTCGTGGATTAAGTTTAAGATTTCAGCACAAGCATCCTTTTAACAGGAAAGAGAAGGCTACTTTGTTGAGCAAATGAGACTTCTCCAAACACACCCCCAGATGGTAGAAAATGAACCTAGAATTCTAAAATATAATGACTATTTCCTTCTCTTTCCCTAACTATTTTTCTTACATACCCTATACCACCAAAAGGTAGGCTTTCGAGAGCTCCAGACCTACCTGATCTAATTTGTTGTAAATTGGATCAGTTCAGCCAAATTTTCTTACAAGAAGTGATAGTATCATATTTATCCAAAAGTGATTTTTTTTTCTGGGCCTTACTGTAAAGGAAAAATGGGGCCAGAATGACAGTGTATTTTTGAAGCCCCGTGGCCTGCTACCATCTGGTTCCCTGATCTAATTTGTGGTTTCGTATATCTTCTTCCGTGTCTCCCAACAGACAAGATGAAAAAGTCCTACTTACTACAAATGGATCTCTCTTTTTCTGTTTACACAATATATGAGTGTTTAAGTAGAAGGGAAAATAGTTTACCCACGTTTGTAAGCAAGGCTCCGATTGTTCCAATAATGGACTCACTGCTTTCAATGTTGGCACGTTTTCCTCTCCCTTCCAAATTAATTACAGAACATACTTGAATGTGTACACTCTGCTGGTGTGTACATAGAGTGGGCATGTGAAGAAATTGCTGGACCATTTTAGGCATAAAAATACTTTATTTAAAACATACAATTGATTAAGGGAAAGTAGAGAATTCTGTTTGAATTATTAAGAGAGTTGTGGGCTGCTAATTTTATTTTTGTGTGAATAGAGCCATGTGCTAAATAATTGATGTCCCCTTATGACCAAGATTTTTTTTTCCTTTGCTCCTTTGTACTTTAGAGATGATTACAAAATCAGAACCTGCAATGTGACATCATGTACATGGAAAGCTCTGGGAATTTTATAATGAGGCATTATTATTTTTATCCCCTTTCAATAAATAACATAGGTTTTCTCCCATCCTTCAAATTCAGACCAAGGGACACCCCCCATCACTCCCTTCCTCCTTATGACTGTGTATGTGAGTGTGTTGTGTGTCTGTGTATGTGAGTGTGTGTGTTATGTGTGTGTGTGTGTGAGTGTGTTGTGTGTCTGTGTAAGTGAGTATGTGTGTTATGTGTCTGTGTATGTGACTGTGTTGTGTGTCTGTGTATGGGAGTGTGTTGTGTATTTATCTATGTCTGCCTATGTCTTTCTGCCTCTCTTTATCTCTGTCTCTCTGTTTCTCTGTATTTCTCTGTCTCTCTCAGACTCTCTGTCTCTGTCTCTGTCTCTCTGTCTCTGTCTCTGTCTCTCTCTCTCTCTCTGTGTGTGTGTGTGTGTGTGTGTGTGTGTTCTTTTTTTTGAGAAACAGAAAGCCTGGTTTCTGTTCCAGACCTCATTTTCTTACAAGGCACCAAAAGCCGTTACCATCCAAAAATTTCAACTCTGAATGAGAAAGTAGAATGGAATCAAAATATCCATTTAGTCTGAATCTCTTTACAACTTGTGCTAATTGGCAATTGTAGGTGGTCTTGGTAGACCGACTAATAATTGAACAGGAAAGAAGTCACAATTCCCTAAGTGAACCTGCTGGTCCCCACGGTGTCACAGTAACAAGGTGTACTGGGTTGTTCCTGCAATCTCCCCTAATACTTGCTGCTGAGGTAGAGAGGGAATGTGAGCTTTGCCCTTGGGGTGCTGTCTGTCACTAACACCGAATTCAGTCAGGAGAAACTAAAGGAAACTGTGCCGGGCCCATCTTGAAGCATCTTTCTGATACACAGCCAATTCACACTGTTCCATGAAGGGTTTGCAATAAAAAGTAATATGTTGGAGGAAATTGAAACATGAATTGGAGCTGTTAATTACACACACATTGGTTTAAAGCTGAAGCAAATACTTCTATCTGCCCTTTGTTGCACATTTTGCATGCCTGCCTGTTCCTCTACTGCTCTTGCTCGGTCTGTTTCTCGCTAATCTACCCGCCCTAACACTTCCACTACCCAATTCCAGGAGTTAACAGAAATGTAAAATGTAAATGTAAATTGTGGCCTAGATTGCTGCTACTGCTGTGGGGAGAGAGATGGCAGGTGCCAGCGAGAGCTGGGATCTGTGAGGGATCACCTTCCACATTCTCGGGTCTCCGCAAGCTCTTCTTGAATCCATCCCACTGCTCTCGGGCTTCCTATCCAATTTTGTCCTGTGGCCAACCCTGTGCATTTCCCATGCTAATTTGCATGTGTTTTTCTTGGCACAGGGAGAATTCCTCTACATTTGAGACTTCCAAGCCAACTCACTTTCCATTGAAACTCCTTCTTTCTCACTTCTCCATTAAAAAGCCTAAAGGAACTTCCTGCCAACTTTTTCTTCTCGCAGGGAACACCCATGTTACCAGTGGCTGCATCTCCCAAAATGTTAAGGTGCAGCTGACAATGGTAACACGCTCTGAACTAACTCCCACTCCTGTGTGCTAAGTGCCTTCCAAGGAAGACTTGGAATATCCAGAACCCTAAGATGACTACCAAGGCAAAAAGGAAAGAAGAGAAGACTGCAATTGGCATAAGGCCCAGAGTTCATGGAGGAGGGCATCAGGATGATTGACAGCATCACCAGAAAGATCACAGTTCTGATTAGGGGGTCTTATACTAGGAGAACCTGCATTTGACCCAGTAAACAGAAAGGACTTAAAGAATAATTCTGTCTAAAAGCATTATATTTGGGGAAGAGAGAGAGAGAGAGAGAGAGAGAGAGAGAGAGAACCATGGTCCTGTAGATAGTTGACTAGAGAGATCAGGAATTAATAAGTCACCACAGCAAGATCTTCCCTTGTTCCACTGGGGATAGTGGAATTGTATGAACAAGGAGGAAAGCCTTATTGTGGTAGCAGTTCTGAGGTGCCATGACAGAATTTACTATTCCAATGGTGTTATCTTGGAAGACCACCCAAACTTCTGTATTAAATGGTCTTAAGATGGTAAGCTACCCTTAGATGCCATGAATCTGAGACGGAGAAGGATCTTCAAAAATGAGATGCCCTTAGATAGTTGGAAACAGGAACCTAGTTTTGCACAGTGGCTAGGGGGACAGGGACACAGGTGACACGTGAAACACTTAAAGTTGCTAAGATCATGCAAGAAGAGCATTGAGGACAAACTGGGGAATAGGCTCATCTAATCGAGGACTTTAAGGAGCCCACGGCCGGAAGACATCTAGGTTTTATTGTTGCTCTGACAGCCTGAGTGAGTTTGGTGGTTGAAAGGCTGGAGAGCCCAGGTGAAGTTTCAGTCAGCCATCTGTGCATATATAATAAGGGTTTAGGATGGGGATAAAAAATGGCCAACACCAACAGGCAGACACAGACTTGAGAGGTACTTCATATTTGTCACCTCTGAGCATCCCGGGAACTCTTCTGTCATAGGAACCATGGCTGACCACGGCTACTCACGCGGGCAAAGCATCACTGATAACTGATGCTGTAAGCTCTGTCCCTTCTATTTAAAGTCTTGTTTCATGTTTATATATCTGTGTGTCGTGGTGTCCATACCACTGCACATGCACATGGAAGTCAGAAGGAAACTTGCAAGACTCTGCCTCTCCTTCTGTGACGTGGGTTCCGGGGATGGAAGTCAGGATGTTAGACTTGACTGTAAGCACCTTCCGCCTCTGAACCATTTCACAGGCCTGATTCTGCCATTCTGGTCAGCTTTCCCCCTCTCAAAATGCCTGGAAACCTCAAGTCTGCTTTGGAAGCCACTATCTGAAAGTTCCCTTTTGTAGTTATGCATGCTGATATGTTTTTGTTAAATAAACAAAATAAAGCAGGGATCTCTTCCCACATCCTTCATCTTTTTCAGGCCATGGGAATGCACTTTGTAGTGAATGGAAGCAGAAGTGTTCTCAGCTTAAATCATGAACCGCATCATGTTGGCTTTGCATCTCACTCAGGGAGCATCCATGGTGAGCTGTTTTATTTTCCCTTGCCGGTGTATATTTCTACTTGTACTTATTTTTGTATCATCTTGGGAATTCCAGAGACTATTTGCCATATCTGTTGAACACTGAGGCAGAAAGCCATTACTTAAGCCTGTACGATAGTGGCTACTTCTGTCCTCAAACTGATGCTTTATTTATTTAGCTGTTCATTCTAGAGACATGAAAAGCATGTCTTCAAAAGCCCCAAATTAGCCTTGGGAACAGATGAATAAATATGAAAACAATTTATCCCTTTAACAGCCTAATAAAATATGTTTTCATTATGCTAACTGACCCTGATAAATTCAATAGCCATCAGTTAAATATAGCCATCATCTTCGAGAAGTACATCCAAATGTTTGCTCATTTTCTGATCCTCCAGAGCCTTGCTGTATGAGGATCATTAGTTGTGACATCTATAATGTAAAACTTTTTGGCTTTTTTTTTTTAAAGGCAAGGTATCTTTTCACTTCAAAAGAGGAAGGCTTTGAAATCTTGTTTCAAGCCATTTCGAGTAAGTCGACTTTTGATTTAAGCCTATTTGATGTCCTCTTGTTCAGTTCTTTGAGAATCTTTCAATAGCCACTTGATTTGAGTTAACAGACCGAGGTGTGTTTGCCACACCAGGGGCAGCAAGTGTATCTTGCCTCTTATACATAGAAAGTGTGCTTCGAAAAGTAGACTTCCAACGCCAATCACTGCAGTCACAGTTTTCTACTGATGCCCAACGGGAGATCTACACCATGAGACTTCATTCTCTGTCCCGAACGCTGTGTTGTCACAGGACTAATATTTAGAAGACCCAGAGAAAGAGAGGGACTTCCTTAACTCCCTGATCACTCAGGTGCTTCAGAATGTCTCTGAAAGGAAACCTATCGTCGGCATTTTGACAAGTGGTTCGCAATCTAAGGCAGGCTGAACACTCTGACAGCCAGATCAGGATGGCCAGCCACATCAGTCATCCACATGGCAGGGTTGGGAGACATAGAGGATGTCAAAGACCCATCTTCTGAATTAGCCACTGTCTAATGTGTTGTGTGATATGGACACTCCCCAGAAGAACATCTCTATCTGTTTCTAGTTCCTTATGTGATGCCCTGTGCCATTGTTTTATCTTGATCTTCTCCCCCTGTGGGGTATTGTTGCTCTAGTCCCTAAAACCAAGAACACGTGCTTTTGTTTGCACATCTGGCCTGGGCAAGCCTGGCTCCAATTTAAAAACCTACATGTTGGTCCGATTCCATTATTGGACAAGGAAATTCTGCTAACTGGTGGGCTTATTTGCATGTCATTACCCAGAATGCATCTCCAGTTCACAGATGTTCCCCAGACTTGATGCAGAGGGAGGGGGTGAGGGGAGGGAAAAGGTGACGCTTTAGAAACAAATCAAGAGATTTGTGTATATGTTACTTGAAATTCTTTTCCCTCTGTCTTTTATCAAGTCACAAAATGTAAGACAATGTATGACTTTTACCAAGCTTTGAGCCACAGTTTTCACCTTATTTTCAAAGTATTTAAACAAATGAAAACCAGAAAAAGAAGAAAAAAAGCACAGGTAATGTTCTATTAATTTGTTGTGATGAGAGAGAAAGAGAGAGAGACAGAGACAGACAGAGAGACAGACAGAAACAGAGACAGAGACAGGCAGAGAAAGAAAGAGACAGAGACACAAAGAGAGACACACTGACTTTCACTCTGTTTCCAGTATACGCTCCAGAACTTTCTTTTTCTTAACATTCAAAATGGTTTTTGTCAGATATGTTGAATTGGAAAATACAAAAGGAAGAAAGAAACAAAAAGAAAGAAAGGAAGAAAGTGAGAAAGAAAGAAAAGAAAGAAAGAAAGAAAGAAAGAGACAGAAGAAGAAAGAAAGAGAAAGAGAGAAAGAGAGAGAAAGAGAGAGAGAAAGAAAGAAAGAAAGAAAGAAAGAAAGAAAGAAAGAAAGAAAGAAAGAAAGAAAGAAAGAGAGAGAGAGAGAGAAAGAAAGAAAGAAAAAATGTGGAAATTCTCAGTTGAACAAAATTTCCATAAAAGCCAAAGTGTACTTGAAAAGTTTGAAACTGGATGAGGGCAGTCATGCCATCCTGTTCTCCAACCAGATCTCAGTTAGTGACAATGTAAACTTCTCTGAGAAGGTCCCTACTATTGTCTTCTGAAAAATACCTAGAGGGTTCTGGGCGACAGCTGCAGAATGGGACTCACTCTGTACACACCAAAGAAAACATGACAATTTAGAAGTACCCCGGTCAGAAACCTCGCGGCGCTGCCTTTATTGACTTACGTTTCACAAAAGAAAGGGAATGCTTCATTCATAACAGAGAGACCAGAAAATAAAATAAAATAAAATCTATAATTGCTTTTGGGTCTGGAGTTAGAATGCAGGTGTTTTGAGGAGAACATAAACATTTTTTTCCTAAATGAGGCGTTGAGGGCTGGGAGAAGGGCAGTAAAATTAGTGGAATTACTGCCTGATTTTAGCCAGATGACTGCTCCAGTTGGACACCAGTGAGTTTTCATTAGGGACTCTAATTTACAAGCCATTCAACACATTCCAGAGGAACACGACAACTCCCCCAGGTCCTAAAGAATGTCAGCTCTCCCCCTGCCCCCCCCCCTTATGGTGGAGATGCAGAGCTGCGTGACTTTTAAAGGCCAGCAAGATCCAAGGGGATGTAGAAGCTCAAGCCTTGAGAAAGAAGAACAGTCACATTATCTCCCAGGGTGCAAAGAGCCAGGGGAAACCAGGTTCTGATGTGACCTCAGCACATCGGCGCATCCATGGTCCTTTGCTGCCGAACTAGAAGTGGCAGTCAGGGGATATCTGAGGGACTGCATTCATAGGAATGTCTTTTGCCCTCAAGCACCTGATATACTCACTTAGGCTTGGCATCCCAGGAAGAGCTAAGCTTTGTACCGTTACTCTTTACACAAGTGAATTCAACACACATTTTCTGTTGTCACTTATGTCTTTGTTTAAAGTTAGAGCTCTTCATCCAGACACTTAATAGGTGTCCAAATGTGTGTGTTCTATGGAAACATAGCATAGACATGTAGTGTTGCAGGGTCAGGGCTTGTATTTCTGGTCATAATGTCAGACCAGCACGTAGAGCAACAAGGTCAACAAAGTAAGAAAATGAGCGAAATCATTTCAAGTCCAGCTCAGCCTGCTCCTAATAGAAAGAAAGGTTTTAGCTTTATATTCAGACAGTAGAACAGCCAAATGTAGAGCTGTTTAGATCCAGAAGGAGAGAGAGACCTTGTGTATGCAAGCTTGCTATATTCAAATCATTGCATTTGTATCGTAAGACATTCACTGGGAGAACTACCTCCAGGTAAATAGCTAAATAATCTGGAGTACCCAATCTTTACAACTGTAGATAATAGCCTAAATTTCACCTGCTTATGGTCTGCTTGATGAACCCAGGCTAGAAGCAAAAATGACAGTAAGAAAGGTTAGCTTAACATATTAATTCAATCAGAATTGATGTATCATATCTAAAACACACCACCTTTTGGCAAAAAAACGGCATCAGACATTTTACCCTTCCGTCTTCTCTGATGGGTGGTGTGTGCCGATAAAGATTCTGACTGGGAGAAGATTAGCCCTTACCTTTGTTTGTCTCGTGCTGTGTGGGTGTCTACACTGTTGTTAAAATTTAATTAAAGGTTGTTCTACACACCTACCAAATGATTCTTTGGTAATTGGCCAAAACCCACAAAGAACAAGCAATTGGGAGCCTTAAGGATGACAATACTTCTGGTACCAGGGTTTTGTATACTGTCCTTAGCCTGAGTGTAAAAAAAAAAAAATTAAAATTTAGTAAATATCTGAATGGGCTGTAAAAGATAGGGAGTTATTTCCTGATTCATGACTGCTTATTATGTGTGTGTGTGTGTGTGTGTGTGTGTGTGTGTGTGTGTGTGTGAGAGAGAGAGAGAGAGAGAGAGAGAGAGAGAGAGAGAGAGAGAGAGAGAGATTGGGGTAGAAAAAGTTAAAAGTCATCCATGTCTTGGTTTATCTGGTCCTCTTCTAAAACCCAGTAATTTCTTTTCCAATCAATTAGCATAAACTGTTTATTTAATGATTTTTCTCAAGTTAATGGCATTTGTCTCTTATAGTAAGGCCTCAAAGACACTTTCTAGAATTCTTTTCCTTAAAGTCATGAACATTGTCATGCCAAAATATGAAAATCATGATAGACTGGCTTTTTAAACTGTGAGTTGGGAATCAGAATTGGATGAACTCATCCAAAACAATAAGTAGTTCATTACTTTAAGGAATTTAATTGCTGACATTTTTAGAAATATTTTAAAATTAGTTACTAAATTGTTACCACTGTAGGTCAGCTGTTTCTTTAATGAATTTCACTGAGCTCATGTTTACATTCAAGATGACCCAGACAATAAATTAAGGGTCTTATCTAATGGTGCCTTTCCTCATAGCTTCCACAGTTGCCGTGTCGACTGTATGATCATACTCTTAAAAGATCTCAATTTTATGCTTTAGTGTGTCAAAAAAAAACTGTCCAGGCAGTGGTTTGCCCCATTGTGTGCACAATTGTCAGATGTGTTACACTCTTGCTCTCTGGAAGCATTTTGTGCTTTCTACGACTCTCGTTCTTGTGTTAAAACTTTAGAACAACGAATTCTAATAGCTGTGAAAGTGTGTGACAAAGTGGACGAATCCCAGGGTTCTATGTTGAACTCTGTGGCAGTATTTTACTACCACAAGTAGCACTTATAATGTACTAGGGAGATATAACATATATTTTACATTAATTTGGGGTTTTTATCTCTTATTTTCCCCCCCTTGGGCTAATGAAATTGAAATTTCTAAGTAAAATGTATGCATCTGCTCAAGGCTTTTGATTTTTATCAACAAATTGCCCTCTACAAATGTAAAGATAGTTGCCAGCAAGGTCTGGGGAGAATGTTGGCCCACCCAAGTCTTGGAAAAATCTTAAGAATTTGGAAGAAACTTGCAAATAGTTCAGAAATATGTTGCTGACAGGATAGGCAAACAACTGGGCTTGCTCAGGGGTTGCTTACTGTTTACATCTTCTCTGATAGTCTGCTGGCCACTCACAGCGCGTCCTCCATCCTGCTTGAGGTTAATGAGAGTCTCATGAGCAGCACACACCCCGTGGTAAAAGAGGTGCGCGCTTAGACCTCCTGCGCAGTGTTATAAACGGAGCGTGTATCCAAGCTTGGGCACAAACCATGATCTGTTTTCCTTCAAAATTCAGACCTTTAAGTAGGCCTGGATCTTGTACTAGGTATATTATGCAACACTTAACTGCCATGCCAATCATTTTGCTGTGCTTCCCACCTCCCTCTCGCTCCCCCCCCCAGCCCCCCCCCCCCCCCCCCCCCCCCCCCAGTCAGCTCTTCACCCAGGCTGGAGGCCCAGTTCCTGAGAGTGTCAGAGGCGAATCGCCTCCAATCTCCAGACTCCTGTTTTCACGCCTTTGACAATTTGTGCTTCAGCCCTGGGACAGGTTGGGTCTGTGGTCTGTTCATACTTAAAGAGAGCTTGCTGAGCACGTCCGACCTCAAGAGAAACAAACACATTGGAGGGGCTTCTGCCAACACCACCGTCTGGCCTGCTGAAAGAAAAACACACCACCGAAGCCCAAGAATGTTTAGCCCTGACTTAAGATGGAAACTTTCCCTTCCTCCCCGTTCTAAAAGTTGTTAGAACTATAATGGGGCTGATACCTGACGTTTGTCCAATTGTATATGCAACCAGCTAGACTTGGAGATTCTTGGGATTTGATCCTCAGATAAAGCAAAATCCTGGATGAGTCCTTGTTATTTCAGATGCCTTATCTCTTAATCTCCAGGAAGGGGCTTGTTAGGTGGGGAGAAGCTGGGAGAATCTCCCCTGGGAAAACAGAAAGCCTGCACCGCCAGGGGAAAGAAAATGTTCACGTTCCTCCCCTGTCAAGGCAAGATTCAGAAGTACTCTCAAAATCTTAACAGACTGTAAAGATGCATGGTAACCCTGTGAAGGAGTCATTCCTGAGTTATTAAAAATGGAATTCAAAACTATGTCTCCATAAGGGAAAAAAAATCAGAATTTTAAATCCTGAAGGTAGGGGCTGGATGCTTTTGTATTAATAACCAAAAAGAGTATGGCTTCTGACAAGAGCTTGGGGAATGTGCCTTACCCTAATGGAATCTAATTAAATTAATCATCTGAGTAACCAGGTAGTTAAGAAAATAAACTAAGTAATCAATCGGAGAAGCGATTTACCATTTAGAAGAAACAGGTTGTAATACGTGTGCCAATATGTCTCAAAGAGCAGATTTTGTGGCTTACTGTGTAAGAAATGCACACCATGGCTTCGCTGCAGTCTATTCCTTTATAATGCAGAAAGGATGCATTGTCCTGTGAAAATTAATAGAAGCAACAACCCCCTTATCTTAGTTCTGGCACTCAAGAGTTTAGTCATACCATTACTGAGGATCCTTTAAGGGAAAATATTACGGAGCAATAGTCCAAAGTTAAACCATTGCGTCAATGACCAACAGTGCCACAGTAGCAGTGAGTAGATCCCCCACCGAGTCTTCAGATTTGTTAAGTCTCGAACTTTAGAATCATGGGGAGACAGAAGGTAAGCTCTCCGATTTCCAAACTCCCCACTAGTGATTGTAAAACATAAGACTCAGTATGGAGTGAGCCGCATCCTTGTGCAGGAGACGAGGCCTGCTCGGGGAGACTGCTTCATTCTGCTGTTGACTGCGGGGAGATGGAATGGTGCTAACCATTTCATGGCCAATTTTTCAAAGATTCCAGGAGCAGATGGTTGCTTGGTCATTCTTAGAGCAGTGAAAACATCCAAAGCCTCTCACAGGAGTCAGATTGCATTCTCCAGAATTTTCCCAATCCTTATGATTTATATAGTCTGGAAAAAAAAAAAAAAAAAAAAAAAAAAAACCTTTCCTATTTTCCTGTTTTCTGGAGTACAAGACACAGGTGCTACCCTCCTCTGAACAAAATAGATATATACTAGTTCATTTAGTGACTTCCTGTTAAATGTATCTAACCCCATTCTAACCTTTCATCGTTTCCATTTATTGTAATGTGTTTTAAATTTTTTCACTGTCCTTGTTTGCAATAGTTTGTAAAGGGTTGCTTCTTCCCTGTGTGTAGAAGGGACGGCATTCCTGTGTACTCTATCTAGACTCTATCTAGCCTGTGCACCATGTATGTAGGCCCAGAGGTCAGTCTCAGACATCTTTATTCAGGTGTCAACCACTCATAAGGCTATTTTCTTACAAGTGCATGTTGTACCTTGAATATATTCCCCTCCATAGCATTTTACCTTTTCTCACCCCTCCTCAACTCCCATCTGCCTCATTTGTTCCCCGGACAGCTTTATCATGTCACATACACACGCATGATTTCATATCTGTATAAAAAAAATCTAGGAAGCACAAATGGGAGAAAATAGACAATATCTCTCTAAGACGGGTTTAATTCATTTAATACTGTTGTCTTCAGTTGCCATCCATTTCCTTGCAAATGGCATAGCTTTGTTCTCCTCTATGACTGAAAACATTCTTTTGTGTATGTCGGCCACATTTTCCTTTGTAGTCCACACCGACTTCCTGTGCTAATCAGCTTTCAGTATAAGCACACACCTGAGATTACCAGCTTACAAAGGGGAAGATGCGTGTCGGCTTACACTTTTCAGAAGTTCCTGTTCATAATGGGCCCAAGAATGCAGGCCGAGGGAATGCAGCAGAGACAAAGTGTTCACCTCCTGTCTTGAAACACAAAAAGAGGAAAAAAACGGAAGAGATTGGCGTCTCAGAGTCCCTCCTGAGGCCACACCCCTAGTGATCCGAAGGCTTTCCAAGAGCCACTAACTCTTTGAGTCTTCCACCTCACTGACCATACTACAGGTCATTGGGAGATACTGAAGATCCAAGTAGAACCCCCCTTTTCCTGTCTACCCTTCCTTCCTCTCTCCACTATTCACTGCCCTCAAGTTCCTTTGCATCTATTCTTTCTCTCTTCCTTGTGTTCCCAGTTTCTGCCTTATCCATCACAAATTTCTCCTCCACTGTAATGGGTACGACAGAGAGAATATCACTGTTCTCATCCTATTATTATTATGTCATTCAGAATCTTCAAACCATTTCTCCTAAGTGGAAATTCCTAGTTCTGGGGCCCAAGGAAGGGTACCTTTGATCTAAGGCAACTCAAGTGTCCATATTTGAAAATATTTCTCCCAAGTGAAACCACCCAAGTCTTCATGTTTGCTCCTGAAGGTGCCGTGTAGAGTACTGACATGTCACTCACAGCATGTCCCTCAGCTAGCACACTACTGCCCCGTTCCCTGCCATGCTGAGGGATTTGCTGGACCTCCAAGCCAAAATTCAAAGTCGACACTTAGGCTGATGAGATGGCTCAGGTGTCAGAATGCTTGCCCTGTAAGATGAAGCTCTGTGCTTGTATGCAATGGCATATAGTGGTGCACACCTGTAGTCCAATCACTAGGTTAGATAGAAGCAGGAAAGTCAGAAGTTCAAAGTCATCCTTGGCTATTCAGTGATTTCCCTCAGCATGGAATACATGTCTCAAAAAAAAAGAAATGGCTGACTTTCTTAAGTCTTCCATTAAGTGACATGCCCTGTGTATTGCCCAAGGCATTTTGCCATTGTTACTTCATCATGGGATACTACACATAACATTGCTTCCTACTTTTGCCTTTTCATGCCTTCTTATACTAATCAGCGTAAGATGTTGTTGCTATATCACAAGTTAAGTAATTTGCAGTGCAAGGGTTCAGATATTCATCAAGACAATTACCAGCCATGCTGACTCCACTTTTTATTAAGAGAAAGTATGAAAGAAGAATCATCCGACATATACATAAAGGTCAAACGTCAGACAATAGATAGCAACTATAAAGAGAAGATGGTGCATGCAGGGTTTCTTTTTAATTTTTTTAAATTAGCACATTAAGTTTCATTGTGGTATTTCCCAGCAAGCTTTGCTTTTGCTGATTCTCCATCCAGTCACTTTCTCTTTCACTGCCCTATACCTGTTCCCCCTCCCCCCCCCCCAGTCATGGAGATGGAATCAAGACAGAGGTCTAGCTAATTTCATGGAGATAGGGACACCCTCTCTATTCACAAGCCTTAAGCTTCATGTGCCCATTGTTATAACACTCATTGGACCCTGCTGTAAATGCCAGAGGTCTCATGGGTATCTAGGCACTGATGCATAAGTATTCTGTCAACAAACCAAAAGCCACTGCTTCTGGAAAAGTAACCAACTCATTGTGGTATTGGACTAAAACTACTGATCACTCCAACAGACCGTGTAAGGACTAAGTGTCTTAGAACTTCAGTTAGACGAGAATAAAACACACGAACCCTTATTCAAACGTGTGCCTCTTTTGATGCTGATCGGAGTACTTAGTGCCCTTAAGAAACATTCTAAGCTGCTTTTGGCTACCAAAGGGTTTTGTTGGTTTGTTAGCAGAGGTAGGAATAGAACCCAGGCCCTCGTGGGAGGCACGTTCTCTACCTCTTAACCTTCATCGCCAGTCCTTATTGGTTTTGCTTTTGTCTATATCCCTCAAATCAAAAATGTTGGTAATTTACATAACATCACTTCCAACAACAGCTTTGCCAACCGTTGAGCCTAAATCTTTTCTCATGTTTGCAGGTGTAAAAACATATTTCTGTGATCCTTGAAAATCTTAATACAGATTCTAGTTGCTTGTATGGACACTAAGTGGTTAATTGGATACATCCTGAATACCTTTCCCCTAGATGGCCTTTTGGACATTTGGCAGCAATTTTACGAATTTATTCTAACAGTATTGCCTGGTTATCCATCCAATAGTCATCTGCATTTTCTTGTTAACAGACCCTTGAATCTCTTGCTACTAGAGAAACTGTATTTCTTAGTGTTCCATCCAAATAAAAGCAGCCATGGGATCAAGTCCTCACGGGTAAAACTTCAACAGAAATGCAAGGTCTGGAAGGTGAGCTCTACCTCCACAGGCATACACTGTTTTTCTGTCTTCTCTTCTTCCTGACTGTGGTGGGGTGAAGGATTGGGGCTGAATCAGCATGTCGTTCTACAACTGTGACATCATCGTCCCATGTGCATATCCAGAGGAAAAAGGCTTGGGTCTATTTTGATCACGTGGAAAAACTGTTCTATGTGAAGGGAAATGTATAAAATCAAGAAGAAAAAAAAAAAATCCCTTGCTGGCTGAACTGTCTTTGATTTGGAGACGCATGTAAGTCCTAAGTGGTCCAGTCAATGTATGTGCATGGAGATGTATGGGGATATTGCATTGGAACTGTACCTGTGTGGATGCATTCCTCTGTACAGCTAATGAATACATAAAACAGTCTTCAATGTCTATCCCCAAGTATCCTTTATTTTCAAGCATCCCATTGATGCTTATTTACCTGAATAACCAAAATTTTTATATCACAACAGCTATAATCCTAAAAGTGTTTACCAGTTCTATTTTCCCTGAACCTTTAAATTGGCATTTAACAAAATACAGTCTACTGATTGTGTCTTAGTAAAGTTTTCTCCGAATTGGATTTGAGGCACATGCTGGGGCGTTAAAGTCTTGAAAGAAAAAAAAAAAAAAAAGAAAAGAAAACTTAACATTTTTTCATAACTTATCTATATATAAAATACTTAAAAATATGAAACCCTAAAAGTCCCTTAGAGCAAGCTGGCAGGAAAACGTCTGAAGAACATGATAATGCTTTTGGTGATTAGCAGGAAAACACACAGCAGGAGACTGAGAAGCAATGGTTTCTGGAAGCTGGTCCTCACCCCCACCCCCAGGAAAGGAATCCCAGGGGAAGGAGGCAGTGAAGGAGGGAAGGGTCCTTGTGTTTACCACACTGTCAAATCCACCTCCAGATGCTGAGGGCAAAAGAAGGCTAGAAAGAGCCTAGGAGCTGCTGCTCCCTCTTTGATCCTCCAGTGGTCCCTAGGCTACATTTAAACTCCTCTGGGTCCCCAATGTCCTCTGGCCTGACTCTCCGGAAATCATTGCCCCTGTCGTCTCTGAAAATGAATTTTTAGAAAACATTGCAAAGGTTCGAATTTCCAGTGGCCTTGTTTGCAAACTTCTCGTTTGTGTGTGCCCTGGAGGTGTGTGAGTGTGTGTGTGTGTGTGGGGGGGGGTGTTCTCTGCCTTTCAGATGCCCGGGTTTGCACTTGAAATGCTAGTTAACCTTCGCAAAAAAAATTATTGTCAGCAATAAATATTTACTTTTCAAAAATATCCTGAGGAGACTGGAAACAATATGGGCAAATCTCTCTGGTACTGTTTTTTCATTTAGAAATGACAAAAAGTCCAGGGGAAAAGTGACAGTTTTAAGGGCTTTAAAAATATCTAATGCTTTAGGTTGGAAATTGGCAGGGAGCCAGGTTCTGTCTTAAAGGGACAGGCACTTTATTATACTTTCTAATTCTTCCAAAGTCTGTCTTTAGGATATATGAGCTGCCTCTAATATGACTACTCTATTCTCATCCTCTGGTGGCATACCCTGGTCTCAGCTCATAAATTGAAAATTGAGGATCTGTAAATCAGGACAGACTATTTCAGAAAGCCATTGTGAATTCTCAGTCAAATCTTCCAGTTTATCTTAAATATTTCATCTTAATGTCACCTTAAGAAAAGTCTTTCATTCGAGTAAGTTACAACATCAAGTTCTAACCCGATTACACTTCTCTGCTGCCCTTCTGCTAGGAGACTGCTTTATGGCGTGAATGCCATTCCCACCAACCTATTATGGGACTAACAGGAGACTTCTTTCCCCCCCCCCCTTTTCCAGACTAAAAAATTATTTTACCATAGACAGATAAAAATTAATGACCTGAATGTGGAAAGTGTACTAGCTGCTTTGTAGAAAATGGGGACGTGCAAAAGGATGTTTTTCCTGTATTACTTGCTAATTATGTTTCTATTAGGATTTGAACATAAATGTCCAGACCAACATCCACAATGTGCTGGGGTGGCTGGCTTCCATTACCGACTAAAGAATTAGTAGCCAAATGTTTGTTGTTAAAAATGATATCCATACCTCCTTGATAGGCTCCTGAGTACATGAGCTGCAGCCAACTCTGGTTGCCCTTCAATTGCTTTTAAAAAAAAAAAAAAAACTGATTCGTTCAACCATTTTTCACAAGAACCCCTCCATTCAACAGGTTCAATGGCATCGAGGATATTTCCATGTCTATTTGTTTATACAGGGATCAAATATTCTACCCTTCTCTGGCCCACTAACAAGTCTGATGTTGAATTTCCTCATCGTTTGATCTAGCATTTAATAACCTGTCAGTTGAAAGGACTTTAAATAAACATTTTCTTATAATATTTAATACAATTCAAGAGTGTGTGCCCTGAAGCCAGAGATGAATAGACAAGAGTAACAAGACCTGCTTTTCAATGATATATATGTATTTCTACACATTCTAATCCTTTAGTCCTTGAGACTTACAGGCAACAACCTTGGATCCATGAAAATCCAAAAATAAATAAGGTAGTAATGTTCTGAATGATTTAACTTCCTGCACAAGGGCCTGCTAATTGCTGCTCTCTGCTCTCTCTGGTCACCTCGCTCCTGCAATCAGCAGAGAAGCTAGGAGCAACGCTATTCTGATTTTACCAAAATAAATTGAGATTAACCTGACATTAAACTTTAAAATTTGCCAGGTGTCTTTTTTTTTTTCCCCCAGACAAGACTCTCAGTTGGGTCAAGGTTAGAAGGGTGGATTAACTAATAGATCCACAGTGAGTGAGAAGCTAAGAAGCCAGCCTAAGAGCGTTCACCAGACCATGAAGTCTCAAAGGACTGGGGTTAGGTGGGCACCATTCAAAGGTGTACTGGTCCAGGTATGAGATGACAGGTATGAGATGACAGGAGGTGAGTTCTTGGAAAATCACAGCACTCATCCCCTTACCCCCTAAATCCACCCAAGTACAAGCTAACAGAGCTGCAGCATCGCTACAGAGGGCAGAAATGTGATTTCTCTTCCAGGCTGAGACGCTGATCAGCCTAAGGAACTTGGACTAGACGTGTAGATTACAAAACTCAAACCAGCTCAACCCAGAAACCCAACAGATACTAAAAGGAGGCTATTTTGAGAATGTCATGGGTCCTATTTCTATGTAACCAATTCACTGTTCGGCTGTGCTTTTGCGACATCACATGCACAGCATCCAAAACTGTCTTAGATTTTAAACATACATTTATATCTGTTTTGAAAGGCGAGCTGCTGGGTATTCATTTTTCCTGGAAAATAAAATATTCCACTGCATCACCAGAGGATGTGGGCAATGTGTGCATGTCTTCAAAGGAAAAAAAATCATACAAATCAGAAAAAGTGGCAGTAGAAAATCTTTTCTTTGTCATCCAGTTTTTTTTTTTTTCTAAACCCCCATAGGTTTCATCCCATCCCGTCTGCCCGTTATTGATATTTCAATTCCATGTTAAAATGAGTTCTCATTCCTCTACAGGACTTTGCCAAACTTCTTTCCCTTAAATCAGGTCAGCAACCAAAAGAGAGGGGGACAAAAATAAAAGAAGAGAAGAAATCACCTCTTCTGTCTTTCTCTTGAAGTTCCAGAAGTGACAATTCCACCTTCATCAGACCAGAGCTGCCATCTGACACAGCAGAGCACATGCTTGTCTCGCCTGTGACCTACCTGGTTGCCACAGTGACCCCTGCAAGTCATCAGAGCCTAGGGAGAAGTACATGTTTTAGAGTTATCCAAAGCAGCTCTTCAGATCTCATCTTGATAGAGAAGTTAAATGTTATCTCAGTCAAGCATATGGATTTATGACTACAATCACAGCCCAGAGGAGGCTCAGGCAGGAAGATCAGAAGTTCAAGCCCAGCCTGAACTACATTATGAAACCCTAAAAGAGAAAATCTGTATATGTATATATACATAGATATATAGAGATCTATACAGATATAGCTATTTTAATAACTTTAAATTTGTATTTAAAAGAGTAAAAGACTTATTATTCAAATAAAGCATAAAATTCAGTCTAAATTAAAAATTTATTTAAATAAACCCATGCCTTAGGAGTTCATATTTTATTTTATAGACATTTATCAAATTTTCTTAAAACTGAAATGTTCTTCCCTCCTTCATCATATGATCAAATGTCTTCCACCCCCAATCCTGCCCCCAAAAGGAAGAGTAGAAACACATACTCTCTTTGCTGTTTTCTGTGCACAAACACAACCGTGTCCTATCACCAGCAACTTATAAAGTGGTTGCTAGAAGAGGGGAAATTATATAATTATATTTTAATTTAAAAAGCAAGTCATAAAAAAATAAATAAAGAGGGTGCTAAAGAATGCTTTTTCCCTCAAGGGCAATCCCTCAAGTACTACTTCCTCCTTGCAAATGTTCAAGGCTCAGCAGCTGGGATTAAAGCTAATACCCTGTCACAGCCAACAGCAGAAGCCTGGGAGAGGAGCTGAAAGCCCTGACTCCAACCTCCAACTCCTCAAGTATGGCAGGCTATGTTTAATTAAAGACATCGTAGATTAAATCTGCCAAAACACTGAGTCTGTAAAGGGAGTAAAATTATGAAAGTTCAGCGTTGGAAATTTGAAAAGACCTTGAGAGCTCCCACATTGGTCACTCAACAGAAAGGTGCTCTTTCCTTGGCCTCTGCATCTATTTGACACTTGCATAATGAAACCATACAAAGATGCCTTCCTTGGGAATTAAAATGGAGCAGTCTCTCTTTTTGTAGCTGCCCACTCTCTTTCATATGTTAGGCAGAATCAAGTAACTTTCCAAATATTCCATTTTTCCAATTTCTTCCTGAAAGACACCACAGCTTATTAGAAATTGACTCAGTAGGTCAAAGTACTTGCTGTACAAGCATGAGGACCTGAGTTTAGATCCCATAATCCACATAAAGAGTTAGATATATCTGCATGCTCTTTGGTAATGCCCCCAACATGAGAGCAAAGATGGAAGTCTCCTTGGGACTCGCTGGCTCCAGCCCTGCTTATGGTTCAGTGAGATCCAGTCTCAAAGGAATATGGCAAATAGTGATATAGCAAGGTGCCTGACATATTCCTCTGGACTCTGTGGGCTTGATTATAGAGGTACACACATCCATATTCACATCCACACCCATGCACTTACAACCACACTCACATATGTACCTATGCACATGTATATGAGCACATAAGCACACACACACGCACACAAAGACAGAAGTAGCTTTAAAACTCAAAGTACTTTACATCAATTTCACCTATAGAACAAAGATCTATAATCCCATATAAAGATATACTAAGTAATTAGCTCAATGTACCACAGCAACAAGCCATGAGCTGTAACACAGTGATGCTGTCAAAGAACTTAGTAGAACCATTTTATTAGACTTCTCCTCAGCAGGGCAGAGCAAAGCACCTCACAGATGCAAAAATAATGGCCAACAAACAAAGAGGATAGGACCAGTTTTGCTTCCTAATCAAGAGTCTCTGGGTCCTTGGGGTTGGTATCTGTCTCATATCCTCTGGTCAGTGTTCTACCTGGCTGGGTTTAATTTGGTATTTATGTCAGCTTTGCATATTTGTAAGGTTCAAGGGTTTATTACCCTGGCCTGACCTTGGCAAGTCAAAGTTAACATGTGGTCCTCTAGTAGCAGTTTCTTTCCAATAAACCTTACTTGAAAGGACATGTGTGATAGATTTTGCTGGTGATTACAAAGAACATTTCTCTATGTCCATCTTTCTTCAGTTTGCTTTCAAAGTCCTATTGAAATGTCACCTCTGAACTGGAAAAAAAAAAAAAAAAACACAACAACAGAAAATTCCAAAGTATTGTTCTCTTTTAAAAGTCACTGAAGACCTCTCTGTGCCTCGAGTTGTACAGTGTTGCTCTATTTTCAACTCTTTGAAACATTCCCTATAGCCTGCTCAGACGGGTTAACCAATCCATCTCTTAATGGTTCATGACATTTGGTAAACAGTTTACTTTGGGTTGTAAGGCTTATTAGAGTTCTCTAGCTTAAGTTTTTTTGTTTTTTTGGTTTTGTTTTTTTTTAAATTATGCAGTAATCTTAGTTTTGCCAACAGTAGGCTATTAGTCAGCACAGCTAATGGAAATCAGCCCGCACATGGGATATGAATGAAGTAGCTCCTTCTATCATCATTGGAAGCAGCTCCTTCAGAGATGGAATACAGCCCATCAGTGATGACCATTCCAGCTCTTGTAGAGTAAAATTCCAGATTCCACAGACTAGAATGGCTTCTGGGACCTATGCCCATATCGACTGAACTGATTTGTCCTGATGTTCCTGAAGCTTTCTTTTGGAAAGCTAAAGTTTGCCCAAATTTCAGGAACAGAGTCAAGGGAACCAAAAATGATCAGATAACCTATAGTTCCCCTGTCTTCCAGGAGAGGTTTCTAACCCCCTTTTCTTCAGGTAGCTCTAGATACCCATAAGATATAAATGCTGTTATGGGGACCTAAAAGACAGAGACAGTAATTGGAACCTAAACAAATTCATTGGCCGGTTCCACTGGAGTGAGAATAAACAGCTTCTCCTTAGCTCCCGAGGCAGCTGTCAACACGACCTTGGCCCATTTCCGTTCATTTCAGAGTTATGAAACGAGTCTTAGTCAACAGCTTCTTCAAAATGCTAGACTCTTTCATTTTCGTTGTTAATATTTTTTCTTTATGACTCTTTTCTGGTCGATCTTTTTTTTTTTTTTTCCAAAACCCTATAGACTTTGAGGCCTTGGGATGACACCAGAATTAGTTTGCTGTGACCCTGGTAAGATCTGGTGAAGGGCAGTAGTCACACTTGTCTGGACAATAAGAGAATATGAGTGTCAGAGCCACTGAACCTCCCGGCTGTTGGTAAATCAGCCCTGTTCTTCAGGAAACCTGAATGGAAACCAGCACGCAAGCATAGAGAGGCATAGAGAGATATGTCCTCCCAAAGCCCTTACCTCTGATTGCTGTGTTTTGGATGTGTACAGGTATACTATGCCATATTGCATCTGACCACCTTAAAATAAAAGTAAAGATCATGTCTTCTTTAGCACATGAGGAAATGCACTGAGATAATTAGGACATGAATATGGGATATAATCCATATGTATAACTTGGAGATATTTTAAAATACATATGTGTGGTATTCAACATATATTGTCTATCTATTTCCACAGTTACATGCACAGAAAAGTAAGAGGTTGGGTTGTGAGAGAAGACAATTATCCAAAGGATTTGTGTTTTAAATCCCTAAAAAAAATGCCGCAGGTGTTTCCAAGGAAGGTTTTTTTATCCTGAGATGTCCAGATGATGTGAGATAGGTAGGTCTGAACAAGAGGACTGAGGGAGGTAGCCCTGCCTCTTTCTCTCTACGATTTAAACACCTAGACTATTCCTGTCATTCTTTTCTTGCATTGCCTATTTCTATAGGTCCAATTCTATAGGTTCAGTGCAAAGATATTTCTTCAATAGAGCCCTCCTCCATAGGAGTGTGCATTTGTGAATGTTCAGGCCCACAGGCACTTATGACTGTAGAAGAGGTGGGGTAACCATGGAAGGGACATGAAGAGCTGAATGTGAATTGGACCGTAAATGCATTATTGAGGGTTTATATCTTCCTTTGAAGTATACAGCATTAGCCACTGTCAGAGAGAAGATACCAAGCCAGACAGTAATTGCAATAATGGAACAGACAAATGGTCTATATCCCCATTAAAGTCATCAACACCTCTAATTTTTGAAAGGGGCTTGTTTGAAATACAGTAATTGTGATTATGTTGTCCATAAAGGCTATGGGTGATCAGCAATTGTCAGCATGCCCAGTGCCTCTCTCGCATCCTTCTGGACAGAGCTAACAAAATCTGAATGCTAAAACACAATTTATTTCTGAAATACCTTAGAGAAAGGGGGCTTTATAATGTTTAAAAGTTGAATGTGGTATCATGTAACACTTTCCTTTGTAAGATTCTCCTCTCTCTCTCTCTCTCTCTCTCTCTCTCTCTCTCTCTCTCTCTCTCTCTCTCTCCCTCCCTCCCTCCCTCCCACCAGGTCCATGACATGCAGCCTTTATTTAGAAACCCAAGAGTATTGGTTTCATCATCCCAGTGCAAGCCAACTTTTTGCATAATTATGCCTCTTCCAATTCTCTGTTACTTTAATAACAATCTGCACACTGACACACAGACATGCACACACACGGCATACAAACACACACACACACACACACACACACACACACACACACACACTTCTGTTTACCCTATAATGGCCTCTTCTTTTCCTTCTCCCTTGGAGCTTTAAAATTGTGTTTCAATGAAGTCATAATCAGCAAATGATTGATATCATCCATAGCATTTGTGTAGAGGAAACCTCACAGTTGAATGTTGAAAGTTAGTTTTCCATAACAAGTCTTAGCAATGTTCTCTCAGAATCTCTCGAACCTAATTCTTGTGATAAACATGTTTACTTTCAAGGAGACAAAAGATCAAGATACCTCAGCTCATCTCAGAAATCAGTGGGCACTGAGAACAGACCGGAAGGAACGGGCAGACAGTGAGGTCTGTGAAATTCTTAGTTCACACTTAAGGATACAAGCACTTCAGCAGAAGGGTCATCACATGCTGGATATAAACACAGAAAATAAAAATAATTAAAAGGGCACCAGCTCAGTTTACGTTATCTTTCTTCTAAGCAGTTAGCACTGAATCTAAAAATAACTATTGAAACCCCATACCACCTCCTAGAAAAATCACATTATTAAACACACACACACACAACACCTTTTATCTCAGTTCTCCTGGCCTGCCCCAAACCAACACTCTTACTTTACCATTTTGTCTTTAACAAGCTCCTAGACCATTGAAATCGGTACACAGTGACATTTATGGACTAACATTTTACTATTTAATTATTCACCACATCTTCCCAGGTTCCTCTCCATTTCTGGCTCAACCAGCTTTTCTTACGAAGAGTAAATATATAAAAACCTACTGTTAAAACACTTAGCAGGCCTTCTCTGTCACGGCTGTGAACTAGTGTCCAGTCCATTTGGGGGGGCCTCGCCTCCTCTTTCTCTTCCTTTGTTTAAAATATGCTGACCACACAGTGACCTCTCCTAACCCATCGGTCGAAAATTACAACCAGCCACACACACAAGCAGCTGGGGTCAGAAGGAGCAGGGTCTGCTAAAAGTTAGTAATCATACATTAATTCCCTGACATAATTAATCAAAATGAACCACTGTTATCTAGCAAGAAACCTTTACCCTATTACAAAGGGGTCAATTTGCAAACCACTTGAGCCTGGGAGTTTGGAACAAATAGCATACACCCTTCATCCGGGATGCCCTAACTAGGGAAAAATGTCTTTGAAGTCCCAAATCTACTAGATTTAGATATAATTTCATCAATCAAGTTAAAAGCCTGCCTCCCTGCAGAAGGATTCCATGGAGCTCTGTCAACTGGCTCTGTTGAGTGGTGACTGAGAATCCATTTGTACCTTTTTTTTTTTTTTCAATCACAAGTTCGAGAGAGGGTCTGACCTGACAAAGGAGCCAAGAGTTTATCAAAGTGAAGAGGAAGGAGAGAGATTTGTGGAGGGACCCGTTTCCCACTTGCAGGGGCAGGTCGTAAATTGGCTGAGTGTTCTGCACACAAGGGTGTATGCTTTTATAGTCAAGACGAAGCCTGCCAGGTGTTTAGCATCGAGATTTACATGGTACAGGCAGGAAGTATGAAAAAAAAATAGAAGAATTAGATCTGTTGACCTGAAGTACAGAGGAGTGTGTGTGTGTGTGTGTGTGTGTGTGTGTGTGTGTGCGCATTGAACTCACTGTGGAAGCAATGGAGAGAGACATGTTTAGATATCTAATGGCAGGAGATGTAAAGCTGATATCTTCTGGGCAGTGTGCCGCTCATCAATTACTTTTTTTTTTGTTTTGTTTTTGGAGAAAGGATTTCTCTGTGTAGCCCTGGCTGTCCTGGAACTCACTTTGTAGACCAGGCTGGCCTCGAACTCAGAAATCCGCCTGCCTCTGCCTCCCGATTGCTGGGATTAAAGGCATGTGCCATCACGCCCGGCTCATTAATTACTTTTGATGTCTCTAGAGACTGGAGGAGCTTCCATGGCTCACCCCTCTCAAATTCCTTCAGTTGATCTTGTGACATCATTAATGTGGTTAGAAATTCATTTTTATGACAATATTATAAAACCAAGGACAAACTCTGAGAGGTGTTCTCCATCTTTTGAAGAGATGGAACATATCACACATTTCAGAGGAAAATGACATGGCCAACTTCTTAAATTGAGTTCAGGAAGACATTGGCATTGTCTATGGTCACCTAGAAAATAGATCCCAGTAAAGTGACTATAGCTTCTAACTGTTCCCCTCAATCCTGGAATCATTCACTACCAACGAATTTCCAACATCTTGCTCTGTACTTTTTTTCCCTTTCATCTCAATACACACCCATTCATATTAGACATTTCAGTAAACTTGTTTAATTCCATGGGTCCCAGATATTTACCAAGCAATTCTTCAGTATTAGAATAGCCACGTTGATCTGTAGATGTGGAAACTTAATATATATTTAATTTGTCAAAGCCAGTACATACTTGGAGGCATTATAAAGTATCTAGATGACTTGGAGTTCATTTTACAGATATAGAAGAGGAGGCCCAAGAATACACACCTGCTACGATTGAGTGTCAACTTGATAGGATCTAAACTTGCCAAAGAAAGAAGAAAAGTCTCTGGGCATGTTGATCAGTGACTGTAAAGATTAGGTTAATTAATTTGGGGGAAATCTACCCTAAATGTGGGTGTTCTTTCCATGTGCTGTGTTTCAGACAGAATTAAAACGAGATAGCAATAAGGACACGCTTTTGCCTGGACCTTCTTCCTGACTGTAGATGCCACATGACCAGCTGCCCAAGTTCTGGCTGTCATAATTTTCTGCCCAGGTTAGACTATATAAATAAACCCCATTTCCTTACATGGCTTTTGCCAAGTGTATTTGCTATAGCAATGAGAGAGTAAGCAGTATGCTGACCCAGTGGCTGAAGACGTATTCAGATCCAGATCAATCTGTCTCCAAAGGAGCCCAAGTCCACCCTTGCCAGACTCTTTTGAGAATAAGCAACATTTTAGGGTCAGGCTCATTTTTTTTTTTTTTTTACTATCTTTTTCAATTTTTATTAGGTATTTACTTCATTTACATTTCAAATGNTATCCCCAAAGTCCCCTATACCCTCCCCCCCTGCTCCCCTACCCACCCGCTCCCCCTTCTTGGTCCTGGTGTTCCCCTGTGCTGGGTCATATAAAGTTTGCAAGACCAAGGGGCCTCTCTTCCCAATGATGGCCGACTAGACCATCTTCTGCTACATATGCAGCTAGAGACACGAGCTCTGGGATTACTGGTTAGTTCATATTGTTGTTCCACTTACAGGGTGGCAATGGTTCAATTTCTAAAAGTAGAGTAATAGATTCAGAAACAGTTCTATGTAAAGGCTAAGCAGAAAAACATCCTCAGAAACATATCCTCATTTCGTTCAGAGTACAACCCACTGCCATTCAAGGAGAACTCACTACCATCCTTTATTCAGTCATCGATTGAGCTGGGTTCAGGAACTCCGAAAACTCAATTCTGCTCTTCCATCTCAAGCTTCTTGTGCCTTCTGGCTACTCCTAAGGTTAGCGGATCTCCTCACCCCAAGTCCTGTGCCCTCCACCTGGAATGTTTTTATCCTTAGAAGATTCAGTTGGTGGTTTAGCATCCTTCAGGTTTTAATTTTAACGTGTCAGCCTCAGCAATGATGCCTGGCTCCATGGCTGAGGGCATCCTCCCCNCCCCCCACTGCACCCCCATCCCCCATCCACTCCATCTCCATGCTTCTCAAATGCAACACAGCCAGCACATCATGTTCTGCTTGTCCCATTCATTCCACTATGTTACCAGCTCATCCCTAGCCACACACACTATGCCAGTCATGGATCTTAAGTATCAGTTCTTTTGATACATGAACTCTGTCTATACATTCTTGACTTTATAAATTCCTGCCTAAGTTGAAGCAGTTCTGATTTTTTTTTCATTTGCATCTTTACAAATGATGGAATTCAAGACTACATGCCACAGCCTCTTCTCTATGTCCAGTACTTAGAGTTAGATATGCGTCTGCTGTGTGGCACAGAGTCCGAGGACCTAGGGAAATGAATGAATAGCTCTCAGATGACATTTGTTTATTAGTGCTAATGGCTGCGATGAAGAAGGATCTTCGATGGCTTTAGTAGTGTCTGTGACCTGCCAATAGGCAACAAGGACACTAACTCCCATCTTTTGGCCCAGCCTGAAACTTTTCAGTTCTCACATAGGGAACAACTCCTGGGAATGAGAACAACTAAATTCTGCACAATCCTCCATCCGTGGCCACCAAGTAGCCATGAAAATAAAGCAGACTGATACCAACAAGGAATGCATACATAAGACTGTGGTCCTTAGCCATGAGTTCCATCCTGGGAAGAGAAAAAGCAAAGGGAAGTCACAGTCGTAGACAACAGTCAGGTACCAAAGTCAAGAATGTAAAGTTAGCTTTCCTCTTTCAAACGAGCAACCTGAAAAATTAACAAACAAACAAACAAACACCATGCCACACCACCCAGTGGTGGCCACATTTGCCACTGTAGTGAATGTATAGGGCTCCATCCCGGTGGCTCCATCATTTTCTGTTGTGAGTGTGCTGCTGAGGGAGAGGGCTTTAATATCAAGGGACAGGTAGCAGAAATTCATAATCAAGAATAGAACTTGAATAGTGCTCACCGGCACTCTGCATGACCTCCCTCTCTAATTGCCCTGAGCTCTATCAGGAGGAACGCTTAAATGTCTGCTCTTCGTTCTGACTTTCGAATAGCCCCCAAGTGCAGAGGCCTCCATTTCCCAGCATACCTTCCTTCTTCCCAGCATGCCTTCCTTTCTTCCATTCCTTCCCAGGAGCCCAGGTTTTAGCTAGCGATGAATTCCCTTCCACAGTGGATGATAGTGACCAGTCGCTGAACCCACCCTTTCCAAACCTTGGCTTGTGAAGCTGGTGGTCCCCATAATATTCAAGCCCGTTCTGCCTTGGGGAGTTAGGGAAATAGAATAATGACCTATCCACAAGCCATATTGGCTTTTAAAGCCTTAGAGCCACTTTGCTTGGGACATGTATTAAGGAATAGGTTGATCCGTAGCCGGAGGTTTCCAAAAAGCGCTCCAAAACACCAAAGAGATTCCAAATGGTCCAAACGTATGCAGCTACTTGTGTGCTACGAGAAACAACAGAAATCTTGTGAGCCAAAGGAGGGATGCACCACTTCATTATTAAAAATCTTCAAGGGCTTCACATCTTGAGACACTCTCCCAACTGCATAGTGAATATGCAAGAAAGAAAAAAAAAATCTACAAGGAAACTTGAAAATTACTACTATTCTCAAGGAAGATACAAATCTAGGCCAAAAAGGCTACTTATTACAGCCAGCCCATTGGAGCCCTTCTAAAAATTCCACATCACATGTTCCCTTAACAAGGAGTAAGGGAATTGCATTAAGTTAAATTTATATCTGCTCTAGTCTCCCAATGAAGGATTTTATTTTATTTTATTTATTTTATTTTATTTTTTACTAACAATCTTGGGTACCTATTTTACAAC